>NC_136244.1:5000-465000 GCF_053564925.1 Oryzias latipes | reverse complement strand
AGATGGAACAAACCTGGACTCCTGTCCAGGTCCAAACGCCCCCCATCGCCGCCGGTTGGCAGATGGTTGTGAGTTGCTTCGGCGCTGACATCAGCTTCCGTTACACAGTTGGATCTGGCAGCAGGTGAACTTCCGACCATGTGTGATGAAGAGGGGGCGGACGCAGTCTCACCTGCAGAGTCCTTCAGGGTTCATGTGTTAAACAGGAAGTGACCCATAATCCTCTGACAGTACATGTTCTGTTTGGACCTCAGACCAGCAGGAACCACCATCTGCGGTCCCGTCCTCGCCATCCTAGAGTCGGCGCTTTGGCCGACTAATGACTCAACCCACCAGACACGGTTCAAGGCGTTCTTAAAAACAAGAATTTACTTTAGTAAAACAAAATCAATCATAGAATATCCAGAAATAATTCTGCTCCCACTGGACCGGGTCGACAGGTGGGACAGGACCTTCAACAACCAAACCCACAGAGCCAGGTAAATGACTTCTAAAAACTAATGGGTTACTTTACCTGGTTACTGGATCAGAATTGTAATGAAATTACTTTACTCATTACCCATTTCATAAAGTAATGCACTACTCGTTACTTTACTTTTTTGCCTCTCATCCAAATTCTCCAGAGGAAAACTGAATCCTCCTCTTTCTTTGATTTTTATAGCAATGACCTCGTATGAACCCGGTTCAAGACATCAACCTGGTTTGTTAGAATTCAGACAACAGAGTGAAAAATGACACAAAATAAGTTACAACACATGTGGTCAACGCCACGGTACAGAGCCCGTGACCTGACATGAGTAAAAAAATACTAATTCGTACCCACATCATAAAAAGTCACGTGCTATGTCATTCATGAACACGGATGTGAGCAATGCTGGGATTTACAGCAGACACTGCCACCTTTCCGTCGGTGTTTATCTCATTACAATGCATGAAAGACACGGAGGATGTTTGGACATCAGATTTATTTCTTTGAAAAATCTCTACAGAAGCATCGTAATCCCGTCTCCGTGTCTGGGTTCATCACATCCCGGTACTCTCTCCGTCCCGCCGCTTTCCGCCGCTACGTCTGTCTCTGTGACCCAAATTCATTCAAGAGGGAAAAATAAAAACAAGAATCAAACAACAGGATCTATTTATTATTGTCTCCATGAAAACAAGAAAAATATCATAAGATTTAGGACGCCTGAGCTGCCTGCCTCCCCATCCTGCAGCGGCTGTCCGTCTGCCGGCATAACATCCCAGGCAGAGGCACGCCATGCCGCTCCGGCAAACAAACACCTGCACCAGAAACCCACTAACGTGCACCAGAAACCCACTAACGTGCACCAGAAACCCACTAACGTGCACCAGAAACCCACTAACGTGCACCAGAAAACCACTAATGTGCACCAGAAACCCACTCTCATGTACCAGAAACCCACTAATGTGCACCAGAAACCCACTAATGTGTACCAGAAACCCACTCTCATGTACCAGAAACCCACTCTCATGTACCAGAAACCCACTCTCATGTACCAGAAACCCACTAACGTGCACCAGAAACCCACTCTCATGTACCAGAAACCCACTCTCATGTACCAGAAACCCACTAATGTGCACCAGAAACCCACTCTCATGTACCAGAAACCCACTAACGTGCACCGGACACCCACTAATGTGTACCAGAAACCCACTCTCATGTACCAGAAACCCACTAACGTGTACCAGAAACCCACTCTCATGTACCAGAAACCCACTCTCATGTACCAGAAACCCACTCTCATGTACCAGAAACCCACTAACGTGTACCAGAAACCCACTCTCATGTACCAGAAACCCACTCTCATGTACCAGAAACCCACTCTCATGTAACAGAAACCCACTCTAATGTACCAGAAACCCACTGATGTGCACCAGAAACCCACTCTCATGTACCAGAAACCCACTAACGTGCACCTGACACCCACTAATGTGTACCAGAAACCCACTCTCATGTACCAGAAACCCACTAACGTGTACCAGAAACCCACTAACGTGTACCAGAAACCCACTCTCATGTACCAGAAACCCACTCTCATGTACCAGAAACCCACTAACGTGTACCAGAAACCCACTGATGTGCACCAGAAACCCACTAATGTGTACCAGAAACCCACTAACGTGCACCAGAAACCCACTCTCATGTACCAGAAACCCACTCTCATGTACCAGAAACCCACTCTCATGTAACAGAAACCCACTCTAATGTACCAGAAACCCACTGATGTGCACCAGAAACCCACTAATGTGTACCAGAAACCCACTAACGTGTACCAGAAACCCACTCTCATGTACCAGAAACCCACTCTCATGCAACAGAAACCCACTCTAATGTACCAGAAACCCACTAATGTGCACCAGAAACCCACTAATGTGCACCAGAAACCCACTTTCATGTTCCAGAAACCCACTAACGTGCACCAGAAACCCACTAACGTGCACCAGAAACCCAATAATTTGCACCAGAAACCCACTAACGTGCACCAGAAACCCTCTAACGTGCACCAGAAACCCACTAACGTGCACCAACAAACCCACTAACGTGCACCAGAAACCCACTAACGTGTACCAGAAACCCACTAAAGTGCACCAGAAACCCACTAACGTGCACCAGAAACCAACTAACGTGCACCAAAAACCCACTAACGTGCACCAGAAACCCACTAACGTGCACCAGAAACCCACTCTCATGTACCAGAAACCCACTCTCATGTAACAGAAACCCACTCTAATGTACCAGAAACCCACTGATGTGCACCAGAAACCCACTAATGTGTACCAGAAACCCACTAACGTGTACCAGAAACCCACTCTCATGTACCAGAAACCCACTCTCATGTAACAGAAACCCACTCTAATGTACCAGAAACCCACTAATGTGCACCAGAAACCCACTCTCATGTACCAGAAACCCACTCTCATGTACCAGAAACCCACTCTCATGTAACAGAAACCCACTCTAATGTACCAGAAACCCACTGATGTGCACCAGAAACCCACTAATGTGTACCAGAAACCCACTAACGTGTACCAGAAACCCACTCTCATGTACCAGAAACCCACTCTCATGCAACAGAAACCCACTCTAATGTACCAGAAACCCACTAATGTGCACCAGAAACCCACTAATGTGCACCAGAAACCCACTTTCATGTTCCAGAAACCCACTAACGTGCACCAGAAACCCACTAACGTGCACCAGAAACCCAATAATTTGCACCAGAAACCCACTAACGTGTACCAGAAACCCACTAACGTGCACCAGAAACCAACTAACGTGCACCAAAAACCCACTAACGTGCACCAGAAACCCACTAACGTGCACCAACAAACCCACTAACGTGCACCAGAAACCCACTAACGTGTACCAGAAACCCACTAACGTGCACCAGAAACCAACTAACGTGCACCAAAAACCCACTAACGTGCACCAGAAACCCACTAACGTGCACCAGAAACCCACTCTCATGTACCAGAAACCCACTAATGTGCACCAGAAACCCACTCTCATGTACCAGAAACCCACTCTCATGTACCAGAAACCCACTCTCATGTACCAGAAACCCACTAATGTGCACCAGAAACCCACTCTCATGTACCAGAAACCCACTAATGTGCACCAGAAACCCACTCTCATGTACCAGAAACCCACTCTCATGTACCAGAAACCCACTCTCATGTACCAGAAACCCACTAATGTGCACCAGAAACCCACTCTCATGTACCAGAAACCCACTCTCATGTAACAGAAACCCACTCTAATGTACCAGAAACCCACTGATGTGCACCAGAAACCCACTAATGTGTACCAGAAACCCACTAACGTGTACCAGAAACCCACTCTCATGTACCAGAAACCCACTCTCATGTAACAGAAACCCACTCTAATGTACCAGAAACCCACTAATGTGCACCAGAAACCCACTCTCATGTACCAGAAACCCACTCTCATGTACCAGAAACCCATTCTCATGTAACAGAAACCCACTCTAATGTACCAGAAACCCACTGATGTGCACCAGAAACCCACTAATGTGTACCAGAAACCCACTAACGTGTACCAGAAACCCACTCTCATGTACCAGAAACCCACTCTCATGCAACAGAAACCCACTCTAATGTACCAGAAACCCACTAATGTGCACCAGAAACCCACTAATGTGCACCAGAAACCCACTTTCATGTTCCAGAAACCCACTCTAATGTACCAGAAACCCACTAATGTGCACCAGAAACCCACTAATGTGCACCAGAAACCCACTCTAATGTACCAGAAACCCACTAACGTGCACCAGAAACCCACTAACGTGCACCAGAAACCCAATAATTTGCACCAGAAACCCACTAACGTGTACCAGAAACCCACTAACGTGCACCAGAAACCAACTAACGTGCACCAAAAACCCACTAACGTGCACCAGAAACCCACTAACGTGCACCAACAAACCCACTAACGTGCACCAGAAACCCACTAACGTGTACCAGAAACCCACTAACGTGCACCAACAAACCCACTAACGTGCACCAGAAACCCACTAACGTGTACCAGAAACCCACTAACGTGCACCAGAAACCAACTAACGTGCACCAAAAACCCACTAACGTGCACCAGAAACCCACTAACGTGCACCAGAAACCCACTCTCATGTACCAGAAACCCACTAATGTGCACCAGAAACCCACTCTCATGTACCAGAAACCCACTCTCATGTACCAGAAACCCACTCTCATGTACCAGAAACCCACTAATGTGCACCAGAAACCCACTCTCATGTACCAGAAACCCACTAATGTGCACCAGAAACCCACTCTCATGTACCAGAAACCCACTCTCATGTACCAGAAACCCACTCTCATGTACCAGAAACCCACTAATGTGCACCAGAAACCCACTCTCATGCACCAGAAACACCTTCAGCATGATGGCGGCTCCTCTCACCTCTCTTCTTCTCTGGACTCTGGAAACCACAGAGGCATTCCAAACACTTAAACCGCGCTTCACCCAGGCATCCATGCTCCCCCACCTGGACCCAGCCATCCAATGTATCGTAGAGGTGGACGCTTCTAGCGCAGGGCTCAGAGCCGTGCTTTCACATCGTCATGGTGAGCCAGCCAAGAGGTCCCAGTGGGCTTACTTTTCCAAGACACTTAAGACTGTGGAACGAAACTATGACGTGGGCGACCAGGAACTGCTGGCCATAAAGGAGGCATTCTCCTAATGGAAGCGTTGGCTAGAAGGGTCGGCTCAACCTTTCCTGGTTCTCAGCAACCACAAGAACCTGGAGTACATGAAGTCCACCAAGCGGCTGAACCACGGCCGGCACGTTGCTGTCTGTATTTCTCAGGCTTTCACTTTCAGATCACATATCGCCCTGGGTCCAAGAACGGAAAGAGGGATGCTCTGTCACGTTTATGCAACACCTCGGCTGAAGGATAAGTCGCACCAAAACCCGTCCTGCCCTCATCACTGATCCCAGCTCCTGCTCAGTGGGACATCACGACATAGTTGACAGAACACAATGCAGCTGACGCTCCACAGCCGTCCCGTCCGGCCGATAGGGTGTTTGCTCCCCCATCCCATCAGCAATGGGTCCTCCACTATGTGCACGACTTGGCTGCAACCAGACACCCAGGTACGGCCAGCACACAAGCACCAGCCTCAAACTCTTTCTGGGGGCCCACGCTGCAGTTTGGGTTGCCCAGTACATGACCCAATGTGCATCCTGCCAAATGGCTAAGTCGCTTCGACAGCGTCCGGCCGACCTCCAGCATCCGCTGCCCATACCACCACGGCCCTGGTCACACATCCTGGTGGATTTTATCATGGATCTACCCCGGTCGAGGGGTAACACCACCATCCTCTCTGTTATTGATGGTTTCTCTAAATCTTGCCGGCTGATCATAGCTACCCACAGCACTGGAAACGGCAGAAAGACTCATAGACCGGCACTATGGTCTGGGGGGTTGGCCTCAATATCTGGTGGATTGGGAGGGGTATGGCCCAGAGGAATGCTCCTGGTTGCACAAGACGACATCCTTGACCCCCTCCCCGATCAGTGACAGACCAGCGCCCCCACCTCAGAGGGCCCCTCGCTTCCGGAGCCTGCTTACAGGAGGGGGGCTTTGTCAGAAGTCAGAACTCTGTCTCCCCCTTCTGGTCACCAACGGGAACTGCAGCATACTGCATTGAGCCAGATTTTCTGGCTCCTGACCCTGATTCAGTTTCGTAGACTTTTAGCTGAGCTAATAATCCTGCTGCATTTGGATCCTGACGCCTGTAGTATTTGTCTGACTTTTTAAGAAAAATAATCAAGGAAAAAGTACTTCATTCCTTGAGACTCATGTGCATCTGTTCTGTCATGAAGTGGTCTTCTTTTGCTCAACTTGTCAGTTTCATTCATTCATCCTTTCATCCAGCCATCCATCTTTCGCTCATCCAGGACTTGGTCGTGGGGGCAGCAGTCTAAGTAAAGATGCCCAGACTTCTCTCGGCCTGGCCACTTCCTCCAGTCCCTCTAGGGGACCCAGAGGAGTTCTCAGGACACCTTGGAGAGATGTAGTCTCTCCAAGGTGTCCTGGGTCTTGCCTGGGGTCCCCGCCCAGTGGGACATGCTGGAACACCTCTGCAGGGAGGCATCCAGAGGGCATCCAGACCAGATGCCAGAGTCATTTCAACTGGTTCCCCTGGATGTGAAGGAGCAGCGGCTTTACATTAAAAGAATAATTTCAAATGTTTATATTTTGTGTTTGTCGATCTTTGTGTCAGTGGAGTCTATAGGAAATTGCTCTCCTCTATTATCTGCCTCCAGAGGTCTCCAACATTTGTTAAAGGTCCGGGTTAAATCTGAGTTGGAGTCTTACCAAGAGTCGTGGTGGTACCAACCATTGGTACCTGGCTGCCAAATGAACCAATTTCCATTTTCCCTCAGGACTTAATACATTTCCTCAGGCAGACACTAGAGGGCAGCGGTTTTCCTGTGAATGCATAAACAATGGGTCTGAACTGTCTTCTGTCCTTCCAGGTCCAAACTGCTTTGCTGGGAGCAGGGTGATCCCAGCGGGGGGGCCTGTGGACATCAATGAATACACTGTTTGCTACTGCACGTATAAGGACGACACATGGCACACCCACCCCCATGCTACCTGTGAAGAACGCCCCCAGCCCAGCCTTACACCCAGCACTAAGCCCCCCAGAGAGGAAGATAAAAAAGGCCGGAGGGGGAGGCCAACATTCCCCAGATGGGATTTAATTCCATGAAAATGTTTTAAACAATGAAAGTCTTTCTGTGGAACAAGAAATGAACCAGAATTCAACTCCAACCCTGACTAGAGTCAGACCATCAGCTGATAGAACTTTCTGGAACAATATTCACAACAACAAAAAATCAACATTTGTCTTCAAACTCTAAACCAGAACTTGATCACAACTGAGTTAAACTAAACTGGAACCTTCCTAAAACCCAACTTTAAATTAGCCAGAATTTATCTATAATTGACTGAATGTAATTTGAACTTAAAAAGAAATAAACAAAATCTTCAAAAATGAAACAAAAGCTGCACTAGAAATTGAATAGAAACGGATGTACAGAAGCTAAAACCGGATCAGATTTTCTCAATACTAAAGTGGAACCAAACCAAGTCTAACTCTAACCAGAACTAGAACCCCAGTTTAACCACGACTCAAAAAGGACTAACCTGGAACTTAAACCAGAACTGAACTAGAACTTCACTTGCATGGTCAATGCCTCTAAGCCAATCGGATTGCAGCAGGGTCACCAGGACAGTGGTATTCTTCGTTCTCCCGTAGAACAGGCTGAGACATCCAGAGACCCCTCCCCTGAAACAGTGTGTTTGTTTATTGTCCTTAAGTCAGATGACGTTCTGCTCGGCCATCTTCCTCGTGCAGCAAAGCCTCTGAAGAGATCAACGCCTGAAGCTTTAGCAGCTGAAGCTTTGGTCAATTATTGATGCCAATGGAAACAGTTGCTGCAGAGAACCATCTCTGAGTGAACATGTTGATATCTGAAGATGAAGAAGAACAGACGAACAAGAGTTTGATTTGCTAGAGGAAAATCTGACTCCTCATGACTCCATGACTCTCCTTCTGTTCCAGTCATTCGTGTCAGTGAAACAGTGCAGTGTGTTTGTGGGTTGTTGAACTTTTCAACAGAACTCTTCTTTTAGAAGTGTCAGCGGGTCTAAAGACTGTTCTGTGGACGGTTTCAGTGTCTGGATGCTACAATAAAGACTTTGTTTGGTGTGAAAGTCTTCCACTTCATTTGGAGCCTCTATTTTTGTCTTCCAACATGAATCCTCCCAGTAATGTGCACGTGTCTGTTCTTAAACTCTGCTCACATTACTGCATTGCTTGACGCGACGCCATCTTGGTGAGGTCGATGGCGCCCTCATGACAATGATCTCACATTCACATGTACTTTACTCTGGAACTCCTCGTGGCATATACAGGCCGACAGCACCATCTATTGGTGGCGGTGGTTATTACTGCTGTCTGTCACAACATAACACACAGCACAGCTGTCATGGCCGCCCCCCACTTCCACGGTGAGTTCAGTCCTTAGATGATCTCTGTTTCCTCAGCGCTCGTCAGCACCGCGTCTGCGCTCCTCTTCCTCAGAAAACACATCATACTTCAAATATCAAACGTATTGCCATCCGGATTTGACCAGTTAAACCTCCCAGAGTTCTGAATTCAAGCCTTGGGAAGCAAGTTCTTCTTTAGCACCAGCCTGCGTGTGACCCCCCCACGCTGTGTTGCTTACGTCATCTGTCTGTGATCGGCGCGCAGACGGACCCACGTCACCGGAGACCAGCGTCTCTGCTGCGTCTGGGTCCTGACTGGTTCTGCAGGATTCGGACCTTCGGTTCTTGGACGTATGTGTAGAGCGGCCGGTCTGCTAAGGACCTGGAGGCAGCTCCAGGACCGGGACTGATGGTTGTGGTTGTTGCCCTCAGGGTCGTAGCCGCTCTCCATGGATCACGTGACCTTTGAGTCCGACATGGTCCTGTCAGACGTGCACATGCACCTGCCCAGCGCCGGGAGCCTCATGCCGGGTCTGGACTCTGCAGGTGAGTTTCATGGTCCTGCTTCCTTCCTGCTGTGTTAAAGCTGCCTGTCTGGATTCAAACCGCACACCTGTTCTCCTCAGTTTGCTCGTCTTCTGATCTGTATTCACAGCTTTCCCGGGGGTCTGTTCATTCTGATGATGATGATGATGATGATGATGATGTCGTTTTCTGGGACATAGTTTCTGCAGAGCAGCAGGAGTTCATTAGAAATTCACCTCTAATTGTGGGGGTGCGTGGTGGGGGGGGTGGGGTGGTGGTCTGGCTTGGCTTGGGGGGGTGGTCCCTTTGCCTGTGCTGGGGGGGGTTGGCGGGGGGCCCTGCTCGGGTGGGGGGGGCCCAGCGGCGCCGGATGGGCTGCCCATCTGCACCTGGGGCTGGGATCGGCCCTTCCCTGGCTCTGGGACGGGACGGGACAACCCTCTCGGGGCCCCCGGTCGCTCTGGGTGTCACCCGCTTCGGCTGCGGGGTCTGGGGTGGGGTGGGGGGCTTGTCGGCCCTGTCCTGTGGGGGGGCGTTCTGGGGGGGAGGGGGGGCCCATTATTAGTACGGGTCGGGGGGGCTAGCGGGTCGGGGTCTCCGCTGAGGCAATCAGTGGTTGCCTCGGCCGGTTGGCCTCCTCGGTCCCGTCGAGGCCTGACCAGAGCTCTTCTAGGGCCGGCGTCTGGGGGTGGGGGCCTGGGCTTGCTCCGGGGGGGGGGCGACGCCTTCTGGCTCCTCTCTCTCTGTGTGGGGTGGGTGGTGCCGGGCCTGGGGTGTCGGCGCCTCCGGTGGTGGGCCCCTGGGCTGGGTGGCCCTGGCCCCTTTGCTGGGGGTGGGCTGGGGGACGGCTGTTTGACCACCGGGGGACAGTCTACCAGCTGTCCCCAACTTACCCCCTTCCTTATATAACCTCATATTAGGGTGAGGGGGTGGGGGGTCTAGCCTGCGATGCGCCTTGGGGGGGGGCTACTTGGGAGTGGCCCCCCTCCTATGGTTGCCGTATGGAGTGGGCCCCCCCTCTTTCGGTTTTATTTGCACCTTAGACATGTAGGGTCCTTGGTAGGGGGGGTGCTTGGACATCACTGCAAGCAAGCAGCAGATGTCCTCCTGGCACCCTACCCGCCAATTTTAACCGCACCTTAGACATTTAGGGTCCCTAGGTGGGGAGGGTGAGGGGACATCACTGTGAGTAATCAGGAGACGTCCCCTTAGTGCCCTACTCGCCAATTTTAACTGCACCCCCCTTAGTACACACACCCCTCCCCCTTCAATATATACATTCAAACATAAACACACACACATGCACACAAACACCCTCTCAAACACCCATACACGCACACACATTTTACAAGGAAGGTGGGACCTGGGTCCATCTGTCCCCTACCCCTTCCCTGGTGGGGGGTGCGGGCCCCTTGGCGATGGCGGCCGTGTCCCTTGGGTGCCGGCTCCCTGGGCCCGGCGGTGCTCTCTCCGCACGGTGGGGGGGTTCATATTACACCTGAGCCGGGGGTGTTCGTGTCCCTGGGGGGTGGGTCCTGGTCCTTGCCCCTGGGCGCTGGGCCCCGCCAAACTTCCAACATGGCCGAGCCTGGTCGGGCCATATTTATAACATCCCTTGTGGGCCGCCCTTTTTTCCCGGGGTTCCCCCCTCCTGGGCGGGGGCGGCGGGCCCCTGCCTTGCTCCTGCCTGGACCAACCGTGGGCCGGGTGGGTGGCTGCCTGGAGTGCGGAGCGGGTCTCCCTTGGGGGGTCCTGGCTCGTACCTGGGGTCGGGGCGGGGGGATGCCCGGAACTCCTGGGTGGTGGTGGGGTGCTCGTCTGGGGCTGTGGGCGTCCCTCTCCGGTGGGGCCCTGCGTTGGGCTCTTCCGGCGCGGCGGGGGGCTGCTTTCCTGGCTGGGCTGGGGCGGCGCTCTCTTTCCCTCTGCGCCTCCCTGCTCTCTGGCTCTGGGGGCCTCGCGGCGGTCCTGCTGGCCCTGGCCTGGGTGGCGGTCTTGGTCGCCCGGGGGGCGGTTGTTCCCTGCCTGTTCCCGTGTGGCGTTGGGGGAATTCCGGCTGCCGCTGCTGCTGCGGCGGGGGTATGGGTGTGGGGGTGGCTGGGCGCTCCTCCTCCTTCTTTTCACATTCCACCATCCATTTTAGAAGAACATAAACACTCACCTGAGCACAGGTGTTGGCTCACCTTTGCACTAATAGTTTGCATGATTGAATGAATGAAAGATTTCACACTAGTTGGTTTAAAGGCATAGGTATGCGTTCGTGAACACTATCTGTTTTGTGTGCATGTTGACATGTGGACATTTTTGCGGCTAGCAGGTGTGTTGATAATATTTGAGTGTGTGCGAACAGGCCCCGCCCTTTTTGTACTACATTTGAACCTTACCGTAACGATAAACAACCAGTAAACCTGTCTGCTCTATGCTGCTTCATGGTCTTACCCCCCTTCCCCTCCTATTATCACCCTCCTACCCCCCCCTCTCTCTAACGTCCCTCTCTCTTCTTCCCCTCTTTCCTTTTCCGTCCGGTCCAACACCAAAGATTTTCAAACATGATTGAAATTAATAAATTTTGGCCTCAATTACAAAAGGGGTTTATTCAGACATACCTTTGGTTTGTCTGAAGATGAATAACCCCTCTTGTTAAGATAAAATATGTCCAACACAAGAGGCCCTCAGCTCTCATCTGTTTGCCTAGCTGTTGGACAGGACAAGTTAAAAAAAAAAAAAAAAAAAAGAAATTCACCTCTAAGTTGTGGGCGGGACTTGTGGCACAGAGCAAACCCATCCCCCTTCCTGTCACTTATGTCTTTGTTCCCCCTCTCTCCAGCTAGCTTACAGCCCCTCACACCCCCCCATCCTAACATTAGCGTAGCAACAGAAACAGCAGCAGCATCAGATCCATCCATCCGTCCGGTTCTGATCCAGATTCCAGCTCAGACCAGGAAAACACAGACGTTCATGGATCTGTTGGTCAGCAGGTGGATGATCAGAAAGGGGCGGAGCTTTGAGACTTTCGTCCCGCCCAGTTCAGTCGCCGCATCACAACTGAGAGCTTTTTCGAACGCGGCTTTTAACGACTCCTGATTCACAATTTGAATAAATTCTTGTTAAAATGTCGTCCATCATGTTAAAAAACAGCAAAACAGCTTTTTCATCTCCACATGAAATCAAATGAAAGCAGCTCAGCCGACAGGCAGACATCTCAGATCTGATGATGAGGCAGTCCTAACCCAAACAGAGACTCAGTGTTTACGCCCTGCTCAGTCAGCTGACGTCTCTTCTCGGACCGTTTCATGTCCTCATCATATTTCAGCTGAATTTCTGCTGGTCTGTCAGTCTTCATGTCCAGATTCAGGATCCTGCTAGAAAACCACGACAGCGGTGATCTCAGGAAAACCGTGGAAGAAGAGGAAGAGCGTCCGCAGGAAGACAGACGGGTGGAGGAGGAGCCAAAGTTGGATGAAGACGGAGACCTGGACCTGACAGACCGGTAAGAAAACAGACCTGTCCTGGTTAGTCATGGAGCCGTGTCACCGAGTTAATCACCAGGTTCTTCAGGAACCCAGAAGAACCTTTGAAACCATCAATCATAAAGCTGACTGTCAGTCTGAGCAACACTTCCTGTTTGCAGCAGAAGACAACAGCTGATGTTCGGTCAGTCAGTAGGTCGCACTCCACTCACCCTGTCCTTTGACCTCCTCAGACCCCGTAGAGACCCTAAAGGGGACAGTGGGCGGGACCCGGTTTGTCCGGTCATTCTCAAACAGTCCGACCCAAAGCTGGAGCAGGAGCAGCAGAACACGGAGGCAGAAGACGGTTGTGTTTTTGAAAATGTCCTAAAGATCGGTAAGAGACTAAATTCTTGGATGTTTTCATGCCAGTCTTCATTTTAAAGCCCAGAAATATGTTTTCATCCGAGTGTCCAACGTGGTCCAGTCAGGGTCAGATGAGGACAGGAAGGGATGACAACAGTCCCCAAACACTCATTCCTCAGAGCTGACCTGTGCATCTAACACCTGAACATGTGTTTCAGAGCATGCCATGGCGACGCCTTTAGAAGATGTTGGCAAACAGGTGAGAGCGGCATATTCTGCTGTGTGTGTGTGTGTGGGGGGGGGGGGGGGGGGCGCTGATCAATGGTGATGATTGGAAGATGACTGAGTCTTCATGGAAACTGCCCGCCCTGTTCTGTACATCCATCTGTAAATAGGGATGGGTACCGAGGCCCGGTATTGAACGAGCCCCGGTACTGAACCAGCCCCGGTACTGAACCAGCCCCGGTACAGAACCAGCCCCGGTACTGAACCAGCCCCGGTACTGAACCAGCCCCGGTACTGAACCAGCCCCGGTACTGAACGAGACCCGGTACTGAACCAGCCCCGGTACTGAACGAGCCCTGGTATTGAACCAGCCCCGGTACTGAACGAGACCCGGTACTGAACCAGCCCCGGTACTGAACGAGCCCCGGTACTGAACCAGCCCCGGTACTGAACGAGCCCCGGTACTGAACCAGCCCCGGTACTGAACGAGACCCGGTACTGAACCAGCCCCGGTACTGAACGAGCCCTGGTATTGAACCAGCCCCGGTACTGAACGAGACCCGGTACTGAACCAGCCCCGGTACTGAACGAGCCCTGGTATTGAACCAGCCCCGGTACTGAACGAGACCCGGTACTGAACGAGCCCTGGTATTGAACCAGCCCCGGTACTGAACGAGACCCGGTACTGAACGAGCCCCGGTACTGAACGAGCCCCGGTATTGAACCAGCCCCGGTACTGAACGAGACCCGGTACTGAACCAGCCCCGGTACTGAACCAGCCCCGGTACTGAACGAGCCCTGGTATTGAACGAGCCCCGGTACTGAAAGAGACCCGGTACTGAACCAGCCCCGGCATTGAACGAGCCCCGGTACTTAACCAGCCCCGGTGCTGAACCAGCCCCGGTACTGAACGAGCCCCGGTAATGAACCAGCCCTGGTACTGAACCAGCCCCGGTACTTAACCAGCCCCGGTGCTGAACCAGCCCCGGTACTGAACGAGCCCCGGTACTGAACCAGCCCCGGTGATGAACCAGCCCCGGTACTGAACCAGCCCCGGTACTGAACGAGCCCCGGTACTGAACGAGCCCCGGTACTGAACCAGCCCCGGTGATGAACCAGCCCCGGTACTGAACCAGCCCCGGTGATGAACCAGCCCTGGTACTGAACCAGCCCCGGTACTGAACGAGCCCCGGTACTGAACCAGCCCCGGTGATGAACCAGCCCCGGTACTGAACCAGCCCCGGTACTGAACCAGCCCCGGTACTGAACCAGCCCCGGCATTGAACGAGCCCCTGGTCAACATTGTTCAAGACCGCAGTATCGTAAAGATCTGACCTCAACGGTTCTGCTACCGGTTCTGGAGAAGTCACTTTTTTTTGGTGTCCCAGAGATATAAACGTTGTCTGCCATATTTAACTCACCAAGTCAGTCTATTTTCTGTTAATTCATGATGATATTAATGTCGCTATTCTCGCTGAAGAGGAGAGGTCTGTCTGGTATTTGTGTGCACGGGGGGCGGGGCTTTTGTTCTGACAGCACGCGGCGTGCGTAAAATTAATGAAATTTGTGCCAGAGCGCCCCGACTATAATGTCAACCTATGATGACCGTATTTAGCGCCCTCTGTGTAGAACAGACTGAGGAGCGCGGGGAAAACAACTCTCACCTGTAGAGGATGTGAACAGGTGAACGGGTTAACAGGTGAGAGGAAAAGCAGGTAGAGAGGCGGGGGAGGGGCTTTGGCTACAAACTGTCAGAGACGGAAACACGGAAAAAGACTCTTTCTGGGATGATCTTATGAAGTCAAACATTTATTTAATTTGTTTTATATTTACATCATGACAGCCATATGTCCAAACATTGCTGTTTATTTTTCTTTAAATAACTTCTTTTTTCAATTATTTTTACTTTTCAAGTTGGAAAATGTATAAAGTAAAATGTTTTGTTAAAAAAAACAATGTTGCATAATAAGGAAATAAAACACTTTATGTTCTTAATTTGTTATTTATTTATTTTTCATCCTGAAAAAGTATCGATAAGAGTTTCATTAAAATACTGGATCGATAAGCAGCATCAATAAGAGTAGTAGTACCGTTAAAACCTTAACGATACCCATCCCTACCTGTAAATGAATCTGTCACCTCAAATGTTCCAAGAAGAACTTTGACGATGATTCATTTAAGTAAAGCTAATGTAACCAATCAGGGGTCTGAATCCTGTTTCTGATTTCCTATAAAGGAGGCGGAGCTTCGCCGGTGTTCAGCTCACGTTCTGTTGTTTTACCAGGTGTGGCGAGGGGCGCTCTTCCTGGCCGATTTCATCCTGTCCCGGCCGGACGTGTTCAGAGGGGCAACGGTCCTGGAGCTGGGCTCCGGAACAGGCTTAACCAGCATCGTCATGGCAACCACCGCCAGAACCGTTTACTGCACAGGTATGGCACAGAGGATGACCGAGCTTGAGGTCCCACATGTTGAGAGCATCTGCAGGACGACCAAAGCTTGTTTCACATCAGCTGGAGTCTGCTCCGATTTCGAAGCAACCATGACGACGGACGGACGGATGGATAGAAATGACATGGAAATGATATCAGAGCAGTTCACGGGGGCCCTGCACACAGATTTGAAAGGATTCCTGCACACCTGAGTCTTCTCTGGAGCGTTGAACTGATCCCCCCGTGTCCCACACTTCTCTCTACGTAGGATTTGCCTTTCAGCGTTTCCCTTCAGGGGTCGCCACAGCCAATCAGCTTTCACTGATTCACACGGTGGTTTGGCAGAGTTTCACGCCGATGCCCTCCTGACACAAGCCTGTATTGTGTCTGGGCTGGGGACAGGCACAGGGGGAACCAGACTCGTGGCTGCATAGTTGGGCAGTAGGGTGAAAAGTCTTACCCCAGGACTCACCCTGGGTGAAGCCCCCCCCCCCCCCCCCCCCCCCCATGGGAATTAAACCCAGATTTCCCTTGTGCCAGTCCTGCACAGAACCAACAGATCTTTATGGATACAGTGGATTATTACTGTATTGTGTTATTACTAACGGATCACCACAGATCTGGATCACTAAGTCAATCTTAGTTTAAGTTCTGTTTAAAGGGACTGATTTGATCTCAGATTGTAGAAATCTACAAAAAGGTGTTTTTGTTTCTTTCCTGCCACAGATGTTGGTGACGACATTCTCCGCTTGTGCAGACGAAATGTTTCTTTAAATCATCGTTTAATGGAGCCTTCAGGTAAAATATAGATTTCAAATGTCTCAACGTTACCAGATGTTCAGCAGTTGTATTTATTTGGAAGCACTTCTTTTTTTTTTTCCTCTGCTGTGTTTCCTGTTAAACACGGATGGATCCGTTAGTGTCATTGATCTTTGACCTCATAAACGTAGAGCTTCCTTCTGATGTTTCCGTCTCCTGGATGAAGATGTCTTGATACAGTTTAACGTCTTCAGACGTCTTTCCTGTTGCTGTCTTCATCCAAATGTTTGCTCTGGTCACAACCACTGTATTGGGTTTACCCTAAACTGCATGTATGTAACACGCGTGTGAGCGTTGATGGATCCCTGTGACCAGCGTTTGTTCTGTCAGGGGGGGAGGTGAGGGTGAGACAGCTCGACTGGCTGCAACATGGCTTCTGTACAGGTAACACACACACCTCACCCCCACTACACTGTAACCAAGTACATCATGGGAGTCTGACCCCCCAGCAGGGTTTCTTCATGTTCCTGTGAAACAAAAAAACCACATTCAAGCTTGTTAGGAAAACACAACGTTTGTAGGAGTCAAAGCAAAAGTCAAACTAAAGCAAAGCAACAGCAGAGACACATGTCTGTACACAGATACAACGTAGGGTCAGAAGTAGGGCTGTAACTGTTTTAACAATTCTCTTCATGTCATAGTTTGTGCTTTCTGATCCCATTCATCATTGATTTTCGGTTCGTTTTGATCCGATCCTCTGACCTAAAGTGGATCCAGATCCTCTGTCCTAAAGTGGATCCTCTGCCCTAAAGTGGATCCAGATCCTCTGCCCTAAAGTGGATCCAGATCCTCTGCCCTAAAGTGGATCCAGATCCTCTGTCCTAAAGTGGATCCAGATCCTCTGTCCTAAAGTGGATCCAGATCCTCTGCCCTAAAGTGGATCCAGATCCTCTGTCCTAAAGTGGATCCAGATCCTCTGTCCTAAAGTGGATCCAGATCCTCTGTCCTAAAGTGGATCCAGATCCTCTGTCCTAAAGTGGATCCAGATCCTCTGTCCTAAAGTAGATCCAGATCCTCTGACCTAAAGTGGATCCTCTGACCTAAAGTTGATCCAGATCCTCTGCCCTAAAGTGGATCCAGATCCTCTGCCCTAAAGTGGATCCAGATCCTCTGCCCTAAAGTGGATCCAGATCCTCTGCCCTAAAGTGGATCCAGATCCTCTGTCCTAAAGTGGATCCAGATCCTCTGCCCTAAAGTGGATCCAGATCCTCTGCCCTAAAGTGGATCCAGATCCTCTGCCCTAAAGTGGATCCAGATCCTCTGCCCTAAAGTAGATCCAGATCCTCTGACCTAAAGTGGATCCTCTGCCCTAAAGTGGATCCTCTGCCTTAAAGTGGATCCAGATCCTCTGTCCTAAAGTGGATCCAGATCCTCTGTCCTAAAGTGGATCCAGATCCTCTGTCCTAAAGTAGATCCAGATCCTCTGCCCTAAAGTGGATCCAGATCCTCTGCCCTAAAGTAGATCCAGATCCTCTGACCTAAAGTGGATCCTCTGCCCTAAAGTGGATCCAGATCCTCTGCCCTAAAGTGGATCCAGATCCTCTGCCCTAAAGTGGATCCAGATCCTCTGCCCTAAAGTGGATCCAGATCCTCTGCCCTAAAGTGGATCCAGATCCTCTGACCTAAAGTGGATCCAGATCCTCTGTCCTAAAGTAGATCCAGATCCTCTGACCTAAAGTGGATCCTCTGCCCTAAAGTGGATCCAGATCCTCTGCCCTAAAGTGGATCCAGATCCTCTGCCCTAAAGTGGATCCAGATCCTCTGACCTAAAGTAGATCCAGATCCTCTGACCTAAAGTGGATCCTCTGACCTAAAGTGGATCCATATCCTCTGTCCTAAAATAGATCCAGATCCTCTGACCTAAAGTGGATCCTCTGATCTAAAGTGGATCCAGATCCTCTGACCTAAAGTGGATCCAGATCCTCTGACCTAAAGTGGATCCTCTGACCTAAAGTGGATCCAGATCCTCTGCCCTAAAGTGGATCCTCTGACCTAAAGTGGATCCAGATCCTCTGCCCTAAAGTGGATCCAGATCCTCTGACCTAAAGTGGATCCAGATCCTCTGCCCTAAAGTGGATCCAGATCCTCTGACCTAAAGTGGATCCTCTGACCTAAAGTGGATCCAGATCCTCTGCCCTAAAGTGGATCCAGATCCTTTGACCTAAAGTGGATCCAGATCCTCTGCCCTAAAGTGGATCCAGATCCTTTGACCTAAAGTGGATCCAGATCCTCTGTCCTAAAGTGGATCCAGATCCTCTTCATCCAAACCTCCAGACAGAAATTCCTGCTCCTGAACAGTTTTCCAGATTCTTGGATTTCTTCCAGATCATCAAGTTAATGAAATCTGTGTCCAAACCAACAAGTAAACTAGAATGAATGTCAAATCCATTCACATGTTAGTTTCCTAAAGTTCACCACTGTTGTTTTTCCACATCCAGAGAATCCAAAGGGAACATTCTTAGAACATTCTAGACACTGGATGGTCACATGACTTCATTCACAGTCTGTCCACACATTGGACTGGAATGATGGACTGATCCATGTTCATGACATCACACGTGTTCTCTGCTGTGATTGGTCGGTTTGACCTTATAGGAAATAAAAACCTGCTGTACATCAATCCAGATGCTATTTTCCAAGACTAATTATGGATTTTACTCTTTGAAAGGTTTTTAATTGAACTCCTTGCCTCAGACAGCAGACCAGCCTTTGCTCCTGTTGATCCTGCAGTTCTACTCATGACAGAGTGGATGAAGTTAGAGCCGTGGCATCTTTCTGTTTTAAACTCTCAGTGATGCTGGGATGCAGCTGGAGAACCTCAGAGGAACAAATATGCTGGGTTCTAGTCTGGGTTCTGGTCCATTTCCTTTCTGTGTTCCTCAGAGGCTGAAGGGGAGTTCAGCTGGAGTGAAGAGGACGTGGCTGATCTGTACGATAACACCTGCTTCATCATAGCTGCTGATGGTTTGTATTCAGGTCTTCATGCTGTGTTTTCTTCTGAAAGCTCTGCTGCAGGATGGAAACAAACCATTTGGTTGTTTTAGCTTTAGGACTCTCTCAAAAGTTGTTTTTCCTCCTTGACTCTGTCTGTGTGGGTCGGTCTCAACAATATCTGCTCAAAGAATGATGAACATAAAGTCCTTTTAAGAAACCCATCTGTTGCACCTCCGTTAGATTCTACCCGTCTATGTTTCTGATAATCATGCTTAATGCATTTGACCTGAAACCCAGACAAAGACCATCTGTTCTTTCTTCCAGTTTGCTACGACGATCACCTGACCGAAGGCCTTTTCCGAACTCTGTTCCACCTCTGCAGCCACATGTCGCACCCCTGCACCATCTTCATCTCCATCGAGAAGAGGTGAGGATGTGAGCGCGGCAGGGATGCTGGTTCCACATCCCACGGTCCATCCGGAGCAGGGAGCATGTTTGGAGGAGCCTGAGAAAACAGAACGGAGCTGCAGCTCAGAGCTCGCTTTCAGAGTCAAACGGGGTCAAGTTTGATTGACATTCCAGGGTTCAGCTTCTCCTCATCCTTTTTTAGTGAAGCCTGTTTCTGAAATGTCTTTGTTTGGGTCTAATGGAGAGTTTGACAGCTCAGGAAAATCCTCTTTCTTCTGACTTTATCCTGTCTGGTGGGTTTAGGTTCCTGGGGGTTCCTGTTGTGCCCCCTCCCATGAACAGATATTCCATCCAGTCTTTCATTACAGCAGTTGCAGCAGAGAGTTCTCTTTCTGCTTTAGGCTGGTGTTCCACACATCTGGAATTGGACCTGTGGCGCTGTGAGACCCCGGGTTGTGACCTGCCTTTGGTGTCTGCTGGTTTTTCAGGCTGAACTTCTCCCTGCGGCACATGGACGTGTGCTGTGAGGCCTACAGGCATTTCCTCCGCTGCCTGCAGCGGCTGCAGCAGACGGACGACCGCCGCTGCTGCTTCACCTTTGAAAAGCTCACTTCCAACTTTGCTCAGCTCCTGCTGTATGAGCGGGTGGAGCAGCTGGTACGTAAGTCCCACCCAACCTTTGAAACTTTGTACTGAGCTTCAGACTCAGCAGCACAGAGACAGCTGCAGGTTTCCTTCAGTTTAGATGAAACAGCAGCTGATTAAGGAAAACAACATGGCTGTCTAATTTATTCCTCACTTTTGGTCAGTAACGTCCCTGCGGTCGTCTTCTGATCCGTCTTTAAAGTGTTCCCAGTGATCTTTTAATTCTGATGCCGGTTGAGCCTAAATCTAAAAACCTGTCCTTTTCTTGGACATAGTTTCTGCAGAGCAGCCTGTTGTGGGCGGGACTGTTGGCTTGGCTAATTTCCCATCATCCCTTTGTTTACGCTCTCTCCCGCTAGCTTACAGCTCCTCAGATCCATCCGTCTGTCCGGTTCTGATCCAGAATCCAGCTCAGAACAGGAAAACAAAGACCTTCATGGGTCTGTTGGTCTGCAGGTGGAGGATCAGAAAGGGGCGGAGCAAGGAGACTTTGACCCCTCCCATTTCAGTTGCTGTGTCACAAACCCAAATGGCGTGTTTTCACCTGCTCCATATCCATCCCGATCTGAATTAAGAAATACTCAGAAATGCAGTTTTAATGTTAATTTTCGTCATAAATGTGCTCCATCCCGAGAAACACGTAGAAAACCCAAAACTCCATTTTCATCGGAGCGTCTTTAAAGTCAGAATGAAGTTTTTAGGAGACGAAAGCAGATCTGGTTTCTGCTTCAGGTTTACGTCTACACAGCTTCTTTCTGAATCCTGATCTCTTTTCATGAAGGAACTGTGGAAGCTGACGTGCACCCCCCCGTCTGAGAAGAAGGATCCTCACCCCCCTCCACCTCCACCTGCTGCCCCCCCCCTGGAAGCTCTCACGTGTCCCTGCAGACACGCCCCGCCCCAGAGACTTCCTAAGGCGGAGTCTGAGTTCCCTTCCTTCTGCCTAACCACCAAAAAACACTAGTGCGGCTCAATCTGGTGTCCTGGAGTCTAAAGCAACCCCAACCCTTTTTTGCAGAGACTTCTGGGTAATTTCTAGGGCCCTGGATTTTAGAAGTGTAGGTTCAGACGCCTCTACAAAACAGTGAGGAGCGACGGAATTTAACCAAAGGAAGGAACCGTCGCAGCAGATCTGATGTCTGGATTTTCTCTCAACTGATTTTTGATTATTTCTGGGGAGGGGGGGTCAGAAGTAATCAATGTGTGTGCTCACCTGAACATTCAAAATGAGTTTAGTCCATTCTAGCAGTCAGCGATGGAACAACTGGGCAATTCAACGACACTTTAGTTTCTGTGTCCAGTTCTTATTAATAAATAAAGGTTATCCAAACCTGGAACGCCGTCTGCCATGTTGGATCAAAGTCGAGTAAGTTCAAAGTAACCCTTGTTCTATCCTAGGCACTGTAACATTGGGAGTTGGGTCATCTAGACCCACTAGACAGAGCTCTGACCCTTTTTTCTTCAATGATTTGTGATCTTCACTGGTGTCCATGGATTACATGAATTCTTTCCACCTTTGTCATGGTAGGGGGAACACGTCAGTGGAAGGGGGGGGGGGGGGGGTCATCTAGGATAGCACAAGGGTTAAGGGTGTCTAACCGACCCCAAAGCCATGGACCCTCCCGCACAACAGGACCCTCAGCCTCGGCCTCAGGTTTGGAGCCCTGAGCCGCTCCTGTCTGCATGACTGAGGGATCAGAGCTTTAGTACTGATGGTGTTACAGGAAAACCGACACGTCTGTGCTTCAGGCAGCAGGAAACGCTTCTGGAAACGTTTGACCACCTGAGCGTCCCACAGTCTGACTCAGATGAGCGTTCAGTGACAGATGCACGGCCCAGAAGCAGCGACTTCAACAAGAACTGTAGGATCTGGGATTTAGAAATAACATTCCTGTAATATCACGGCGGAGCCCCCCCCCAAACAAGACTTCAAACTGAAATCCTTTCATCTTCAAACTCTTCTCACACCTGCGCCTCAGGTATCCCCAAAGGTTTTCCAACAAAGAGGGCGGGGCTCCTACCAGACAATCCTGTGGGAAAATCAGGTGAAGCAGTGTTCCCACAAAAACCGGAGTTAGGAGTCTTTATTCAGCAGCAAAGAATCCACTTTGGATGAAGAAGACCGGCCAGTCCAGCTTCTTCCTGTCTGAAATAACTTAAGGGAAATATCAGGACCAAATCCCAGCCACGCCTGGAAACTTCACATTCTGCTGCTGCACCAACGGATGTTTAGCTGAAGCAGAGATGAGGAGCAGCTCAGACGGTGGGGGTGGTGGCAGACGCCTGGACCGGCTGTGATGTGGGCCATGGAGCCCCCTTCTCTGAGGCCTGGAAGAAGTACAGCTGGAAGAAAACACGACGATGGTTATGAAGGCTTCTGCAAGCCCGTGACCTGAACCCCTCATCAGCCCCCCCTCACAGAACCCCGACAGAAATGTTAGAGCCACAGCTCCGTGGCAGACCAGGCGTGTCAGAGTCCAGGCCTGGGGGGCCCGCCCCCTGCTGGTGTCCCGGAATCCCTGCCTCATCTGCTGCTGATTACCTGGTCAGGTGTGTTTAGCCCATAAGGGGCTTCAATGGCAGATGGTTGGATAGAACGTAGGACACTGGCCCCCCAGGCCTCGATTTTGACACCATCCCCCCAGTGTAGCACCTCTGATTGAAAGGATGGGAGTGGTGAGGTCAGGAGGTCATGGTGACTACCCCCCACCCTCACCCCAGTCTTTTCTTCATGCAAGCAGCATTGATTGCAAAGCTGCCACCACCCCCCCCGAAGAATTTCACCTTTTTTTTTAAAGGTTTTGACCCTCTAAACTTAATGTGTACCAGAAAAAAGTGTTGTGGTTGGTCTATTCGTGCACACTCGTGCACACTCGCAGCTATGCATGCAGGGACCCTTACCTTGCAGCCGACTGCCAGCAGTGTGTGCAGAACCAGGATGGTTGCCAGTGTTGCTGCTGCCATAACTTTGGTGTCGTCACGGACAACGGGCCAAAAGGTCAGGACCAGGACGGATCCAGAAACCCCCATAGAGACCAGAACCAGAACCCACTGAAGCCACTGAACCGGAATGCTCCACAGAACCTGGAGGACACAAGTGGACCTTGGTGACTCTCAGCAGAACACTCGTTTGTGTGTCACTCGTTTTCTTATTCTGCTCGTTAAAGCGGACTTGGGGGGGGGGGGGGGGGGGCGCTCATACTTCCACCTAGTTACTTTGGCTCAGGAGAGACGGCCTGTTAAAAACACGTCTCTGATGACTCCCAGCAAGGTTGGAGGAGCTTTTCCTGGCAGACACTGTCCCACATCACTCTGCTCCCACCCCCATGTGGGGCAGACTGAACTCCCACCCCCATGTGGGGCAGACTGAACTCCCACCCCCACGTGGGGCAGACTGTGTTCAGCCTCACTTGACTTAGGAACTGAATTGTCCTCAACAGGCTTCCAGACTAGCCTCTGTGTTCCCGGCCAAACATGGACTCTGTGTTTGTTGTCAGAGGATCTGTTGCCATAGTGACGCTCACCGATGTTGGGATGTAGATGAAGAGGGAGTAACCGTAGACACACACAGTCTCTAGGAAGGAGTACCCCCCAATCTGCCGCTCTGCACCCCTCCTCCAGGTCAGAAAGGCCCACAGAGCCACTGGCACCAGCCAGGCGTACATGAAGATGACGGCAGCAGCAATGGTGACTGGGAGCAGAGGTCAAAGGTTAGGTGGGGGCAGAAACAGTGGTCAGAACTGAGGGACCCACCTCTGTGGAACTGAGGCCTGTAGTGGTACTCCGGGTTCCCCGTCTGACTCAGGAAGGTGGAGACGTTCCCGCTGATGGCCATGGAGAAGACCAGCGTCACGCAGATCCAGAAGGGGCCTGCAGGGGGCCGGGTTTCAGACGGAACCACGCCCGGATGAGTTTACTAGAGCAGTGGAGGAGTGCCCCTCCCCCACAAAATAGGTAGAACCTCTGATCAAGCGATTGCAGGTTCAAATCCCATTCCACCTGCACCACACATCAAAGCCCCCCGGGGGAGCCCCACATTGCTGGTGGCCTGCATGGCAGTCCTGCCCCCATCCGTGTGTGGATGTGTGTGCGTGAAAGAAGGGTCCAGAGGAAAAACGCTACACACCTGTGCGTCATGTAACCACAGTAACCCAGTTAGATGCTACAACGACCCTTCCTTCGTCCCACGCCGAGGACACGTCCGTGTTGCAGCTTCACAGAGCAGCATCACGTATGTACATTAAAGATGCACATAGACACAATGGTACACACAAACGAGGCTCACAGCAACAAGCAGGACAAGCACAGCTTCAAAAGGGGCGTGTCTGAAGAACCAGGGTTGGGCGCCCCAGCTGACCCATTGAGATCAATGGGTCATTTGTCAAGGGCCATCAGGTCAAAAGGTCAGCAGCTCGTGTCAATAAAAAGACAAGAAAAGTCCAAGTACCGTAAAAAACGAAAAAAAGCAATGAGTAGATAGAACACCCCCCCCCACACACACACACACACACACCCACACACACCCCATTCACCCATACTGGGTCATCAGTGGAAGCAGACCAGCACCAGTGTGGGGTTCTGCTGCTTTGCTCAAGGACACATCAACACACCTGCTCCCCCTCTGCCCCCCTGATCCCTTGGGCTGACCCAGACTGACAGAAGCGGAGCTGGAACGTCCCATTCACCTGTGGAGCAGGTAACTCACCGTACAGGTCCGGGCCGGTCCTGACGTGGTGTTTGAGGAAACTTCTTCCAGGTACGGGCATAACGGCGCCCCTCACCCGCTCTAGAACCTACATCACAGCACCGGGTGACCTCCTGGCACACGCCCACACTCTACAGGTGTGCAGACTCCGCCTCTTACCTGCATGGTGTCCACGTTGAAGAAGGACTGATAGTACTCGAAGGTCCAGAAGCCCCCGCCCTGCTTCTGCCCTCCTAGGAGCTGACAGAACACAGGTAAGTCAGCCGCCGCCTCCCCAAGCTCCTCCTCCTGCACAGGAAGCTCACCTCCGCGCTCTCCTCCTGAGCCTGCTCATCCTCCGACAGATCCAGCTTCACGTCCCCCCCCCCAGCAGGGGTGGTGGGGGGCACGGACATGCTGAGGGTGGAGGCAGTTGGGTCGGCTGACAGCAGCTGCGCCGCCTCCTCCAGTTCTGCAGACAAACCAGCAGGTTGGGGGGGGGGGGGGGCGGGGGGGACAGGTGAGGTGGGAGGGGCAGGTGGGGCTGCAGATGATGGGGTCTTCTGGGGTCCTCAGGCTTAGCAGAACCTTCACTCAATTCTTTACAACAATTCAGAAGCTTTGATGTTTCTACCGTACAGTTCAAAACTTTTGAGGTGACATGCGCACGCGCAGCGGGAGCCCCTAATAACCCAGTTGCCTAGGTAACAGCAGAAGCAAGCCATACCCTCGAATTTCAGGTCGTTCGGACTCGTCATGGTTCCGGATCCACCGGGAAACGCCGTAAATCAGTCCCAGCTCCGCCGCGCGCCGTTCGAGAAGAGGAGCAGCCGCGAGGCCCCGTTTGATCAGTGACGACAGGCGCACGTGAGGGCAGTTTTTATAATAGATCAGCTCAGAATATGCAGCAAGAATGGGCCGGATGCGCATGCGTACACGTCATCGCGTCAACAACGAGTCACGTGCTCACATCCGCGTCCGGTGAGCGTCCTGTTTCAGGAGCATGCGCACTGCAGTCCAGGAATTTGCCCAGTTTTTTTTAAATTCAAACTTTATTGAATGTAAAAAGTCAATACAAAACAATGTTAAACAGTGAACAACAACAACGAAGGAACAAGCCAGGGGGTTAATACATTTTACGCAGATATATTGAAACTGACACACAGATCGAATGTTTTTTTTTAAACATATGTTTATTAAAGATTTTGGCATAAAACAACATACATTTGAACAACCACTGAGATGAAAAAACAAACAGGAAGAAAACAATCAAAAAAGAAGAAAAAAACAAAACAAAACAAAAAAAAAAAACAGACACACAGAAACCAGGGCTAGAAATGAGAGTCTATAAAGGAAACTTAACATTACACTGCAATTTGAAAAAATCCTTTCCAAGTAATAAAGAAAAATAAAAAAATAAAAAGTGGCACAATTAACTCTGTTGTGGGCGGGTTGTATCTTTTTTATACTTGGTTAAATGATCCAAAAAAGGCTGCCACACATCAAAAAATACATTTAGCTTATTTTCCAGAACAGTTCGAATCCTTTCCATGTGCAGAACACTGGTGAGTTCAGAAAGCCACATCTTAAATAGAGGCACAGTGTCAGACTTCCATAATGTCAATATAACAGATCGGATGTTTTGATGGCTTTCTTATTATCAGAGTCTCTTATTGTCTTAATGTATTGTTTGAACTCCTTGATAAAGATTGAGAAATGAGGAGTATGATTCGTAACTTTTGATTTATGAATGTGCCATTTCCATAAAACAACAAAAGGTTAATGAAGAACAACTGTTCTTTTTTATGAGATGGACAGTGGGTGATGCCAAACATAACATGTTTTAAGTACAGGCGAAAGTCAGAGTCAATGTGGGCGGAAATGAAATGACAAACTTTAGACCAGAGAGTGGTGGAAAAGGGACATGACCAAAATAAATGTACAGCATCTTCAGGCTGTTCTTGGCAAAAAGAGCAGCAAACATCAATATCTTCCTTGAACCTTTGCAGATATAGTTTGGTTGGATAGAATTTATGAATTAGTTTAAATGAGATTTCTTTCACTTTATTGGTTAAAAAGTATTTTGCTGGTAAATTCCAAATCTTTTTCCATTCTAAATGATAAACTAAATTATTCCAAAAAGAAACTACGTGGAGACAACATCCTTCTGGGAGAGTGAGCGTTTACGGCGATTTGTGGTACGTGAAGAAGAAAAACAAATTCGTCCTATTTCTATTTTAGTCGGATCAATTGGTAATAAAGTTGGACTTTGCAATGATGAGCTTTGGAATAATGTAATAATACATTTAGGAATTGCTTTCAAAACAAAGTTAAATTCAGATTTTGGTATTTTGATGGAATATTTGAAGCAGAATTCTTCATGTGACATTAAAGCTCCGTTTGAATTAAACAGCTGATGAACCAAAAGGATGTTTGGATTAAACCATGATGGATAAAATAAAGATTTATGTCTATAAGTAATGTCTTTATTGTTCCATATGTAGTATCTGTGAGGAGAGAAATTGTGTTTGTAGATGAGGGACCAGGAAAGTAACATTTGTTTATGGAAGCAAGAAAGCTTAAGTGGGATCTTTGGTACATTATAGTTACAGAATAAAAGAAAGTTTATGCCTCCTAATTTGGAGAAAATGTAATTTGGTATGAAATTCCAGATTGAAGTTGGATTCTAAATAAAATGTCTTAGCCAATTTATTTTAAAGGTATTATTTAATGTACAAAAGTCTAGAAAAGTTAAGACCACCCTTATCGTAAGTGTTCATTACTAACACAATGAGACGGGTTCATCACTTTAATCCCCAAACCTAATAAAAACACATTATATTTGGATAATTGGAGACCAATGACTTTGTTATGCAATGACTATAAAATTTTAGCTCATGTTTTTGCAGAGCGTCTAAACGAGGACTGAAGGATGTAGTGGATGAGTGTCAGTCAGCATTTATTAAAGGAAGAAATATTCATAATCACATCAGGTTGGTGGTAGATTTGTTGGATTATTGTGACTTTGTTGACCCAGATAGTTTGATATTATTTCTAGATTTCTATAAAGCATTTGACACATTGGAGCATTCCTTTTTAATTAAAGCCCTGACATTTTTAGGATTTGGTGATAAATTTTGTAATATTATTAACATAAGATAAGATAAGATAAAGATACTTTATTGATCCCAGCTTGGGAAATTCAGTTGTTGCAGCGTCGGCTTTAGGCTCAAGATACAAACAAACACACAATAGACGACAGAGAACCAGAACAATCAATCAGAAAGAAACATCAGTGAAAAAGAACAGTTGTATTGTGTGCCACATCAGGAGAGAAAGACAGACCATAAATGACTTTATGTATTGCACATGGATGACGAGTTCTAGAGTCCAATGGAGTGAGGTAGGAAAGATCTCCTGTAGCGGTTGGTGTGACAGTGAAGCTGCCTTAGCCTGTTGGAGAAGGTTCTCCACTGACCGTCAAGAACAGGATGGAGAGGATGCTCAGGATGGATACCAGCTTATTTAAAGTCCTCCTCTCCATCACAGCTTCAAACACCTCCATCCTATTATGGAGCCAGCTCTTCTGATCAGTTTGTTCAGTCTATTACTGTCCCTGGCAGATATGCTGCCCCCCCCAGCAGACCACAGAGAAGAACAGAGTGCTGAACACAACAGACTGCTAGAACATCCCGAGCATCCTGCTGCAGACGTTGAAGGACCTTAGCCTCCTCAGGAAGTGGAGTCTGCTGCTGGCCTTCTGATTCACAGCAGAGCTGTTGCTCTTCCATAAAATGTTTTATAATGATATTTATAGTTCAGTTTCCTTAAATCCAGGAATTACTCCCCGTTTTGTAATTAAAAGAGGTATCCGACAAGGTTGCCCCATCTCCCCCAAACTGTTTATATTAGCTACTCAGTTATTAACCATCCTCATTAAACATAGTCATGATATTCAAGGTATTTATTATTTTTGAAAAGCAACACAAAATGAGTCAGTTTGCAGACGATACTGCTTTACTTCTAAAAAGCGATGCAGAGGTTGTTAAAGCTCTAAGCAGGATTCAGTTATTTTCCAAAGCATCAGGATTCAAACTGTGAAATTCTTCCCATTCACTCATGTCAGCACCGAGCTATTGAAGCCATTAGGGTTGTTCAGGAAGTGAAATATCTGGGTGTGTTATTGTCTACAAACACAATAAGGAGGGAAGAAGTCAACATTACAAACCGATTGTTTGATATAAAGAAAAGTTTGAGTCGCTGGTTGACAAGAGATTTAACTATCTTTGGGAGGAATCTGTTAACCAAAGCAGAAGGCGTCTCTAAGATTATTTATCCCTGCTATTCTTTATACATATCCCCTCCAAACATCAAAAAAGTTAACTCTATTATTGTTCAGTTCATTTGGAAAAACAAAACACATTATATCAAACGTTCCCAACTGGTCAAAGGTTATGATAATGGTGGCATCAATGCTCTGGATTTTGAAGCTATGGTCGGTACTTTCAGAATTCATTTTTAAAGCTCTTCTGGTTGATAATAACTCCATGTGGTTTCATATTCCAAGATCCATCTTTAAACATTTAGGAGGCATAGACTTCCTTTTGAAATGTGATTTTGAAGTCAACAAGATTCCATTCATTTTGTCCAACTTCCATAAACAGGTTCTTCAGTTTTGGAAAATGATATTTAATCCCAATTTTACCTCATGGATCAACATTATTGAATAACAGAACAGATTTAGTTGGTAGGAAATCTATATTCAAACAGGATTGGTTTGACAGAAACATTCTTTTTGTTACAGATTTAACTGACAGTGACGGTAATTTATAGACTTTTTCTTCGTTTATAGATAAATACCATCATTTCACCTGCAGCCTTAAAGAATTTAAAAAAGTATGTCGAGCTTTTCCTGCTGCTTTGATTCATTTAATAAAGAACACTGTTTTCACTCCTCATAGAACAATTATCTCATTACCAAAATTACAGATAAATGGATGTAATTTCTTAGATTTTAAACTAAATAACAATCTTTTGAACAACTGTTTAAAAGAAAGAATTTATCATGTCCATAATCGAGCCTCTTTTAGATCTTTCTCTTATTTCAACAGCCAATCTCTGTTAGTTAAAGCACACTCAAAGTATATTAAATGGCCTGTTCTGCCCAAAATAAAAGAAACTCATTTCAAAATCATTTATAATTATTATCCTGTCTCTGATTTTCTTCAAAGCAGATTTAAATTTGATGTGGAATCTTGCATTTTTTGTAACTCCAATGAGGAAACACTGGAACATTTGTTTTTTTCATGCGATTACTCCAAAGAGTTCTGGATTCAAATAAGGAATTGGATTAATTTAAAACTGAACATTCTCCCCTTTGGTATTTCTGATGTCCTGCTGTTTATGGAAAATATTGATGATTCTTTCTCAAATATCATTAATATCATCTTACTTTTAGGAAAATACCACATCCACTGTTGCAAGTGGAGAGGTTCCAAGCCCCCCTTCCCAGGTTTTATTAACGATTTTAAATTATATTATTCCTCACTGAAAAGATTACAATCCTCAGTAGGTGTTAAAATAATATCTAAACAAATTTCCTTGTGGCTGTTATTCTAGTTTCTGTCCTGTGCTATCATTTGGCTCCTGTTATTTTTATTTTATTTTATTGTTTCTAAGTGTTTTAACACTACATGTTGATGACTTCTGAGAGTATTTTGTAACCCCCCCCTAGTGAGTGTGTATTTTGTAGCGTGTTCATCCTCTGCTGGAGTTTGTATTTTTGTCTTTGAAAAGTTCAATAAAAAAATAAAATATGGAACAGTCAAAGAGAGTCCTGAACAGAATATACAGAGCGTAAATAAAGCATCTGGTGTCTCACACTGCCATCTAGTGGAATATAACAAAAGTGCTCTGACTAACAACTTCTATGTTGTCTCCTTGCATTTTTACTCTTAACTCAATAATACTATGACAGCTTACATTTATTTTTCCTTAAAAAGGAATTTCTGATGGGTGGCCTTTTAGAGGAGGCCGGAGGGGAGAGTCATTTGGAACAAAATGTTCTGGATAACATTGGAATATTCAGGACACAGCGACACCTGGTGGACAAAAATGACTTTGGCTAAACAAACTGGAATATTCGGGGTCTGGATTTTTTTTAACGCTTTGCGTTCATCCTCGTCTGGAGGACAGCTTCTTGGATCCAGGCTGTATTTGAATGTTATGCTTACTTATAGGCAAACATATAAGTCAGGGTTGATTTTTCTGGCTCAGAGTTTCTCAGCTGGGACTTAATGAGAAGATGTTCCTGGCTGGAAAAGATGAGGGAATGTTGTGAGATGTTTGGTTTTGTAATCAAGAGCTTCTGTCGGTAAACCTGGGGCTGTAATCCTAATCTAAAACAGATGCTAAACAGTGTTTTCTTAGCATTAGGAGGAATGTATGTTAATGAACAGCAAAAATGAATTTTTATTTGCTCAGCTGTTAAGTTTAGGCCTAGTTATTTAGTAGTAAAACCTATTCAAAGAGTAAACTCAAATATACTAAAATATGGTTGTTATTTTTCAAGGAATGTTAAAGTATGTCTGATTCCAACACAAATAAAAGTAGAAACAGATTTCTCCTGGATTTCTCATGGACTGATGAAGGTATCAGGACTGTTTCTCTGCATCATCACAGTAAAGGCAGGATGCGTCATGGGATGTATAGCCCCTATACATTTAAGCTTTCGACCCCAAGAAGCTGAAAGGGATGAAGAACGTGAGAATATTCAAGTTTGTTTAAAATACATTTGACTGGCCACCAGATTTCGCTGTAAAACTGTTTTCCTGACATTACAAAAGACCCGTTAGAATCCAGAACAATTGTTCTAGACAGTTTTTATAAAGAACTTCTACTTTTTTTGTTACTACTTTGACATATTTGAACTTTTTATTAATTTAGTAAAACTTAGATTCCGTTAACCCTTGTCTATCCTAGTCACTTTAACGTTGGGAGTTGGGTCATCTAGACCCACTAGACAGTGCTCTGAACCTTTTTTCTTCCATGATTTGTGATCTTCACTGGTGTCCATGGATTACATGAAATCTTTCCACCTTTATCCACCTTTGTCATGGTAGGGAGAACACCTCAATGGAAGGGTGGGGTCATACTAACCCCATAGGATAACACAAGGGTTAAAATGGTAAAGAGTTTGGAAAGTATTCTATTTTATAAGTATAACGTCTGTTTTGTTTCCTTTTTAGGGATTAGCTGCTGAGGCGGAACCTTTGAAAGACAGATGTTGCTGCCGGAAGACTAAAGCTGAGACTCCGGATGAGGTCGTCTGCTATCGCTGGCTGTGGGTTTGCTAACATGTCGAGAGCCGTGAGAAGAGCGCTGAGCACCGGGGCGGACGCCGCCGCCGCTCGGCTCTCCGGCAGCCGCTGGGAGAGGCTGAAAAACGGCAAAGCAGGTGAGACGCACCGGAACTTTCCTGGAGACGTTTGTGTCCCCCGGAGCTCATTTATGACCTTTCCGCCCGCAGTGACGTCATTTACCAAAACAATCACCTATTTTGGAACTGTAATACTCCTACTAAAAATTTTGGAAAGATTGTGCACGTTTTATAAATTACAAATTAGATTCACAATTTCAGATGAAATTTGAACATATCATATTTGGTCTACACGAAAAAAATATAAGATCAAACGTAAAATTGGTAATTAATCTAATTATCATTTGGTAAATTTAATATTCACAAATCAAAGTTTTCTTTATCACAACTTTTTTTCCCTTTAATAATTAAATAATTAGAATCTTATTTACATACTATTTCTAATGGTTTAAACAAAAAGGCCATACATATTTATGAAAACTGTCTGTCTCTGAATATTTTCAATGCATCTGTAATCTTTTTGTAATACATGTACCATCCCTTGACATTGTTGTTGTTATGACTATTGTTCCTGTCATACATATTTGTTCTATTTGTGTTGAACAATAAAGTTAAAAAAAAACACGTTTGAAAAAAAAAGAAAACAGCAGCAGTAACGTGAAACTCCTATCCATTGATAGAATGTTTAAACAAACATCCCAATGTAATAATTATAATAGGAGGAGACCTGAATATTACGGAGCCCCTGTCCTGACATTACGATATTAAAATATATCTTGTTCCCTCAGATTAATATCTCGTTCGTACGAAATACTATTCCGTTCCCACAAGATACTATTCCGTTCCCTCGAAATGATTAACTCGTGCGAACGCAATAATTATTGCTTTCGAACGCAATAATTAATCCGTTCGAACGCAATAATTATTCACGTCATAAGTGTCATCACGCAGATATGCTCTCTGTACGCCGGCAAAAGCCGCTTTCAGCGGTATCTTCTGTGTCTCTGTGACCCATATTCGTTGAAAAAAGGAACATGAAAAACAAAAATGATCACTTTATTACTGTCTCAATGAATGTAAGAAAAATATCAAAAGATTTATGATAACTAGGCTGCTTTGTCATACGATAGCTCCTGCTAGGCTACTACTAGCTCCGCCGCAGAGCTCTTTGATGTATGCCGGCATTTGGGCAACTGGCTGGTCTATTGACAGACAGCTGACATTGTAGTTTAGGGTCGAATAGGAATAATAATATTCAGGACTAGTCTTTTATTAACTTTAGCAGTCAGTCGCTTTACATTCGAAGGCTATTAGGCTACATGCTAACTGACTAGCCGATCATATCCTGTTATTAATTTACGTCATAGATTTACAGCAGATACCTTCACATTTCTGTCTGTGTGTGTCTCATTACATTGCATTGAAGACACGCAGGATGTTTAGAGAACAGATTTATTTATTTCAAAAAGCACAAAAGCATCCATCGTATTCACGTTCACATCATCTGGTACGCCCTCCGGTCATCTTGCTGCAAAAGCCGCTTCCTGCCGCTACTTCCGTGTCTCTGTGAGCATTCAATAGGGGTAAAAATAAAAGCAAGAATGGTCGATCTGTTATTGTCTCGATGAAAATCTGAAAAATATCATATTAAGCTGGCTGCTTCGCCTAAAGCACTTACCTTTAGCTTGTAGCATAACAACAATGGCAGTACGTCACGTTTCCCAGCATGCTTTGCGGCCAATCAATCATCACGGATTAATTATTGCGTTCGCACGAGTTAATCATTTCGAGGGAACAGGATAGTATTTCGTACGAACAAGATATTAATCTGTGGGAACAAGATATATTTTAATATCGTAATGTCAGGACAAGGGCTCCGTAGAATATGGTGTTAGATTGTCAACCACAAAGCGATAATCCTAATGCTGAACTTCACTCATTAGACAAAAAATTAATTGAAAAGATCCTTGGAGAGAAAAATTCCAAACAAAATCAAGTTTTACATGGAGCAAGAAAATTGTCTCCCATCAGTCTGGTATAGATTACTGACTTGTTTCTGATTGTTTAGATACAGATGACATTAATATTGATATTTTTCCTTCTCCACTTTCTGATCACAAAGCAATACAGATTTCCATTAAGTTAAACCAAAATCACTCTAGAAAAAAAAAGCATATTGGATCCTAAACAATTTTCTACTTAAGCTTGATATCATGGAAAAACAAACTTCTGAAACCGTTTCATATTACTTTGAAAAAGCTAAAGTTGAAAACTTGTATAACTGGGAACTATTCAAATATGATATAGCAAACTACCTTAGAAAACTTAGTTCTAATTTAAATAAGTGCAGGAAGGAAACGGAGGATAAAGTCATTAATGACATAACAAGATTATCTCAAATATGTCCAGCAAATCAAAATTAACTTCACTTCTTTACAAAATGAACTGGAAGAGCTTTAAAAAAATCATGCCGAAGGCGCCTTTGTCAGGACTAAAATGCCTGGAAGAGGGTGAAATTCGGTTTTGGTTCTTATTTTTGCGATGCAATAAAACTATTACACAGTAATGCTAAAATATGGTTCCTCTCCCCGTTTTAATGTTAAAAGAAGAATACCACAGGGTTGCACCATCTCTACTTGCATTAGCCACTCAAACCTTGGCAGATTTCATAACTATAAATAATTTGAAAGGCATCTCTGTCTTTGACAAAGAGATTCTTATTAGCCAATTAGCTGATGATACCACCCTTTTTTTGAAAGATAGCAGTCAAAATCCTCGAGCCCTTAATCTAATAAAAGCTTTTTCTAATGTCTCTGGACTTCATCGTAACATTAAAAAATGTGAATTAATATCTATCAAAAAACAGGATCCAGATGTGAAATTCCCATCAAAGAAAGTGTAACATATCTATGGATTACCATCACCAAAAACGACGTGGAGAGAAGTTCCTTAAACTTCTGTCTGTAACAGAGAAAACCAGAAAACGTTTGAACTTCTGGCTTCAGAGAGACCCAGAGTCCTGCTGTCTAAAGCAGAGGGAATCTGTCCACTCACCTACTCTGCTTTATCTCTGGACGTAGACAATCACACACTAAATCTGTTGACCACATTTTATTTAGCTTTATCTGGAAAAACCGTGTACAATATTTAAAATGATGAACTCGTACGACAATGGAGGACTAAACTTTCTGGATTTTACAATGTTTTTATATCAAATGCATGGAATATTCATGCTCCACTGACGTTTATTTAGTAAAATTGTGTTTTGTACTGGACTTCCGTTTTATACAATAAAGTAAAAAAAAAAAGAACAGCATCAATGACCCAAAAACTATGATAAATATTAAAATGAAAGAAGTTTCTTTTCAAATAATTCACTAAATTTACCCACTAATCAATTCATGCTAAGATACATTAAAACAGTTGACCTGAACTAATGCAAAGAACTCCCAGAAACAATTAACCATCTGATTAGGAATTGAGCTGAAATATAATAAAGCTGTATGTTTTTATGAAAGTTGGAGAGCCTTAAGCGTTTTAGTTTTTTTAATTTTATGTACGCTCCTAGATTATTTAAATGGTATTTGGAAAAATTGTAGTAGAAGTTTTTTTTTTTTTTTTTAACTTGTCCCGTCCAACAGCTGGGCAGACAGATGAGAGCTGAGGGCCTCTTGTGTTGGACATATTTTACTTTAACAAGAGGGGTTATTAATCTTCAGACAAACCAAAGGTATGTCTGAATAAACCCCTTTTGGAATTGAGGCCAAACTTTATTAATTTCAATCATGTCTGAAAATCTTTGGTGTTGGACCGGACGGAAAAGGAAAGAGGGGAAGAAGAGAGAGGGATGTTAGAGAGGGGGGGGGTAGGGGGTGATAATAGGAGGGGAAGGGGGGTAAGACCATGAAGCAGCATAAAGCAACAAGTTTACTGGTTGTTAATCATTATGGTAAGGCTCAAATGTAGTACAAAAAACAAAAACAAAAAAAAGGGCGGAGCCTGTCCACACACACACTCAAATGTTATAAACACACCTGCTAGCTGCAAAAATGTCCACCTGTCGACATGTACACAAACCAGATAGTGTTCACACGCATACTTATGCCTTAAAACCAACTAGTGTGAAATATTTCAGTCATTCAGTCATGCAAACTGTTAGTGCAAAGGTGAGCTAACACCTGTGCTCAGGTGAGTGTTTATGTTCTTCTAAAATGGATGGTGGAACGTGAAAAGAAGGAGGGAGAGTGCCCAGCCATCCCCACCCCAAGACCCCCACCGCAGCAGCAGCGGCAGCCGGAATCCCCCCAACGCCACACGGGAACCGGCAGTTGAAGTTTTGTACTTTATTACTTCCATTTTGTGCAATAAAGTTATTTAAAAAAAAAGAGAGAAAGGCAGCAGTGAGAAGCCCAAAGGGTTTTCCAGTAAGGTAAACGGTCTAAATGTTTCTGAGATCCTAAAGGTGAAGACAAAATGAGAAAAATCCAGTGAAATGACAGAATTTAAGGAGGATTGAGAGGAAACTATTCCAGTCCAGCAGCTGTGAAGCTCAAAGGTTTGAAGGAAACCAAGAAGAACTTTAGAATCCGGGTAAAAGAAATGAAAGATTTCAACTCCTCCTGAAAAATAAAGCAGAATTTCAAACATTTGCATCAGAAAAGCTGAGAAATGTCCACCAGGATGGAATTCTACTGAAGGTCTTTGCTAAAAACAAACAGGAAATGTGGTTTTAAAGCACATTATTATGAAATGATCTATCTAGAACAGTGTTTTTCAACCAGTGTGCCGCGGCACACTAGTGTGCCGTGGGAGATGGTCAAGTGTGCCGTGGGAAATTACCCTCATTAATCATTCACTGATCTAAAAACATTTTCCATCTCCAGGAAATCAGCTCTTTGTTCATCCAAACAGGCCCTGATAAAACACTGAGTAGTGAGGAATATAAAAGATCTTAAAATTACTTTTTCTTTGTGTTTATTTGATTCTATTAAAGACATTTTGATAAGAATGACGGTATTTACCTGCAGCTATAGCGGTTTGCGGGAAAGTCCCGCCCCTTTACCTATCTCCGCCAATCATTGTTGAAGGCTTAATCACATGTCAGCAGTCTGACCAATCAGAAGTGGTTAAAGTCTTCACTTCCTTGTTCTTAATTCTGCTCATAAATTCTCTCAGTTCCAACAAAAATACCAGCTAAAGCTCGTCTTTAGCGGTGTAGCTTTCCACAGAGTCCGGTGTCAGACCGTGAACAAAACAATGAAGCTCACAGACGCGAGTCTTTCTGCCCTTTTTCGGCAGTTTTCACACTACATCTCCCATGATGCATTGGCTTAAAGGGCCAGTGTCCCAGCGGGATTTTTGTCAAGGTTAAAGTGTGCCGTGGCTCAAAAAAGGTTGAAAAACACTGATCTAGAAGATCAGCGGTAGAGGCTCTTATTCTAGAGACCAAGTCCTTCATTTGAAATGATCTAGAAGTAAATGAAATTAATTTTGGGGAATGTTGATGTCAGGAGGCTGTGACTCTGGATTCCGCCGCCGCCGCCGCCGCCTCGCTCTGTAGATGAACGGTTTCCTCATCACTGCAGGAAGCACGGATGGTTTTGCAGAGTTGTGCCAGATCTGACATGCCTGACACGCTATTCTGTGGCCGGCGCCATCCCGACGGCGTGGGGGGGCTGCAGATAGGGGGCGCCGCCCTGGCCCGTGTGCAGCTGACGCCTGTGTGTTCTGTCTGCAGGCGTGTGGTGTCGCAGCCTGCTGAGCGACTACAGAGAGGCGTGCAGGGACATGGTTGTGGGCGCCCGGGAGCGTCCGCTCAAAGCCTCGTTGTATGCAGTGGCGCTGGGGGGGGGCTGGTTCTGCTTCCACTCGCAGCCCGGCCAGTCCGAGTTCCAGGCGGCCCTGGTGGAGCGCTCCAACCAGCTGGGTCTGCTGTCGCCGTGGACCCGCAGCGCGGCCTCCGACGCTCACGTGCAGAACCTGGTGAAGCTGCAGAGCCAGGGCAGACTCCGCCTCCTCAGCCTGGGCCTCCTGTCTGTGGTTTACGGGGTCGACCACGACCCGGACACCACCCTGTACGAAGCCCAGTGCTCCAGCCTGTCGGCGCCGTGGAGGGAGATCCCTCACAGGGTTCTGGACGTGGGCTTCTGCTGGCGCTGGTGGGTTCTGGAGTCAAAGATGAAGGACTACGATGTGAACGAGGAAGAGTTCAGGCACCTGCCAGCGGACATGCAGAGGACGTCTCCCCCTGGCCTGCAGGGGGTGCAGAGGAACGAAAGCCTGCACAGACAGTCCTGGCTCCCTTTGCCTGTGGGGGCCCAGGAGGAATAACCTGGAAACGGGGGGGGGGCAGACCGTGGATGTGCTTCCTGTGAGCAGCACTGCTGCTGCTCTGCTGTCTGAAACAGCAGCTGGGGATTCAAACTAAAACATCTGCTGCTGCTCAAGGGGCCTGTTGTCTTTGGAGAGTTTTAAATAAAGCTCTGAGAACCCCCCAACTACCCCCATGCTTTTAGTGAGTCATTCATTGTCATTGTTGGTGGGAATTATCCAGAACAAGGTCCGACTGCATGCGGTCAGGTTCTGGTGTGTTCCAGAACCTTCCGTTCAATTTTCATTCGATAATCCCAACAACAGTATTCTCAATGAAATCATAAGGATGATGAGTACATAGAACTCAATAGGAAAATTCTAAACCAAGCTGGGCATCCCTGCCTTTTGACCCTCCTCAGCTGTCAATCAAATCATCTCCCCAGTCTGCTGACTTGTGTTCATGTCGACGCCTGAAGCGGTTGACGTGGAAGAATGTGGTCTCTAAAGCTCTTCAGCGGCTCCCTTCCTGCTTTCACATAATGATTTCAGCCTCACAAACCTGACTGAAGCTGCGTTCACGCCGGACGCCATTACCGCGTCAGGGGCGTCAGGTTTCAAGTCAATGTACAGACACGAGCCCAGGTCCTGCGGCGCTATTTGGGCATCGGGCACGGCGAGGTTGGGACTCAGCTTCAGTGACTCCATCAAAGGGTAGAAAAAGAAATCCAGGATTTTTGTCCTGAACTTCCCTCCTCTTTGTTTTTTTTTTCAAATGTTTTTTTTATTGAAAAAACATGGTCGATTGCATTGATAAATTACAAAGTTCTTGCTTTCTCAGTTTTAAATGAAAATAGAGCGAACATGTGAGGGAGCCGAGATTTTCCAAACATAAATGGTTTCAGTGACGCTTCACTTAAGTCTGCTCTGAAAGGCTTTACACGTTCTGTCCATTTAGAGCATGTAGTGTAAAAACACCCGGTTGTGTTTGTAATGAGTGAGAATTTCTTTCCATCGTATAAATTGTTAGTACAGCATCAAGCCGGTCCTCCGTCGTTGGTTTTTCAGGTTAAAGACATTTTCTGGTTTTTGTTTTCTTACTAGCCGCCAGTTCAATATAGAGCAGTTTCTTACTTTGTTTGTCGGCCATTTATTTGACCCAAAACTAGACTTTCAAAGGGGAAGACAATAAAAAATACATTTAGCAGATGTTCAGGAATGTCAGACCAGTATTTTATTTTAACAACCACACAGTCCCAAAACCAATGGAAGTGATTGGCTCTATTATTACCACATTTATTACTTTTCTTAGGTATTTTTTCTGAGAGCGTGTAGTAAAAAACCTCTTCCAACCGAATTCACGCCACATGTTTGATCCTGTTGGGACCCATTGTTTCCGACATACATGACAATAGTGAGCCGCCGTCCTCCTCGCTCCCTTTTTTCCCTTTACATAATCTGTGTTCTCCTCTTTATGCGTCAGGATGCTATTTTATAATTTTGAAATTGTTTTTGTCGGGCATATTGTTTTTATTAACGTTTAAAATGTTTGATGTTGATCTTCACTGGTGTCCATGTAATCCATGGACACCAGTGAAGATCACAAATCATTGAAGAAAAAAGGTTCAGAGCTTTCTAGTGCAGGGGGGGGGAACCTATGGCTCGCGAGCCATATATGGCTCTTTTGATGGTCACATGTGGCTCGCAGACAAATCTTTAATTATACTTTTTTTTTTTTTCATTAGACCAGACCTTGTCTGGCGCGATGCGATGCCAGAGGCGCACAGTAGTAGTGGTGCTTGGAGAACAAAATCTACACCAGCACTATCAGTTACTATTATCTATTATTTCACAGAGTTTGTACCAGCCGGAAACCTGGGAATTGCCGTGCCTAAAACTGTGCGCTCCCGTCTCTGAGAAAGAGCGCGCAGTTGCGGGGACGGGATGTTAGAGGATGAAAGCAGAGGGTGTGGGGGGCTCGGTCAGTAAGGTGAACCGCGCAGGGATTGTAAAAACGTAAAACCCGCTGCCTGTCACTCACTGCAGCGTGTGAGTGTGTGTTTGTCTCCCCGTCTGCATGTGAGCAGTCTTTGTCACATCTACAGAACATTCAGAGCTACGATCACGTTTAAAGTCTCAACGCCTGCATGAAGCAGAAACTCACCACGTATCAACCAGACTAGACCATCAGCAAAACCACCACGAGAAATACTCATCATTTATTAGCAACAGCATAACAATGTTATTAAAAAGAATCCACAGACTTATTGTACTTTAAAAATGTTGAAATTACATCAAATGCACACATTCACTTGTATATTTAGTTTTAAACATATTGTCGCGGACTGAGTTTAACTTGGCTGTTGGGCCGCGTTAAAAGTTCTGGAGTTCCTTAAACGCATCAAGCAGAGATCTGATTGGCTCTCAGTTCTGTCACTCAGCCTGTTGTTAGGTAGTTTGGACCAATGGGGTTCAGCTATGGGCCGAATAAGGGAAAGGGGAGGGCTGGAGCGGGAGGGGGGAATATAAAGTTGGGAGAAGCGCTCTCTCTCGTCTCTGCGGGAGAGATTCAGGAGCTGCTGAATTAATTTACGGCATTTGTTACAGCCTGCAGTAACCAGAATAAAGAACCTTAAAAGAGTTAAGTCTCCGTGCCTCAGTGTGGGAAAGAGACGCTACATTATTGTATGGCTCTTTCGAAATTACATTTAAAAATATGTGGCGTTTATGGCTCTCTTGGCCAAAAAGGTTCCCGACCCCTGCCCTAGATGACCCCACTCCCAACGTTAAAGTGCCTAGGATAGAACAAGGGTTACACAGATGAGTTTTGAGTTTGGATTTGAGGGTTGTTAAGCAGTCTATGGTCAGGCGTGATGGTATTCCAGAGTTTCCATGGGGAGCCGTGCCGGAACATAGAGCTGGACAGAAGAGGAGGAGCGACAAGAACCAGAGGGAGTATTGATATGTAGTAGGTTGGAAAGGTAAGGAGAAGCCAGAGTAAGGAGGGCTGTAACCCTTGTGCTATCCTAGGCACTTTAACGTTGGGAGTTGGGTCATCTAGACCCACTAGACAGTGTGTTGAATTTTTTTCAAGGTAAGTGGTCTTTACTTCACATTATACATCTTTGTAAAGCCTTTGTGCAAAATAATGCCTACATTTTTAATTGAGTCTGCTTGCCATTACCATTAGTAATCATCTTTAATATTTTGAAGGGATTTGTAGTTTAAAGTTAAGACCTGGGTCTGGTTTACATTAATTTTATATCCTAAAATACCCACGTGCAGGCCGACTGGTGCAGATGGGAAGGTCCTTATCTGGTTCCCGGTCAGTGGGTCTGGCTTTCTGCCCGAGACCTCCGGCTACAGCTCCCTGCAAGAAACTCAGGCCCAGGGACGTGGGTGAAATGTATATGTGGGTATACATCTCCTTTTTGCCTCTACATTGAACCCCTTGCTCAATTAATCCGGCAAACTACTGATGTAAAAGGACTATGTATTGAGGGGTTGGTTCAGTTCATATTTATGTGGCAGGAGTTTTTCTGTCCAACTAGGACAGTGCTCTTCTTCAGAGGCTCCGCTCAAATATGGTGTACCCCAGGGCTCAGTTTTAGGCCCGCTTTTATTCTCACTTTATCTGCTGCCACTGGGGTCCATTTTTAGGAAATATAACGTGTCATTCCACTGCTACGCAGATGATATCCAGATCTATCTTCCCCTAAAATCTGGTGGAGCGGAGGGTCTCGTCAGATTGCAGAACTGCTTAGCAGACATCAAGTCTTGGATGGAGCTGAACTTCCTCTGTCTGAACAAAAACAAGACAGAGATGTTTGTTTTTGGAAAGTCTGACCTGCTGACAGGCTGCTGTAGTGCTGTTGGGCCCCTGGACCCTTGAGATGCTCCGTTCATTAGAAATCTTGGGGTAAACCTTGACAGGCATTTTAAATTTGACAAACAGGTCAGTCTTGTAGTCCAGTCTAGTTTTTATCACTTAAGGCTAATCAGCAAAGTCAAGCCATATCTACCTCCTCACGCTTTGCAACAAGTGATTCATGCCTTGATCTTCTCTAGACTGGACTACTGTAACTCTCTGTACAGTGGTATGGATCAGTCTCTGCTCCGCCGTCTCCAGCTGGTTCAAAATTCGGCGGCCCGCCTGTTAACGGGGACCAGACGGTGTGAGCATATAACCCCGATATTACGCTCACTTCACTGGCTGCCTGTGTCTTATAGAATTTCTTTTAAGATTCTACTTTTGGTTTTTAAATGTCTGAATGGTCTGGCACCTCAGTATCTTTCTGAGCTTTTGCATGTTTATCGTCCATGTCGAGTCCTAAGGTCTGAAGATCAAATGCCTTTAGCGGTTCCAGGACTCGGCTTGTGACTCGGGGAGACAGAGCCTTTTCAGTTGCAGGTCCTAAACTCTGGAATGCTCTCCCCTATTCTGTGAGGTCTGCCAGAACTGTCAGTAATTTTAAGACTCTTTTAAAAACACATCTTTTTACTCAGGCTTTTAACTCCAGTGAGCATATTTAGTGGGACTTGTTCATTTTATTAATTTAATTCTTTTATTGTTTTTATTGTTTTATTGGTTTTATTGTTCAATTGATTTATTGTTTTATCAAATCAAATCAAATCAAACTTTATTTATAAAGCATTTTTCATATATAAATATAACACAAAGTGCTTTACATTAAAACACAACAAAATATAAAAACAAGCATTGACGATTTAAAAATAAATAAAATAAAAATAAATAAATAAATAGGGCCCCCCTCCCCGTACCTAGCCCCCCACTCCTTGCACACCTCCCACCCCCTAAGTGATGGCAAAGGACAATGAGAAATAGGCTGAGCACAAAAACAGGATGCTGGAAACGCTAATAATTGGAACCTCCCCCTCCGTGAACAGCCGCATAGACAGCCAAATGCAGCTTCACAGGCGGGGACCGCTCCACCACAGCTAAGTGGTGATGCAGGTCCCCATCTACATCTAGAGCCGCAGTGGCTGAACAGCAGCCGACCCAGAGGGAGGGGCTTCAGCTGAGGAAGCACCGGAAATAAAAATGAATAAAAATGAGAATAAACAAGTAAAAATATTGATAAAAACAATAAAACATTAAAATAAGGTAAATTAAAAAAACGCGTTTAAATCAGATTCAAGTTCATAAAACAAGATAAAATGGATGAATAAATAAATAAAATAAAAAGTACATATAAATAAATAACTGAATAAATACATAAAAGTATTAAAAAAATTAGCTAAAAGCCAGGTTAAAAAGATGGGTCTTGAGCCTTTTCTTAAAACCGTCAATGCTCTCTGCGGCTCTCAGGTCCTCTGGCAGACTGTTCCATAAACGGGGACCATAGTGCTGAAACGCAGCCTCTCCATAGGTTTTAGTTTTTACAGTTGGAATGGTCAACAGACCAGTGCCAGAGGATCTCAGGGTCCGCGAGGGTTCATATCTTACTAAAAGATCTGATAAATAAGAAGGCGCAAGACCGTTAAGACATTTAAAAACTGTTAAAAGTATCTAAAAATCAATCCTGAAGCATATGGGGAGCCAATGCAGGGATTTTAAAATTGGGGTGATGTGAGCCCGCCTCCTGGTCTTTGTAAGAACTCGTGCAGCAGAGTTCTGGAGAAGTTGAAGGTTCCTAATGTTGGTTTTTGGAAGACCAGCAAGCAGGGCGTTACAGTAATCAACTTTACTCATGATAAAAGCATGCATTAGCATCTCCATATTAGCAAGAGAGAGTAATGGGCGGACTCTAGCCAAATTTTTGAGATGATAAAAACCAGTTTTGACCACCTGTTTTATATGGGGGATAAAAGTCAGCTTAGAGTCGAAGATAACACCCAGGTTTCTGACTGTTTCTGAATGACTTAATGAAAGTTGCTGCAGCTTCAGAAACTGTTTCTCCCTCTTGACTTCAGGACCAATAACTAAAATTTCAGTTTTTTCCTGGTTGAGCTGCAGAAAATTATTTGCCATCCATAATTTTACATCTAAAATACAGTTAAAAAGTGCTTCTATTGGTCTTGTGTCATCAGGAGACATTGCTATGTACAGCTGGGTATCATCAGCATAGCTATGAAAGCTGATGTTGTGGCTCCTGATGACATTCCCCAGAGGAAGCATGTAAATGTTAAAAAGCAAGGGGCCAAGGATGGAACCTTGAGGCACACCACAATTAATTTCATGGACCCCAGAGAATGTGTGTCCATGCTTACCATAAAGTTTCTCTCCATGAGATAAGAATCGAACCACTTGAGAACAGTCCCTGAAAGGCCAAGACTTTTAAGTCTGTTTACAAGGATCAGGTGATCAACAGTATCAAAAGCTGCGCTTAGATCTAGTAGAACTAGAACTGAGATCTGACCTGAATCCAAGGCACATCTGACATCATTAATGATTTTTAACAAGGCTGTCCCTGTACTGTGGTTCGTCCTAAAGCCAGACTGGTTTATCTCAAAAATGTTGTTTTGAGAGAGAAACTCATTCAGCTGAATAAAAACAAGTTTTTCTAAAACCTTACTTAAAAATGGCAAGTTGGACACAGGTCTGTAGTTATTAAAAATTGAAGGGTCTGAATTAGTTTTCTTGAGTAACGGTTTCACCACTGCTGTTTTAAAGGCAGCAGGAAAAATACCCGTCTGTAGAGAGGAGTTCATGATATTTAAAATCTCACTCTCAAAAGACCCGTAAAAGGGTCAGAAATGATGTTAGCAAAATATGAATTTCTGGTCTGTTTTACGGTTTGATTATATAGTTTTAGCTGGTTTTTGTATAATTGATAGTTTATTTCAAGTTTGTGTTTTCTCCAAAGTCTTTCGGCAGATCTACAACGTCTCTTCAATTGTTTAATTTCCTCAGTTCTCCAAGGGGGTGTGGCTTTGGTTCTTATCTTTTTAGACGTTAGTGGAGCTACTGAGTCGAGACTGGATTTTAATGTACTGTTAAAATTTTCAACAAGTAGATCACAGGGGGCCGGCAAGACAGTCGGAGAGTTGGAGCTAACAGATGTAATAAACTTTTCGACCACTTCAGGAGTCAAGTAGCGTTTCTTCACCGTTCTCACAGAGGTCTCCTGCTTTATTGTGATTGTTTCTTTATTGCATCATATTGTTTGTGATTTTATTGATTTTATGTTAAGCACTTTGGTTGCCTTGGCTTTTATAAGTGCTATACAAATAATAAAATGATTGATTGATTGAATTGGTTGCCCTATATGCTGATGACATAATAATTTACACAGGTGAACCTTATGAATCATTGCCCAGATTATTTGAATGTTTAAATACATTTGGATACCATTCAGGATATAAATCAGGGCTCCAGACTAACTTTTTTCACTAGGAGCACAGTGGCCCCTAACTGAAAATTATAGGGGCACAACCAGAGATTTTAGAGGCGCATACCGTAAATCAACATGCTAACCAAATCTACTAATTTCCACTGTATTACTAATAAATACTTTAATAATAGATGCAGAAATTACAATGTGCTGTTTCAAATTCAGTGTCACATTTTATTCTGCACTTTTGAAGATGCAACAAGAAGGTAAACTGACAGAACCATCGCTGTCATGACAGTACAAATGGTTAAGAAAACAGATGGAAATTTATCTTTGTGACACCAAATAGGTGCAGCCAAGATGCACAATAAGCGTGTTTGAGATCACCCAGATGGACACAACACTGCGCAGATCACCTGGTGTGAGACATATATTTTTGTTTTTGCTCCAACATCACCTGTCAATCATCACAAAAATATCGCGAAAAAGGGGTGGGAGCAAGGGGCAAACCTACCCGGACACAGCTGGAAACTGAACTGACTGAAAGCTGCCATACAGACTACAAAACAATGCATTATGGGACATGTGTCCTGATGGTTTTTGTAGTTGAGTGATTAATTAAAATAATTTAAAATACCAATTGATTAAAAAAGGCTACATACATTACAAAATATTAAATAATCATAAAATAAATATATAATAACACAGATCACACTAAGGGGGAGAGGAACATTAAAACTAAATTGAATGGTAAGGACAACTCCAACTTCCTGTTGTCCTTCAGTCTTGCGGCAGATTCGCCTTCATCTCACAGCCCCCCCACCCACCCCCAGCCTGGGGGGGTGGGTGGGGGTGGGTGAGATGGCAGCGGTTCATCTCAGACACGTCTATCGTTGCATTTTCCCCACGTATTTTCAGTGTGTCTAAAACTGATGTTGTTTTTGCTCGAGCGTGTTTAAAGTTCAAGCCCCGTTAGCTGTCACGCATGTAGGTGTGGGACATTTATTCTCCTCAGCTGACCCGACTCCCGCGGTGAGCTGCCCTGACAGCCGTGCATAAACCGTTTGATGCGCCGCCGTAACCGTAACCAAAACCTAAACCTTCCTCCGGGTCTGTGTGACCCAGAGAAAAGTTCAGCACGGACTGCATGTATTTAGAAAATTATGAGCAAATAAATACGTTCTAAAGGAAAGTAAGGAACTCCTTAATGTGGTCCGGGGAGGGAGGGGGCTGTCAGGTGTCCTGCTTTCAAGTCCTGTCATTGCCACGCCCCCAAGAGTCATATACCCCACTGTGATTGGTTGGTCAGCTCCGCGCACGACAATGAAAAAGTGTCATTCATACAAACTGGCGGGCTGCAGTAACATTAAACCTTCATATTAAGGCAGGGGCCGCAAAATATCATCTTGGGGGCCGCAAATAGCCTGCGGGCCGCGAGTTTGAGACCCCTGCTGTACACTCTGGCACTGGTACACTAGCCGCAGGTCGGAAGAATGAATCAATAGTTCGCTTGCTCATAGCTCAGACGCACATATCAGGTTGTGATGATATTTGTCTCCGTTTCCTTCCCACAGATGTTTACGGGCGCGCGAATATCTCTAGGCCCCTCCCCCTCCACATATTTTAGCCACTTACAGTGACTTATTCTTCTCACACGCAGTGGCCGCCTCACACACAGGCATCACGCGAGTGTCTGTGCTCGCGTTTCATGAGTATGTGTGCGAGTGTGAGTGTCTGCCTGCGTGCGTGTGCGCTCGCGTCTCAGATTATTTCATTGATCATTGACGTGCCCCTTCCACATTTAATGTATAAAAAAATACGTAGGGTGGGGGAGGCAAATTTACTGGTAGCACATGTGTGACTGGATGTAAAATTCAGTCGCACACTCTCAAATTTTGGTCGCAAAATGCGACCAATTGCTCGCAGTCTGGAGCCCTGTAAATGAAACACAAATACTGACTTTAAACCATAGTCCACAAACCCAAATCTCAAATGGTACCTGTCCTCTCTAAAACACTTTGGAATCATAATTCCCAAAGATATTACTAACATAGCAAAATATAATTATAAAGAATTTATAACAAAGATAAAATTCTACATTAACAGATGGTCCGCCGTCCCCTGCACCATATTGCTTTTGTGTTGAAGTTTGTTTTGATGGAGGAAGTCTTCTCTGATTTTTGTTTGCATGCTTTTATGGTGGAGTTGGTTTTTGTGTTTTGTGTTGTTTCACCCCCATGAAGACTGAGTCCCAGATTGGACACACCTGGGTGTCCAATCAGTAAGCTGATGGCCCCACCCATAAAGCTGCACTGGCAGCAGGAGAAAGGAGAGAGAGCAGCTGGTAGCTGTTGAAGGACACAGCATTGGAGCAAACTGGGTGGCTGGAGCTGCAGTCAGTGTAGGAGTCTTCTCCAAGACAGGAGTGCCACAGCGCGACATACACTCATAGGCAGGGTGAGGAGCCCTGCCGGTGTATGAGTATCCTCTACCCTTCCAGTGGCATTCTCACTCGGCATATAGCCAGGCCTGTTTACCCCACACAACTGAGATACTCGCAGGATCTATCTTCACTCTGCAGGTAGATGTTGGGAGGAACACCCCACCACGCCTGCGAGGGTGGATGAAGACAAGACTGTGGCTGACTGCAGGACCTGTTTCCCTGGTGTTTCATGGACTATTTCTTTTAACTATTTTAACAATGTTTTTATAAGGTCCCTTTTTAAAAGTTTTTTTACACTGTTTTTACTACCTTTTTAAACATTTGGCCTTAGTTATTTAAGGTTTAACCGTTTGGGCTTTGTCGTTGCTGTGGCTGCATGTTTTTATTGGATTAAATTATTGCAGTTTAAAAAAAACAATTGTTCCTTGGGTTTTCTGTGTGGCACTCTTCCCCTGGTCCTGACTCGTTTGGGTGTAGCAATTTAACCGGACCCCTCCTATTTGGCAAAGGCGGGGCCCGACATTTGCAACTATATTAAAGAGATCCTCCACACCATTGATACACAGGAACCACTGCTTAGTGAAATATCAACAGCCTACAAAGTATGTATGTTTTAAAAAAGTATGATTTCTAGACTTTACAAGGGATTTATGAGTTAAAAAATGGACTTCAATCCAATTAATAATTAGTAATTGGGAGAAAGAATGCAACATAACTAGGACAGACGAAGAATGGAGAGATTGCTATATATCAGTGTGGAAATGTACAAATTCACATGCATGGAGAGAGTTCAGATGGAAATGTTTGATGTAGTTTTTATTACAACCAAACAAAAGAAACACGGCAATGGAGATAAAAACAAGTGCTGGAGGCAGAGTGGAGAAGTAGAAGCCAACCATTACCACACATTTTGGGATTGTCCCTTTATAGCACAATTTTGGAAGGAAATACATAAACACATTGAATCTATATTAAATAGGACAATACCCTGTGATTTTACTAGTCTGATTTTAGGTAAGACACAAATCCCACCTACCAATAAAATGTATTTAGAATACTAATAACCGCTGGTAAAATAAAATAAAAAGCATCGACTAGACACTGGCTCCTCCCCCCTGTACCCAGCCTGGACAATTAGATAGACATTGTAAATTAAATCTGCCCAATGGAAAGACTAACCTACTCACTTTGGATACAGATGCCCTCATTTTAGAAGATATGGTCACAATGGATATTCTATGTTAATCACTCATAAATAGAAGTAATGAACATGTCTGACTTGTAATTACACTGACCAAAAATATAAACGCAACACTTTTGTTATTGCTCCCATTTTTTATGGTATGAACTCAAAGATGTGAAACATTTTCCACAAACACAGAATAACCAGTTCTCTGAAATATTGTTCACAAATCTGTCTAAATCTGTGATAGTGAGCACTTCTCCTTTGACGATTCAATCCATCCCACCTCGCAGGTGGGCCATATCAAGATGTTGATTAGACAGCATGATTATATTTTTGGTCAGTTTATAATCAAGATGAATGTACCCCTGACCACCCGCCCCACCCCCTTTTTTTCCCTTTTACTTCCCTCCCTCCCTAATAATGCATCCACTGTTCCCTGTTTTGTTTCTTATTAGATACTTAGTTATGTTATTGAAAAAATAAAAGAAATGTTGAGAATGGAGATACAAGTTATGGGTCCAAAATTGTCTATAAGCAAATTTTAATGTATAGTTTTATAACTTTGTCATTCATTCATCTTCTGCCGTTTTAGCCCTTTCGGGGTCACGGGGCTGCTGGAGCCCATCCCGGCCACTTGTTGGCGATGGCAGGGGACAGTTCGCCAGAATGTCGCAGGGCCACAATCACACACCCCTGCACACTCACACTCACATCTAGGGACAATTTAGAGAAAATAATGAACCCATGTTCATAAATAAAGTTTGGAAGAAAAGAAAAGGAGGGGTCATCAACATTTGGACCATACATACTGGCTATGCAGTTTTTTGTATTTCCAATGATTATGTTTATAATTACATATCTGCCTTCTGGTTCTGACAGTGTCGGTATGACTAAATGTAACATTTGTATTCATCAGTATAGCATCACCTCTTTGCTTTGAGTTATAGTTGTGTGTGTGGGGGGGGGGGGTCTGTTGTTAGTTAAATGGGTCGCTTGCCATAAAACAACATCTGCTGTAAGAACACTCATTCCAAACCTTCAGCCTCTTTCCACCTGCATTCATGGAACAAAGTGGATTAATAATCCGTTAATAAGTTAGGTGATTGTGTCTGTGCCTGTGACCGGCACCATGTGTGACGCTGTGTGAAAGTGCAGTGTGAATCCTGTGGTCTTCTGTTTACTGTGATGACAGCACTGTGTGTGTCTATGTATATGAGGTGTGAACAGGATGTAGTCTTCCTCTGCAGGTGTGTGTGCAGACACTTATTAGATCCAATGTTGTGATCAGTTTTGAAGGATTTTTTACTCACAACACTTGATCTTACCATCCAGGATGAGGGGTAAAAGAGGGAGAGAGAAGGGAAAGAGAAGCAAAGAGGACAAAAAAACACACAAAGTGAAAAGGAACTCATGGGAGAAAATAGGTTAACTACCTTTAGCTAGACCAGCTGTTTCACATGTATGTTACCTATATACCTACAATGCCTCTATAGTTGAAGCCAAACCAACATATTTATTATTGACATAATGAATTATGAGGTAGATATATTTATTTCACCTGTTTCCAGAGTTCAGATCAGCCCGGTCGTCCATGGAGATGACTGGCAGCCATAATTCTTTGTTTGTGTTTTTGATGTTTTTGGACCTCAACACCTGATTATTTGTTGATTTAGCTAATAATTAATGTTTGATAATAAAATCAAAGAATTATGAAAACAATTATAATGATCATGATCATTATAACATTATGAATAGATTATACAATAATTATGTATAACAATGATAATCAATGTAATAATAGATGTTTATTAATAAATATCCATCCACCTTTTTAAGCTGCCGTATCCCTTTCGGTGTCACGGGTCTGCCAGAACCTAACCCGGCAACTGTGGGCATAGGTGGGGTTCACCCTGAACGGGTCGCCGGCCTGTCTTAAGGCCAATAAATAAATAAATCGGAAATTGATTTATGTCAGTTACTCGTATTCTCTATTTATTGCATTTACATGAATTCAAAGACACAGCAGTTAAAATACATTGGATCAGGTAAAAACAGGTAAAGCTGATGTAAAAAAACCATTTCTGGCTGTGAGCCTTTCTAAGGAGTGACTCTGGTTTGTTCAGGAAGTTTTTAAAAGAACTTTTAATGGTTTTAATAAACAAAAGAATGAGGAAGATAAGCCTGAACCATCGTCACATGACGCTGTCAGCAGATGACATCATCTGTTGTCAGGCAGCATACACCCAGACCTCATTGTAGTGACTGGAAGCTAAATAAGTGTCGTAACCTGCTCCAGTAAAAGTGTGGGGCTTAAATTTCCTCCCCGCCTTGGCCACGGACTTCTTCAGGATGTCCACATGGTCCTGGGCGCCGCTGAGGCCCGGAAAACCATCAAAGGAGCTGGAGGGAGAAGAATGTCGCATTTCTGTGACCATCAGTGTTTGGGAACGTTCTGTCGTCTTCGTGGTTTAAGGAGCTCACCTGACGAAGAGGATGGCTGCGTCTCTGTGCTGCAGGGAGACCGAAGTGTCGAAGGTCTGAAGCTTTGTTTCAGGAGGAAGAAACCAGGACAAGGTCACTTCCTCATCCTGTCCCTCTTTAGAAACGGTGATGATGGCGGGCCAGGCGTCTGGGCACGGCTGGCCTAGAAAAGACCAGTATCTGTGAGGAGCTTCCTCTGTGCACTTCAACACCCAGTTGTCCCCAAAGGTCCAGGCTGAGTTTGGGACATAATCAGAGACTGAACCCGCTTAGCTCTCACTAAACTCATAACTAAGAACATCTTTCAGAAAGTGACGCTGTCTGTCAGTTTCGTTCTGTTCTGTTCTCCGTTTTTGTTTTCTGTGCAGGTCGGCTGTGGCGTTCCCTGGAAGGCTCCGCCCCCTCACCTGTCAGTTTCTGCGCTGCGGCTCACAGCTGCCAGGATGAAGTGAATTTGTTTTTGTCTGTGTGTTTGTTTTTCTTGTGAAGCATCTGACACATTGAAATGAGTGACGTCTATTAGCCAGAGTCCAACATGACATCAGCATAGAAAATTAATTTTTCTATCATAAATAATCATCATGTAGTTGTGTCACAAAGACACATTTCATGTGTGAAATACAGCAAATACTGTTTCCTTTGCAAGATTAATGAAAAAATAAATAGCACGTTTTACAAAAGGAACAGGTCAGTGAAAAGCTGCTGCTGCTGGGAAACAAAGAGGATATCAAGGATTTGAAATAAACAAAGCGATTCCCACAAAGTAATGAAAATGTTCATGCTGGTCCTTGAACTCACCTGCTTTTTTAGATTTCTCACAGAAATCCTTCAGCCTGGACCTCGCTGCCAGGAATGCAGCTAAATCTGAGCCCTCCACTTCAGTGGAGAGCCAGTCGTTGGGGGGGTACTGTCGCACCTCGAAGTCCTGCACACAGAGGCAGAGAAGCTGTGATGCTCTGAAAGCCCCTTGGCTGTGGGTTTTTGGGGAGGCCTACCTTGTTGGCCTCCAGGACCTGGTACTGGGGGCAGGGCTGCCCGTGGCAGTGCTGGGAAGACTGTCCGCCGCAGGACGGCAGCAGCAGCAGCAGAGCAACCAGCAGCTGCAGCTCCATCTCCTCTGCGCTCCAGGAGAATGCGGCCTCCCAGCGGCAGCGGAACAACCTGCTGCCGTCTGACCCGCCCCCTGAGAATGCCCCTGAGGGGCAGCTCAGCCCCGCCCACAGGCAGACCCATTCCAGCTCTTCCTCAGAGGCAGAGCTGCAGATTCAGTAGAAACTCAACGTATTCTCTCTCTGACAGCCTTTTAGAAAAAGCTGCTAAATTATTCAACTATTTTAGCTGAGCACAAGAATTCCCACCAGAGCCTCTTTGATCAAAGAACTTGGGTTCAGAACTGGTCAGATCAGTTTTCTGCCTCCAGCACAGGCGAAGCTCGTAAACCAACATAATTAAGAGACGTCTGTATCCGTCTTTCCTCCTTGATGTCGGGACTGTTGCAGTCTTTGTTTCAGGTCAGCTGACAGAGGCGTGGCTCCTGAAAACCAGAACTTTCAGAAATGGCATCAATGTTTTCAGGAACGTCCTGATATAGCTGCCAGTCCCAAGTCCGGTCAGTTTCCTTCAACCATCAGGACCATGCCTTCAGAAATAACTCGATGATCATAATGTGAGAACAGAAGAGACAAAAACAGCTTTTTCTTTCAGACTGTTCACTCTTTAATGCTTTCAGAGGGTCTTTAAGGCTCTGCCTGCATGAATGGATCAAAGTGTGTAGTTTGTTGTGTTCATCCACACACTGCTGAGCTTCTGGAGGAGCTGTCAGTCACAAACTGAAGTCCACACTAGAAGAACCAGAAACTTTAGGGATGAACAATATTTTGGAAAGGTGAAACTCTGAGCTTTGTTATCATTCTTTGATTATTCCTGAACCATAATATGCCTGATCTGGAAGTTTCTTCACCACTTCTGATTTGGAGAGGTCAGTATCACCCCCCACCCCACCCCCACCCCCACCCCCAACCCCATCCCGGCTGACAGACCTGCAGGGCTGCATTTCTGCAAATGCATTCTTCCAGGAAGAGATGCCTGTAAACTGGGTGGGGCTGAAGGAGAAATGTGTGACATGATTATAATGAACGTTTCTGTCACTTGATAATGTGTCTGTCATTGATTTCAGTAAAGATCAACCTGCATGTGGACCCTCTGTAAGGAAAGTGTAAATCCAAACGAAATGTACATTTTGGAAATACAACTTAAGTTTAAATGAAAATAGAAGATGTTTTTAAAAATGTCATTCTCTGCGTTCAAAACAAACACAATCTTTGTTTATAAAATCATTTATAAAAGTGGTGAATATTTTGTGTTGTCTCAAATCTTTCAATCTTTGTTTGTACTCGCGCTCAGAGTTACACCAGCCAATCACAGACAAGAGGGTTCATGCTGATTGGCCTGGATTCCATCCAATCTAGCGTCTTTGGCTGTGTCCGATTCCCGCCCTAACCCCTAACTGCTAAAGAACTAGATAGTGCGGCACTATGTAGTGCCCTGGATTTGAACGTGGAATTGAAAAGCAATTCCACGCTCACTACATTTTTTTAAATGGCGGATATGACGTCATCGACTTCACAAAGTTAAAACCTAATTATGGGCGTTTTGGGACGACTATTTATGACTGCACTGTCTTCTGAAGATAAAAACGTTGATGGCTTATTAAAAAATACATTTAAATACATTTTTCTGGCAAAAATTGTTCAGACGCAATGCATTGGTTTTTCGCAGAGACTTCTGGGTAATTTCTATGACACTGGATTTTGGAATTGTAGATTCAGACAGCACTAGAAAATGGCCAACGCACTATAGAGTGAGTAAGGAAGGAATTCAGACACATCCTCTCACTCACATTCAAGCTGGTGGGATTCAGTCTTTGGACATTGTGTTCAATTCTAACCATTCATTTTAACAACAATCTGATTCATGTCATAATTTGTGGTGGATGATCTGATTCATAGTTGATATTTGTTCATTTTGAATGATCTGATTGGATCCGGTTCTCTTCCCTAAATTGGATCCAGATCATCTTCATCCAAACTTCCAGCAGTGAGACTCAGACAGAAATTCCTGCTACTGAACAGTTTTCCAGATTCTTGGATTTCTTCCAGATCACCAAGTGGAAATGAAATATGTGTCCTGTCAGAACTCTGTCTCCCCCCTTGGTCTCCAGCGGGGAGCCGTCCCCAGAGATTTAGACACACTACAGCTCCAAGCAACCCCAGCGCACACTTCTTGGATGCCATACACCTGATTGTCATGAACAATCACTCACAGCATACTCACTCAGCATACTGAGCCTCACTCAGTGTGAAGCATTGTTTGTGCCACTCTGTCTGCATACTGAAGGTTGTGACCTGATCTTCTGTTTCCTGACCCTGTGTTACCTCTGACTCAGGTTACCTGCCGCCTGCCCCGCCTCTTGCCTGTATCCTGACTACCCTATTACTTCTCTGATGCTCTTGTGCTTGGTATCGACTCCTGCCCGACTGACCCTTTTTTAGCTTTGTGGACTTTTAGCTGAGCTAATAAATCTGCTGCCATTTGAACCAGCCTTCATTATGTGACAGATCACTCGATACCCAACATGGATCCAGCAGCAGGAGTTCCTGGCCTGCTGAACCTGACGGGGTTTGCTACTTTCTTGCTGGAGCACGGTCAGCAGCTCCAACGTCTAACCTCCGCGACCGAAGCCATCATGGATCGCCGGAGGTGTTTAACCATCCAGCGGACGGCAAAGACCTTTGTGGGATACAGTTGGGCGACAGACTGTGATCTGGGCTCTGGCGGCGTGCGCAGGCATTTTTATTCCATGTCCTCTCTTTCTATATGATAGGTCATGAATTTCTCTTCAGATCTGACGTGAAGCTGAAACGACAGAATATGTTGGGGGGGTCCTGGCTGCCGCTGCCGCTTCGGCGGGGGTCTTGGTTTGGGGATGGCTATAACGTGGTATAATTTAAAAAGCTATTTACAGACAGTGCAGGTAAAAAGATGTGCAACCAAAAGTTTAAAAAAAAACGTGCAATAGAAAAAAATGTGCAACGGTTATCTGTTACACTGTGGATTATTGTACAGAGTTATTGTGTTCGGTAGGAAGGATTGGTGGTACCGGGCAGTTTTGGAGCAAAGCTGTCTGAGTGTCCTAGAGAAGGAGCTCTGCTGTTTGTCCAGAACAAGGTGGAGAGGATGGTCTGGGTTGTCCATAATGGATAAGAGCTTGTTCAGTGACCTCCTCTTCATCACCGCTTCAAACGTTTGCAGCCAATGACAGTACCTGCCTTCCTGATCAGCTTCTTCAGTCTGACAGCAATGCTGCTTTCCCAGCAGACCACAGAGGAGACCAAGGTGCTGGCCACCACAGACTGGTAGAAGATCCCCAGGACTGTCCCCTTCCTTCTGAAGTCCATCACCATCTCCCTGTTCTTGTCCACACATCTGAACCTGACAGTAATGATTATAAACATCCAATAACTTGTTGCTCTGTGCTGCTACATGGTTTCACCCCCCCCCCCCTCTATAGTAACCCCCCCCCCAACATCTCTGTCTTCTTCCCTTCTTTTCTTTCCGTCCAGTCCGACACTAAATGTTACAAATATAATTAAGATGAACAAAGCTTAGCCTAGATTACAGAAGGGGTTTATTCAAATATACACCTAGTGTAAATTATACATATTATAAGCCCTGTTGTAACAGTAAAATATGTCCAACACAAGAGGCCTTCAGCTCTCATCTGTTTGCTCAGCTGTTGGACAGGACAAGTTCAAAAAATAGAAAAAACATAAACTCTTTGCCATGGGAAGAGCTTCAGTTGTGCTGGTCATGTGATCTCTAAAAGCTTTGCCTCAGGAACTTTTTCTTTAGAAGATCAACACGGCTTGGAGCTGCACCACTACTGTCCCACCGAGTCAGTGAAATCTTGTAGATTCTTTTGAAGCATTCAACACGCTTTGTCTTTTTTTGGATCTTGTACTCTAGCCTTTGATCCTTGAATTCTAGATTCACATTCTGAATGAAACTGTTAGTGCTGTCACTGAGGTCTCTGAGGGTTAGAAGGAACTCTCTGTCCTTCTGGGGGAGTCTAGAAAGAACCAGAGTTCTCCTGTTTCATCAGAAAAAAAGGCCAGAATAGCTTTCACCTCCGCCAAACTAAGAGCTCCATAAGAAGAGACCAGACCTGAATCAGACTTAGCCCAGAACTGGATCAGATCTGGATCAGATTTGGATCAGATGGATCAGACCTGGACCAGAACTGGAATATACCTGGATCAGACCTGGATCAGAGCTGGATCAGACTTGGATCAACCTGGACAAGAGCTGGACCAGACCTAGATCAGACCTGGATTGGAACTGGATCGTATCTGTATCAGACCTGGACCAGATCTGGATCCGGCCTGGATCAGACCTGGACAAGAACTGGACAAGACCTCGATCAGACCTGGACCAGACCTGGCTCAGATCTGGATCAGTCCTGGACAAAAATTGGATCAGATCTCGATCAGAGCATGATCAGACCTGTATCAGACCTGGAAAAGACCTGGAGCAGACCTGGACCAAAACTGGATTAGAGCTGAGACCAGACCTGGATCAGATCTGGATCAGACCTGGATCAGATCTGGATCAGACCTGGACAAGAGCTGGATCAGACCTGGATAATACCTGGATCAGAACTGGATCAAAACTGGATCAGAGCTGGACCAAACCTGGAGTAGAGCTGGATCGGACCTGGACCAGAACTGGATCAGACCTGGACCAGATCTGGATTCCTACTTCCTGTGACGTTATTTCCGGGTGAGCGGTTCCCAGTGTTAGTCGTGTTTGACTGCTGTTCTGTTGTTTGGCATTAGCCTGACTACTGTTGCTTACTCTAAGGGTTATCTGGTTTAATATTCACATCTAGTACCTTTTAGTAGCAAATACACTACTGTTAAACCGCTTGCTGTTCACTTTTTTTATTTTGCTAAATAAACCACTTCTCTTTACCTAAACACCGCTAGCCTTAGCTTAGAACCTAGCATGGCCACCACTCCTTCCACCTTTCCCCCTCTTTCCTGCCCCATGTGCCATATGTTTAGTGAGGATCCTGCCCCTTTTAGTGAAGATAGTGGTAGGTGCGTGAAGTGTGGTCTTGTGTTAGACTTGGAGGCCAGGCTGGAGCAGTCAGAAGCGCGGCTCCGCACGGTGGAAGCTAAGCCGGCTAGCCAGGTCGTTACTCGTAGCGCGGGCCGCGCTACCAGGGCTAACTTAGTTAGCACCCCAGAGCCTACACAACAGCCGGGAAAAACACAGGGGTTTGCACCGGAAAGTCAAGCAGGTCCTAGCTTTAGCTTATGTGCTGAAAGACAAGTACAAGGAGCGCGTCATAGAAACCTTAAAGTGACAGACAGCAGTTCTCACAAGCAGAATTATGATGTCATTAAATGCGGTTTATTAAACATTCGATCCATTTCCTCCAAGTCCCTCTTAGTCAATGAGTTAATTACTGATAACAACCTCAGTCTTTTAGCCTTAACAGAAACTTGGCTCCAACAGGATGACTATGTTAGATTGAATGAAGTAACCCCCCCCACTTATGCTAACTATCAGAAATCCAGGATTTCAGGGAAAGGAGGTGGTTTGGCAGTAATATCACAGTCTAGCTTACTTCTCAGCCCTAAAGTTAAAAATGCTTATAATTCATTTGAAAGCATCATATTGTCTATAAATCACCCAAACAGGAAGACTCAAAAACCTGCTTTACTCATAATTATTTATCGCCCCCCCGGCCCGTATTTGGAATTTTTGGCTAAGTTTTCCGATTTCTTGTCGACTATTGTCTTAGATTCTGATCAAGCTATAATATTAGGGGATTTTAATATTCATGTTGATGACCCCAGTGACTGTCTAGGAAAGGCTTTTGCAGCTTTATTAGATGATGTTGGTTTCACCCAAAGTGTGAATGAACCCACTCACTGTCATAAGCACACCCTGGACCTTGTTCTAACCCATGGGATAGAGATCAACCAGCTGAGTGTCCTTCCTCTTAACCCCATCATTTCTGATCACTTTCTGATTACCTTCCAGTTTACATTAGAGCATGCTACTGCACCAGTGAATAAGAAACAGCTTAGAAGAACCTTAACTGACCGTTCTGTGTCTGAGTTTAAACACACAGTTCAGCCAGTACTTAGTGATATTCTGAGAAAATACTCTGAGACCAGCTCCCATAGCATCAGTCCTAGTAGAAATAACCACTTTGTTAATGATGCCTTACAAGCCCTCAGGAGTACACTTGATGTTGTTGCCCCCTTGAAACCTAAGTCCGTCAGACAAAACCGAGTAGCACCGTGGTTTAACGCTGAAACTCGTTCGCTTAAACAAGAAACCCGTAAGTTGGAAAGAGAATGGCGCCGCTCCGGTTCAGAGCAGTCTCTGAATACCTGGAAACATAGCCTATTAAATTATAAAATAGCTCTGCGTAGAGCTAGAAGCCAGTACTATTCAACCTTAATATCAGAGAATAGAAATAATCCAAGTATTTTTTTTAGTACTATTGCTATTGTAGTAGGTTTAGGGGCTGTCATCTGTACTTGGTTTTATAAAGTAAGAAGATGTTTCGCCTCTTATCTTAAGAGCTGGTATATATGCGCTCATGAGGGAGGAGTCAGACCTGAAACTGGAGGTATTGTCCACTTAGCCTTAATGTAAATGGACATTCCTCTCAGTGCACTCGAGTCAACTTTGGAGTCCCACAGGGCTCAGTCTTGGGACCCCTCCTGTTTACGCTTTATATGCTACCCCTAGGAAACATAATCAGGAAACACAGCATTAATTTTCATTGTTATGCCGACGATACGCAGTTGTATTTATCCATGAAACCTGACCAGAATGACAATATAGAGAAACTGAACGCCTGCATCAGAGACATCAAGACCTGGATGACAATTAATTACCTCCTCTTGAACCCAGAAAAAACTGAGGTCATTATACTTGGTCCTAAAAACCTCAAAGATGCTCTGTCTGCTCAGATAGTCTCCCTGGATGGCATAAGTATAGCCCCCAATTCCACAGTTAGAAACCTTGGGGTTTTATTTGACCAGGATTTATCATTTAAGGCTCACATATCTCAGGCGTGTAGAACTGCCTTTGTTCACCTGCGGATTATTGCTAAGATCAGAAATCTACTTTATATGAGTGATGCTTAAAAACTCATCCATGCATTTGTTACGTGGAGGCTGGATTACTGTAACTCCTTGTTAGCAGCGTGTCCTAAGAGTTCCTTAAGAAGTCTCCAGCTTGTTCAGAACGCAGCAGCTAGATTGTTAGCTGGAACTAGCAGAAGAGATCACATCACTCCTGTGTTAGTTTCACTTCACTGGATCCCAGTTGATTATAGAATCCAGTTCAAGATCCTCCTGTTAACCTATAAGGCCTTACATGGAATGGCCCCGTCCTATATTAAGGACCTCATAGTCCCTTACCATCCAATCAGAACACTTCACTCACTAAATGCAGGACTGCTTGTGGTTCCTAGAATTAGTAAAAGTACGGTTGGAGGTAGAGCGTTTAGCCACCAAGCCCCTGTCTTATGGAATAAACTCCCAGCTCATGGAAGAGAGGCCGACTCAGTTTCTACATTCAAAGTTAGACTGAAAACATTCCTCTTTGGACAGGCTTTGTCGGGTACCGGGACCAGGGCGGTTAGAGTTGTCTTCACTTCCGGGTTGGGGCTTTTATTTTGTTAAGTTCCTGTTCTGTGTTCCATTGTGCCTTTTTTAACTTGACTTCATTCATCACCAGCACCTGTCTACTCACCTGTTTTCAATCGCTCTTGTGTGTATATATACCTTGTGTGCCTCCTCACTTGTCACCGGATCGTTCTCTTTGTGACTGTCACTTGTGTACGAGTCTCAGAGCCTTCTTCGGGATTAAAATCCTTGGTTTCACAGCTTCTTTCGTCCTGCATCGTGTGTCCATGTATTCAATCCATGACAGGCTTATTGTCAGACTAGTTAGTATTCAGAGATTATTTAACTTAATGTTAATGTGTTTAAATTAAACTTAATAACAATATCTATTTGTTTTAAAGGCTGCTAGAAGTTGAAGCTGGGGTAACTATGGTGCTCTGGGGTTCTGTCCTCTTTTCTCATGTACTTCTACCCTTCCTCTCCTCTATTTTTGATCATAATTCATCATTTAGTTCTCCATGCCTCTGTTTGGTGCAGTGATTCATGTATTGTCCCTCTCTCCCCTCCTGGGGAGTGGGAGTGCTTCCAGACTCCAGTTGTTTCATCCGTGCTCCACTTCCTGACCGAGTACCTCGTCTCTGCTCCTGCTCCTACACCTGGCTGTGGTTCCTGTCTCCGGCTCGACTCGCGCCTTTGACTGTCCCAATAACCACGGCTGGATGAAGCTCGTCTGCTGGACTTTTATATATGTAGTTGTAGATTTAGATAAGTTAATTCTTCTCTAAGAGTTCTGGTAAATCGCCTGTCCGTCCTGGGGGAGGATCCCTCCTTCATGTGGGCACCCCTGATGTTTCTTTGTCTTTTCCGGAATCCGTTTTTTTTAGGAGTTTTTCCTTACCGCAAGGGGGGGTCTAAGGGCAGGGATGCCAGTATAGTTTAGTCAGTTTGTTAGTTCATTTTAGTATTTTCCTATTGAACTCTTTGTATTCGTGATCCTTTTGAGTTCATGTTTTATTTCGAAGCCCATCGAGACGACTGTTGTTGTGATTTTGGGCTATGCAAATAAAATTGAATTGAATTGAATCTGGATCAGAGCTGGACCAGATCTTGATCAGACCTGGACAAGAGCTGGACTAAATCTTGATCAGACCTTGACCAAAACTGGATCAGACCTGGATCACAGCTGGATCAGACCTGGATCAGAGCTGGATCAGAGCAGACTTGCCAGAGTGGATGTACTAAATGATTGACGTTGCTATTTTCTTTCTGTATCCCTTGTGCTATCCTAGGCACTTTAACTTTGGGAGTTGGGTCATCTAGACCCACTAGACAGTGCTCTGAACCTTTTTTCTTCAATGATTTGTGATCTTCACTGGTATCCATGGATTACATGAAATCTTTCCACCTTTATCCACCTTTGTCATGGTAGGGAGAACACCTCAATGGAAGGGGGGGGGGGGGGGGTCATCTAAGATAGCACAAGGGTTAACTCCTCACTGTGACTACTGACCTTTGATTGCATTTCACTCTTTGATACTTTATTCAATCTATGTTTTCTCGATCATCAGTTACAGGAAAATATCAGCAAGTGCAGCAAACAATTGAGACCTATTTTTATCGTGATCGTGGTGACACGTTACTTTACTTCTTGTTTCAGCATAATCTCTGTGCTAAGTAGGATTTTGTCGGCTACAGCTACCATTTATTAGCCAAACAGTTAAAAAACAGGATTGTTTCAAAAGCATTAATATAAATGCCACCTTAACAGCCTGGTGGGAATTTCTCAAAATATCAAAATCATCAATTCAACCGTGCAAAATGACACCCATCTGGAACAACCCGGACATCCTTATTAACAAAAAAATGATTCACTTCCCAGCTTGGCAAGCAGGGGGCATAAAACAACTAGAGCACGTAATTATTGATAGAAGATTCATAACCCCCCAGGAACTTCAAGACAAACATGGAATAAATAACTTCTTGGAATATCAGCAACTTAAATCAAGTATTACTAAAAAGTATAAAATTAAAGACGACGATTTAAAGCTACCAGATGTAGTTACCACTCTGATTAATTTTTCAATGAATAGAACTCTCTCCAAAATATACAAACTTTTATGTAATTTAGATAACAATATTGCCCTTCCAACAAAAAAATGGGATGCAGATTTGAGCATCAGCACAGATGAAAGCTTCTGGTCAGAACTTTGTCTAAACACCTTTAAACTGACAAAAAGTCCAAATCTGCAGCTAATCCATCTCAAAACTCTTCACAGAATTTACTACACTGGACAGAGGATGTTCAAGATGGGTCTCAGTAACTCAGACATTTGCGAGCACTGTGATAATAATCTACCCGACAGCTACATGCACGCACTGTGGTTCTGCACTCCTGTCCAGGCTCTCTGGCAGCAGGTATGTGCCGATTTATCAGTCTGGCTTAAGGTTTCAATCACTGCCTCACCGTCACTTTGTGTGCTTGGTGACATGAGTGCCATCGATATAGAAGAAGGATTAGCATCTATCATTTTCATAACTCTTTGTATTGCCAAAAAAACTATTTTAATAAATTGGAAAAACAAGAAAAATATAAACATAAGTCAACACAGAAATCTGCTGTTTGATCATATCAGCTTGGAAAAAATGTCAGCCCAAAGCTCAAGTAACTTTGAAAGAATTCAGTCTCTCTGGTCTCCTGTGGTTGACTCCATGACTTAGGGGGTGGGGGGCTTGGTCGTCGCTGCTCCTTGCCCTTCTGCCGTGGTTTGGGGTGGGGGTCGGGGCTCCTGGTGCCTGGCGGGGGCGGTGGGGGGCTCCGTTGGTCGGGGGGTCGGGTCCGGTGCCTGGGTGGGGCGGGCTGGGGCGCTGCGTGGTCCTCTGGGCTTGGGTGTGGGGGTGCGTGGTGGGGGGGGTGGGGTGGTGGTCTGGCTTGGCTTGGGGGGGTGGTCCCTTTGCCTGTGCTGGGGGGGGTTGGCGGGGGGCCCTGCTCGGGTGGGGGGGGCCCAGCGGCGCCGGATGGGCTGCCCATCTGCACCTGGGGCTGGGATCGGCCCTTCCCTGGCTCTGGGACGGGACGGGACAACCCTCTCGGGGCCCCCGGTCGCTCTGGGTGTCACCCGCTTCGGCTGCGGGGTCTGGGGTGGGGTGGGGTGGGGGGCTTGTCGGCCCTGTCCTGTGGGGGGGCGTTCTGGGGGGGAGGGGGGGCCATTATTAGTACGGGTCGGGGGGGCTAGCGGGTCGGGGTCTCCGCTGAGGCAATCAGTGGTTGCCTCGGCCGGTTGGCCTCCTCGGTCCCGTCGAGGGCTGACCAGAGCTCTTCTAGGGCCGGCGTCTGGGGGTGGGGGCCTGGGCTTGCTCCGGGGGGGGGCGACGCTTTCTGGCTCCTCTCTCTCTGTGTGGGGTGGGTGGTGCCGGGCCTGGGGTGTCGGCGCCTCCGGGGGTGGGCCCCTGGGCTGGGTGGCCCTGGCCCCTTTGCTGGGGGTGGGCTGGGGGACGGCTGTTTGACCACCGGGGGACAGTCTACCAGCTGTCCCCAACTTACCCCCTTCCTTATATAACCTCATATTAGGGTGAGGGGGTGGGGGGTCTAGCCTGCGATGCGCCTTGGGGGGGGGCTACTTGGGAGTGGACCCCCTCCTATGGTTGCCGTATGGAGTGGGCCCCCCCTCTTTCGGTTTTATTTGCACCTTAGACATGTAGGGTCCTTGGTAGGGGGGGTGCTTGGACATCACTGCAAGCAAGCAGCAGATGTCCTCCTGGCACCCTACCCGCCAATTTTAACCGCACCTTAGACATTTAGGGCCCCTTGGTGTGGAGGGTGAGGGGACATCACTGTGAGTAATCAGGAGATGTCCCCTTAGTGCCCTACTCGCCAATTTTAACTGCACCCCCCTTAGTACACACACCCCTCCCCCTTCAATATATACATTCAAACATAAACACACACACATGCACACAAACACCCTCTCAAACACCCATACACGCACACACATTCTACAAGGAAGGTGGGACCTGGGTCCATCTGTCCCCTACCCCTTCCCTGGTGGGGGGTGCAGGCCCCTTGGCGATGGCGGCCGTGTCCCTTGGGTGCCGGCTCCCTGGGCCCGGCGGTGCTCTCTCCGCACGGTGGGGGGGTTCATATTACACCTGAGCCGGGGGTGTTCGTGTCCCTGGGGGGTGGGTCCTGGTCCTTGCCCCTGGGCGCTGGGCCCCGCCAAACTTCCAACATGGCCGAGCCTGGTCGGGCCATATTTATAACATCCCTTGTGGGCCGCCCTTTTTTCCCCGGGGTTCCCCCCTCCTGGGCGGGGGCGGCGGGCCCCTGCCTTGCTCCTACCTGGACCAACCGTGGGCCGGGTGGGTGGCTGCCTGGAGTGCGGAGCGGGTCTCCCTTGGGGGGTCCTGGCTCGTACCTGGGGTCGGGGCGGGGGGATGCCCGGAACTCCTGGGTGGTGGTGGGGTGCTCGTCTGGGGCTGTGGGCGTCCCTCTCCGGTGGGGCCCTGCGTTGGGCTCTTCCGGCGCGGCGGGGGGCTGCTTTCCTGGCTGGGCTGGGGCGGCGCTCTCTTTCCCTCTGCGCCTCCCTGCTCTCTGGCTCTGGGGGCCTCGCGGCGGTCCGGCTGGCCCTGGCCTGGGTGGCGGTCTTGGTCGCCCGGGGGGCGGTTGTTCCCTGCCTGTTCCCGTGTGGCGTTGGGGGAATTCCGGCTGCCGCTGCTGCTGCGGCGGGGGTATGGGTGTGGGGGTGGCTGGGCGCTCCTCCTCCTTCTTTTCACATTCCACCATCCATTTTAGAAGAACATAAACACTTACCTGAGCACAGGTGTTAGCTCACCTTTGCACTAATAGTTTGCATGATTGAATGAATGAAAGATTTCACACTAGTTGGTTTAAAGGCATAGGTATGCGTTCGTGAACACTATCTGTTTTGTGTGCATGTTGACATGTGGACATTTTTGCGGCTAGCAGGTGTGTTGATAATATTTGAGTGTGTGTGAACAGGCCCCGCCCTTTTTGTACTACATTTGAACCGTACCGTAACGATAAACAACCAGTAAACCTGTCTGCTCTATGCTGCTTCATGGTCTTACCCCCCTTCCCCTCCTATTATCACCCTCCTACCCCCCCCTCTCTCTAACGTCCCTCTCTCTTCTTCCCCTCTTTCCTTTTCCGTCCGGTCCAACACCAAAGATTTTCAAACATGATTGAAATTAATAAATTTTGGCCTCAATTACAAAAGGGGTTTATTCAGACATACCTTTGGTTTGTCTGAAGATTAATAACCCCTCTTGTTAAAGTAAAATATGTCCAACACAAGAGGCCCTCAGCTCTCATCTGTTTGCCTAGCTGTTGGACAGGACAAGTTAAAAAAAAAAAAAAAAAAAAAAAAAAGTAGGATTTTGTCGTGTTTTCAGAGAAAACACGAGACAGCAGAATAGGAAGGCTACACGCTGCGCCAAAGGTGAACCGTCTGGACGGTGGGCAGCCGGGCTGACAGCAAGTCAGTCCGTTTTTAAAAGGCAGCAGCAGCGAGGAAAGGTGGGAGGAGATGGCAACGGCGGCCAAATCAGGAGGAGTGGAGGAGGGGTGTCTACTAGATGGAGGAAAAGAGAGAAGGGTGGTGGGGGGAGGAGAGATGAGTCAAGTGTGCACAATATTCATTCAAAGTGACAGAGGCGGTGTGCGTGTCCCGATACACACTTCCCGTCGGCCATCAGTCTGCAGCCAGAGGAAGAGGATGCTGCAGAGACAGAAAGCAAAGGAAAGACTACTAGAAGGAAAACGGAAGAGAAAACAGAGTCGCTGCTGCCTGGGAGGGGTGAAGCAGGCGGCGTGGAGACAGAGGAATGCAGAGAGGCGGACAAAGCCCCGCTGCAGAAGACGATTCAGAAGGTATGTCACTTTGGACTGGACGTCTCCTCACTTTCTACTGTAAATGTTAAATTCAGACGTAGACGTGATGTGTTACCCCACGCCTGTCATGCTGACAGGAAGCGCTACGGAGAAACGCCCAGAGAGACGGTTAGGAACCAAAGTGAAGGATGAGCGGCCACAACAGAACCCCCATTCACCCCTCCCCATGTGATGCTCCGTAAACGCCGCCACACGCTGGGCATGCTGGTCCTCTGCATTCAGTGTGAGTTTGGACGCACGTGCAAGAGTCTGTGTTGGCGTGCTCCACGCGTGTGCACATCAGGCTGTCTGGATGCAAAGGACAATTAGATTAAAGTATTGATCCGCTGTGGTCTGGAGATGCAGCTGCGGTCTCGGCAGCAAACTGAGGTTTAGGGCGCCATCGCTTTTTTTACCTTTGACGGACCCCAAGTGGTCACACACGATAATCTCTGTAGGCGGGATTATATTTGAAAACTGAAATGATAACATTCCTCAAAAATTCAATCGGAAAAAGTCTTAAATCTGTGCACAGCGGATCCTACGGCTGGTTTAATGCCTGTCAGAAAACACGAGAGGTGAACTCAACCGGGGTCACGCCGAAACACTCACTCACTGAACGCCGCTGCTGTGAACTCATTTACTGCAGGGTCACGGGTTCAAGTCTCAGGCGGGGGAGGGGGCAGCAGTAAGTAAGAGCCTGAAAAACGGGAGGAGGGAGGAAATTAATGAATCCCCTCCCCACTCTGAGTTCTCTATTTTGTTACCTGGAACTGTCCTTCTAAAACAAATCCTGCAGAGGAAGGGGGACACAAATAGCAGTAACAAAAAACACCCACAAAGTGTGAGTCTGTTACATATGTGCACGGGTGAGTCCACTACACGCTTGTCCAAGAGTAAGTCTGTTACACTTGTGCAAGGGGTGAATCAAATACACCCGTGTGCAAGTGTACACCTGTTATACATGTGCATGGTTGAGTCCACTACATGCGTGTGCAAGTGTAAGTCTGTTACACATGTGCAGAGGTGAGTCCACTACATGCGTGTGCAAGTGTAAGTCTGTTACACATGTGCAGAGGTGAGTACACTACATGCGTGTGCAAGTGTAAGTCTGTTACACATGTGCACGGATGAGTCCACTTCACGCATGTGCAAGTTTGTGTCTGCTATACATGTGCATGGTTGAGTCCACTACACACGTGTGCAAGTGTAAGTCTTTTACACATGTGCAAGGGGTGAACCCACTACACACGTGCAAGTGTGCGTCTGTTATACATGTGCACGGTTTGGTCCACTACACGCATGTGCAAGTGTAAGTCCGTTACACATGTGCAAGGGGTGAGTCCACTACATGTGTGTGCAAGTGTCAGTCTGTTAAACATGTGCAACGGGTGAGTCAACTACAAGCGTGTGCAAGTGTGCGTCTGTTATACATGTGCACGGGTGAGTCCACTACAAACGTGTGCAAGTGTGCTTCTGTTATACATGTGCCCAGGTGAGTCCACTACACGCGTGTGCAAGTGTACACCTGTTATACATGTGCATGGTTGAGTCCACTACATGCGTGTGCAAGTGTAAGTCTGTTACACATGTGCAGAGGTGAGTACACTACATGCGTGTGCAAGTGTAAGTCTGTTACACATGTGCACGGATGAGTCCACTTCACGCATGTGCAAGTTTGTGTCTGCTATACATGTGCATGGGTGAGTCCACTACACACGTGTGCAAGTGTAAGTCTTTTACACATGTGCAAGGGGTGAACCCACTACACACGTGCAAGTGTGCGTCTGTTATACATGTGCACGGTTTGGTCCACTACACGCATGTGCAAGTGTAAGTCCGTTACACATGTGCAAGGGGTGAGTCCACTACATGTGTGTGCAAGTGTCAGTCTGTTAAACATGTGCAACGGGTGAGTCAACTACAAGCGTGTGCAAGTGTGCGTCTGTTATACATGTGCACGGGTGAGTCCACTACAAGCGTGTGCAAGTGTGCTTCTGTTATACATGTGCCCAGGTGAGTCCACTACACGCGTGTGCAAGTGTAAGTCTTTTACACATGTGCAAGGGGTGAACCCACTACACACGTGCAAGTGTGCGTCTGTTATACATGTGCACGGTTGGGTCCACTACACGCATGTGCAAGTGTAAGTCCGTTACACATGTGCAAGGGGTGAGTCCACTACATGTGTGTGCAAGTGTGCGTCTGCTATACATTTGCTGGGGTAAATCCACTACAGGCATGTGCAAGAGTGCGTCTGTTATACATGTGCACGGGTGAGTTCAATTCAATTCAATTCAATTTTATTTGTATAGCTCAAAATCACAACAACAGTCGTCTCGATGGGCTTCGAAGTAAAACATGAACTCAAAAGGATCATGAATACAAAGAGTTCAATAGGAAAATACTAAAATGAACTAACAAACTGACTAAGCTATACTGGCATCCCTGCCCTTAGACCCCCCTTCACGGTAAGGAAAAACTCCCAAAAAAACCGGATTCCGGAAAAAACGAAGAAACCTCAGGGGTGCCCACATGAAGGAGGGATCCTCCCCCAGGACGGACAGGCGATTTACCAGAACTCTTAGAGAAGAATTAACTTATCTAAATCTACAACTACATATATAAAAGTCCAGCAGATGAGCTTCATCCAGCCGTGGTTGGGGGGACAGTCGGGGCGCGAGTCGCACCTGAGACAGGATCCACAGCCAGGTGTGGGAGCGGGAGCAGAGACGAGGTACTCGGTCAGGAACTGGAGCACGGATGAAACAACTGGAATCTGGAAGCACTCCCACTCCCCAGGAGGGGAGAGGAAAAGAGGGACAATACATGAATCACTGCACCAAACAGAGGCATGGAGAACTAAATGATAAATGATGATCAAGAATAGAGGAGAGGAAGGGTAGAAGTAGATGAGAAAAGAGGACAGAACCCCAGAGCACCATAGTTACCCCAGCTTCAACTTCTAGCAGCCTTTTAAAACAAAAGGTTATAGTTATTAAGTTTAATTTAAACACGTTAACATTAAGTTAAATAATCTCTGAATACTAACTAGTCTGACAATAAGCCTGTCCAAAGAGGAATGTTTTCAGTCTAACTTTGAATGTAGAAACTGAATCGGCCTCTCTTCCATGAGCTGGGAGTTTATTCCATCAAACAGGGGCTTGGTGGCTAAACGCTCTACCTCCAACCGTACTTTTACTAATTCTAGGAACCACAAGCAGTCCTGCATTTAGTGAGTGAAGTGTTCTGATTGGATGGTAAGGGACTATGAGGTCCTTAATATAGGACGGGGCCATTCCATGTAAGGCCTTATAGGTTAACAGGAGGATCTTGAACTTGATTCTAGAATCAACTGGGATCCAGTGAAGTGAAACTAACACAGGAGTGATGTGATCTCTTCTGCTAGTTCCAGCTAACAATCTAGCTGCTGCGTTCTGAACAAGCTGGAGACTTCTTAAGGAACTCTTAGGACACGCTGCTAACAAGGAGTTACAGTAATCCAGCCTCCACGTAACAAATGCATGGATGAGTTTTTAAGCATCACTCATATAAAGTAGATTTCTGATCTTAGCAATAATCCGCAGGTGAAAAAAGGCAGTTCTACACGCCTGAGATATGTGAGCCTTAAATGATAAATCCTGGTCAAATAAAACCCCAAGGTTTCTAACTGTGGAATTGGGGGCTATACTTATGCCATCCAGGGAGACTATCTGAGCAGACAGAGCATCTCTGAGGTTTTTAGGACCAAGTATAATGACCTCAGTTTTTTCTGGGTTCAAGAGGAGGTAATTAATTGTCATCCAGGTCTTGATGTCTCTGATGCAGGCGTTCAGTTTCTCTATATTGTCATTCTGGTCAGGTTTCATGGATAAATACAACTGCGTATCGTCGGCATAACAATGAAAATTAATGCTGTGTTTCCTGATTATGTTTCCTAGGGGTAGCATATAAAGCATAAACAGGATGGGTCCTAAGACTGAGCCCTGTGGGACTCCATAGTTGACTCGAGTGCACTGAGAGGAATGGCCATTTACATTAACGAACTGATACCCATCGGACAGATAGGATTTAAACCACTGGAGGGCAGATCCTCTGATCCCTATGTCCTGCTCTAATCTATGGAGTAAAATACTGTGGTCGATAGTGTCAAAGGCTGCACTGAGGTCCAACAGGACCAGAATAGAAAGTAGTCCCTTTTCTGAGGCCAATAACAAGTCATTAGAGACTCTAACTAGTGCAGTTTCCGTACTGTGGTGGGGTCTAAACCCCGACTGAAAGTCTTCAAAGTGGCTGTTGTCCTGTAGGTGGCAGTAAAGCTGCTTAACTACAACTCTTTCTAGGATTTTAGAAATAAAGGGCAGGTTTGATATCGGTCTATAGTTGGCCAAGATGCTAGGATCCAAACTGGGCTTTTTCAGAAGAGGTTTAACAACTGCATATTTAAAAGACTGTGGCACGTAACCCGTTTCCAGAGAGGCATTTATCATTGTTAATATGGGATCATTAATTAGGGGAAAAGTTTCTTTAAAAAGTCTAGTGGGAATTGGGTCTAACAGACAAGTTGAGGATTTGGAGGACGTAATAATTGATGTTATTTCCGCTTCATCCACAGCAGTGAAGCAGTCTAATGTTACAGAGGTTTCTATGGATGCCTCCATTTCTACCGCTTCAGCCTGTTCTGGGCTGATAGTAGGAATAACTTGATTTAACTTATGTCTAATATTTGAGATTTTACTATCGAAAAATGTAAGAAAATCATCAGAGCTGAGAGAAACAGGAACATGTGGTTCTACTGAGCTCTGACTGCGAGTTAATTTAGCAATAGTGCTAAAAAGAAATCTTGGATTATTTCTATTCTCTGATATTAAGGTTGAATAGTACTGGCTTCTAGCTCTACGCAGAGCTTTTTTATAATTTAATAGGCTATGTTTCCAGATATCCAGAGACTGCTCTGAACCGGAGCGGCGCCATTCTCTTTCCAACTTACGGGTTTCTTGTTTAAGAGAACGAATTTCAGCGTTAAACCACGGTGCTACTCGGTTTTGTCTGACGGACTTAGGTTTCTGGGGGGCAACAACATCAAGTGTACTCCTGAGGGCTTGTAAGGCATCATTAACAAAGTGGTCATTTATACTAGGACTGATACTATGGGAGCTGGTCTCAGAGTATTTTCTCAGAATATCACTAAGTACTGGCTGAACTGTGTGTTTAAACTCAGACACAGAACGGTCAGTTAAGGTTCTTCTAAGCTGTTTCTTATTCACTGGGGCAGTAGCATGCTCTAATGTAAACTGGATGGTAATCAGAAAGTGATCAGAAATGATGGGGTTAAGAGGAAGGACACTCAGCTGGCTGATCTCTATCCCATGGGTTAGAACAAGGTCCAGGGTGTGCTTATGACAGTGAGTGGGTTCATTCACACTTTGGGTGAAACCAACATCATCTAATAAAGCTGCAAAAGCCTTTCCTAGGCAGTCACTGGGGTCATCAACATGAATATTAAAATCCCCTAAAATTATAGTTTGATCAGAATCTAAGACAATAGTCGACAAGAAATCGGAAAACTTAGCCAAAAATTCCAAATACGGGCCGGGGGGGCGATAGATAATTATGAATAAAACAGGTTTTGGAGTTTTCCTGTTTGGGTGATTTATAGACAATATGATGTTTTCAAATGAATTATAAGCATTTTTAACTTTAGGGCTGAGAAGTAAGCTAGACTGTGATATTACTGCCAAACCACCTCCTTTCCCTGAAATCCTGGATTTCTGATAGTTAGCATAAGTGGGGGGGGTTACTTCATTCAATCTAACATAGTCATCCTGTTGGAGCCAAGTTTCTGTTAAGGCTAAAAGACTGAGGTTGTTATCAATGATCAACTCATTGACTAAGAGGGACTTGGAGGACATGGATCGAATGTTTAATAAACCGCATTTAATGACATCATAATTCTGCTTGTGAGAACTGCTGTCTGTCACTTTGAGGTTTCTATGACGCGCTCCTTTCATTTGTCTTTCAGCACATAAGCTAAAGCTAGGACCTGTTTGACTTTCCCTGCATGGGTTTTGCACCAGCACTATCCCTAAGGGAGGCTCAGAGGAGTGTTTTACACTGCTGCTCTGCGCCCGGGTCTCGTCTCTGGATTGTCAGGTTGACAGACTAAGGCTAGCAGAAATGTTTCTAGAAAGAAGAGCGGCACCGTCCCGAGTGGGATGGACGCCGTCTCTCCGCATGAGACCGGGCTTCCCCCAAAACGCGCTCCAGTTATCCACAAAACCAACGCCGTTTTCTGGGCACCATCTAGAAAGCCAGCGGTTAAATGATGAAAAGCGGCTGTACATTTCATCACTGACTAAGTTCGGCAGGGGACCAGAGAAAATTACAGTGTCGGACATCGTCTTAGCCAGTTTACACACCGAAGCTACGTTTAACTTAACCACCTCTGATTGTCTCCGTCGGGCATCATTACCGCCTGCGTGAATCACGACTCGACGGAACCTGGACTTATTCTGAGCTAACATCCTAAGGTTCCCCTCGATGTCACCAACTCTGGCCCCCGGATAACACCTGACTGTAGCCGCTGGGAGCTCCACGTTTCTAACTTCAGAAGAGCCTATTACCAGAGTTGAGTGTTCAGCGGGTGTGTCGCTGAGGGGGGAGAACCTATTACTAACGTGGAGTCTAGGGTGCTCTAAGTTTTTGCGTTTAGCACCATGTTTCCTCCCAACCGGTACAAACCCCTGTGTGTTTCCCAGCTGTAGGGAAGGCGCTTGGGTGCTAACTGGGTTAGCCCTGGTAGCGCGGCCCGCGCTACGAGTAACGACCTGGCTAGCCGGCTTAGCTTCCACTGTGCGGAGCCGCGCTTCGAACTGCTCCAGCCTGGCCTCCAAGTCTAACGCAAGACTACACTTAACACACCTACCGCTGTCTTCACTAAAGGAGGCAGGATCATCACTAAACATATGGCACATGGGGCAGGAGAGAGGAGGAGAGGTGGAAGGAGTGGTGGCCATGCTAGGTTCTAAGCTAAGGCTAGCGGTGTTTAGGTAAAGAGAAGTGGTTTATTTAGCAAAATGAGAAAAGTGAACAGCAAGCGGCTTAACAGTAGCAGTCAAACACGACTAACACTGGGAACCGCTCACCCGGAAATGACGTCACAGGAAGCTGCCAAACCAATGCAAATCTGTTCACTACACGCATATGCAATTGTAAGTCTGTTACACATGTGCACAGTTGAGTCCACTATATGCGTGTGCGTCTGCTATATATGTGCCTGGGTGAGTCCACTACACGCGTGTGCAAGTGTGCGTCTGCAATACATGTGCCCGGGTGAGTCCACTACATGCGTGTGAAAGTGTGCTTCTGTTATACATGATCCCAGGTGAGTCCATTACACACGTGTGCGAGTGTGCATCTGTTATACATGTGCTTGGGTGAGTCCACTACACGCGTGTGCAAGTGTACGTCTACCATACATGTGCACGGGTGAGTACACTACATACGTGTGCAAGTGTGTGTCCTTTTTACATTTGCTGGGGTAAATCCACTACAGGCATGTGCAAGAGTGCGTCTGTTATTCATTATTCTCCAATACATGTGCCCGGGTGAGTCCACTACACACGTGTGCAAGTGTAAGTCTTTTACACATGTACACGGGCTAGTCCACTACACGCATATGCAATTGTAATGAGTCTGCTACACATGTGCCCGGGTGAGTCCACTACACGCGTGTTCGTTTCCAATACATGTACACGGGTGATTCCACTACACGCGTGTGCAAGTGTGCGTCTGCTATACATGTGCATGGGTTATTCCACTACACGCATGTGCAAGTGTGCGTTTGTTACACATGTACATGGCTGAGTTTACCACACGAGTGTCCATTTGTAAGTCTGTTACACGTGTGCATGGGTGAGTCCACTACACACGTGTGCAAGTGTGCGTCTGTTACACATGTACACGAGTGAGTCCACTACACGTGTGTGCAAGTGTACGTCTGCTATACATGTGCCTCGGTGAGTTCACTACACGCGTGTGCAAGTGTGCTTCTGTTATAGATGTGCCCAGATGAGTCCACTACACACCTGTGCTTCTGTTATACATGTGCCCAGGTGAGTCCACTACACACGTGTGCAAGTGTGCGTCTGTTACACATGTGCACGGGTAAGTCCACTACACGTGTGTGCAAGTGTACGTCTGCTATACATGTGCCTCGGTGAGTTCATTACACGCATGTGCAAGTGTGCGTCTGTTATACATGTGCAACGGTTGAGTCCACTACACGCGTGTGCAAGTGTGCTTCTGTTATACATGTGCCCAGGTGAGTCCACTACACGCGTGTGCAAGTGTGCGTCTGTTACACATGTGCACGGGTAAGTCCACTACACGTGTGTGCAAGTGTACGTCTGCTATACATGTGCCTCGGTGAGTTCATTACACGCATGTGCAAGTGTGCGTCTGTTATACATGTGCAACGGTTGAGTCCACTACACGCGTGTGCAAGTGTGCTTCTGTTATACATGTGCCCAGGTGAGTCCACTACACGCGTGTGCAAGTGTGCGTCTGTTACACATGTGCACAGGTGAGTCCACTACACGCGTCTGCAAGTGTGCTTTTGTTACACATGAACCCAGGTGAGTCCACTACACACGTGTGCAAGTGTGCGTCTGTTATACATGTGCACAGGTGAGTCCACTACACACGTGTGCAAGTGTGCGTCTGTTATACATGTGCACAGGTGAGTCCACTACACACGTGTGCAAGTGTGCGTCTGTTATACATGTGCACAGGTGAGTCCACTACACGCGTGTGCAAGTGTGCGTCTGTTACACATGTGCACAGGTGAGTCCACTACACGCGTCTGCAAGTGTGCTTTTGTTACACATGAACCCAGGTGAGTCCACTACACACGTGTGCAAGTGTGCGTCTGTTATACATGTGCACAGGTGAGTCCACTACACACGTGTGCAAGTGTACGTCTGCTATACATGTGCACAGGTGAGTCCACTACACGCGTCTGCAAGTGTGCTTTTGTTACACATGAACCCAGGTGAGTCCACTACACACGTGTGCAAGTGTGCGTCTGTTATACATGTGCACAGGTGAGTCCACTACACGCGTGTGCAAGTGTGCGTCCTTTATACATTTACCCGGGTGAGTCCACTGCAAGTGTTAGTCTGTTATACTGTGCATGGGTGACTCCACTACATGTGCACGTGACCACCTCCAATGTAACGTCTATGTAAAAGTGCATAAATGCACACTTTCAGCGTCCGTGTTCAAAACTCTTGTGTTCACATAACACTTCGCAGGTGTCTACGACTATTTTGGGGCTCAACGTACAAAACACAACATGGATGTCAGCTGTTTACATGCAGGATCAACCAACTGTACATCAACGCGTGTTTGTCAGTTAAACCAGGTTGACCAGTCAGGGACTTACATTTGGTAGTGACTAATGGGGGGTGTCCTTAATTCACAGAGTAACAACCATTGGATCATGAAGGAGAAATAAATAATTATGGTTTGATTCCGGCTGAATTAAGTCTTTCATTTATCAGAATAGAGTTGATTCTCCAGATTTACACCGCTTTGACATTTCACACCAACCCTCTTTCAACTGTAGGGGGCAGACACACACTAGTAAATAGTAGAAGAAAACTCTTCTCCTCTGTGATCACCATAGAGTAGATGTGCATTTCCTTAATGTGTGTCACATTCATGGTGTGAACGGAGCTTAATAAAGAGCACATATTTGCATGTCCTTACAGTCTGTTTACAGTTTGTACGAGGTTAAAGTTAAAAGTCCCATTTTCTGTCACACGCCTAGGTTTGTGAAATCTGCTGTCCACATTTGACCCCTCCCCTGGGGGGGTGAGCTGCTAACAGCCATGCTCGGGAACCATTTGGTGGATTAACCCGCCCCCCCAATCCAACCCCTTAATGCCATTTTAAGCAGCGAGGCATTGGGTCCCAATTTTTGAGTCTTTGGTATGACTCGGCCTGGATTTAAACTCATGATCTTTCAGTCACAGGGCGGACACTGTCCTACAAGGCCACTGAGCTGGATTCAGTAATTGATAGTTCAGCAGGACCTGTTTAACAGAAACTATACAAGTCTTTGTGGGTGTTCTAGGGGCTTTGTGGTTAATAATTTTTCTTCATAGGTATCCATGTTTGAATTTTTTCAAGTCTCAAGGAACATTCAACGCTGTCGGTGAGTTTGTGACAAAGGAGAAACCATCGAGCGTTGAGTGTACCCGAACACTTGAGCTCAGGCACCTTTGTTCCTATACAAATGAGGCATCAACCACCAAGAAAAAGGGTTTACTTCAGTCATCTGAACCCTTCTCCACACATCAGACTGACTGCTGACTGACCGCCCCATCCTCTAGTCAAATCAACCCGGTTCTTCAGCTGGACTGACTTCCCAAAACCTACAGAATCAAATTCAAACTTCTCTAGTTCATCTTTAACCCTTGTGCTATCCCAGATGACCCCCCCTTACATTGACGTGTTCTCCCTACCATGACAAAGGTGGATAAAGGTGGAAAGATTTCATGTAATCCATGGACACCATGGAAGATCACAAATCATTGAAGAAAAAAATTCAACACACTGTCTAGTGGGTCTAGATGACCCAACTCCCAACATTAAAGTGCCTAGGATAGCACAAGGGTTACGGCCCTCCTTACTCTGGCTTCTCCTTACCTTTCCAACCTACTACATATCAATACTCCCTCTGGTTCTTGTCGCTCCTCCTCTTCTGTCCAGCTCTATGTTCCGGCACGGCTCCCCATGGAAACTCTGGAATACCATCACTCCTGACCATAGACTGCTTAACAACCCTCAAATCCAAACTCAAAACTCATCTGTTTAATTCGGATCTTTCCCTCCGATTCACTGTGGATTTTCTGTCAGCTACTATTTATTGTGTTTTTATTGAATATTTTGTGAATTTACTGACCTTTGTTTTGTACAGTGTCCTTTAGTTCCTTGAAAGATGTGTTTAAATAAAATGAATTATTCTTAATATTTCTTGGCGAGTAAAGAAACTGTCCTGTTCTGCTGCAGGGTTGTGGTTAACATTCATCGCTGTCGGTGGGTTGGGTTTGCTGTTAACTCACCGCTCCATGAATGTCAGCTGTTTCCATGCAGGACCAGAATTCCTGAACAGGTTAAAGGTTGTTTTTGACTTTGGGAAAAAGTTACAACAATAAAGATTTGTTACAAAGGTTTTGGGTCATTTGTGTTTTTGCTGCATCTTTAAAATTTCTGGTGCAAAACTAAAAATTAAGTCACTGAAGTAATGAGAATTTAGAAAAGCCAAGAGATGAGAGAGGAGGAAGCGACTGAGGAAAAAAAGGACAGGAAAAGATGCAAAAGGACAAATAGTAAGAGTGTCCGAAGTCAGAGATCTGTCTCTGCCTTTGGTCACCAGCGGGAACCATCTCAGAGTTCTAATCACAGCTGAATCTCCTTCATTTATCAAACCACAGCATACTTAAGCTCTCAGTGAAAGTATTATTTGTGCCACGCTGCCTTCCGTACTGAGGGTCATATTTGGACCTGATCGTCTGTCTCCTGACTCTGTTTGCCTGTCCCGACCCTCGCCTGGATTTTGACCATCCTGTCTCTCCTTTGATGACCTCATGCCCCTTATCGATCCCTGCCTGCCTGACCCTGATTTGGCTCTGTGGACCTTTAGCTGAGCTAATAAACCTGCTGCATCTGGATCCAGCCATCTGCCTGTTCCTGTGACAAAGAGGATAAAAGACGACAACAACAACAACAAGAAGCCGAATGAGTTCAATTCACAACCGACAGTATGTCTGGAACAACTCTGCAGGAGGCCTCCACAAAGATGCCTGAGCCTCCTCTGGCCAGACAAAAACTAACAGACAAGGCCTTGAATTTAATTATTTAAAAGCTATTATGTAGGGAGATGAAAACATTCAAACACACACATTAAAAGACACTGATCCTCAAAAACAGAACAACAATCATTAATGAATTCTCTTCTATATCAGACTATTCCATTAATTGGAATAAATCTGTTTTATTACCACTGAACAGTAATGCGGAGCAAGGACTCACAATACCAGTTAAATCAGGCAATATAAAATATCTAGGTATTTATTTTTCCCCCAAAATATCAGAACTGGTGCAGCTAAACTACACCCCATTACTGAAAAACATACAGGACGATCTAACACGCTGGACCAACCTGCCTTTGTCCCTTATGGGCAAGGTAGCCACGGTTAAAATGAAAATCTTACCCAAAGTTAATTATCTCTTCTCAATGATTCCCACACAACCGCCATAAAAATGGTTCAAAACATTAGACTCATCCATATCACGCTTTCTATGGAACAATAAACCTGCAAGAATTAGTCTAAAAACTTTAAAATCTGCAAAAAGCTGTGGAGGATTAGAATTACCTAACTTCCACAATTACTTTCTTGCAAATAGATTACAATACATCTTAAAATGGTTAAAAAATAATCCAGAAACCAACTCATGGTTAGACTTGGAACAGGCGTTATGTGGAAAGATCAACCTGTCAGATCTTCCATTTATCAGCCAAATAGTTAAAAAACAGGATTGTTTCAAAAGTATTAATATAAATGCCACTTTAACAGCCTGGTGGGAATTTCTCAAAATATCAAAATCATCAATTCAACCATGCAAAATGACACCCATCTGGAACAACCCAGACATCCTCATAAACAAAAAAATTATCCACTTCCCAGCTTGGCAAGCAGGGGGCATAAAACAACTAGAGCAAATAATTATTGATAGAAGATTCATAACTCCCCAGGAACTTCAAGACAAACATGGAATATATAACTTCTTGGAATATCAGCAACTTAAATCAATTATTACTAAAAAGTTTAAATACAGAGACAACGATTTAAAGCTACCAGATGTAGTTACCACTCTGATCAATTTCTCAATGAATAAAACTTTCTCCAAAATATACAAACTTTTATGTAATTTAGATAACAATATTTCACTTCCGACAACAAAATGGGATGCGGATTTGAGCATCAGCACAGATGAAAGTTTTTGGTCAGAACTTTGTCTAAACACCTTTAAAATGACAAAAAGTCCAAATCTGCAGCTAATCCATTTCAAAACTCTACACAGAATTTACTACACTGGACAGAGGATGTTCAAGATGGGTCTCAGCAACTCAGACATTTGTCAGCACTGTGACAGTAATCTACCCGACAATTACATGCACGCACTGTGGTTCTGCACGCCTGTCCAGGCTCTCTGGCAGCAGGTATGTGCCGATCTATCAGTCTGGCTTAAGGCTTCAATCACAGCTTCACCGTCACTTTGTGTGCTTGGTGACATGAGTGCCATCGATGTAGAAGGAGGATTAGGCTCTATCATTTTCATAACTCTTTGCATTGCTAAAAAAACTATTTTAATAAATTGGAAAAGCAAAAAAAATATAAATATAAGTCAACACAGAAATCTGCTGTTTGATCATATCAGCTTGGAAAAAATGTCAGCCCAAAGTTCGAGTAACTTTGAAAGAATTCGGTCTCTCTGGTCTCCCATAGCTAACTCCATGACTTAGGGGGTGGGGGGGGCCTGGTCGTCGCTGCTCCTTGCCCTTCTGCCGTGGGCCGGGGTGGGGGTCGGGGCCTCCGGTGCCTGGCGGGGGGTGGTGGGGGCTCCGTTGGTCGGGGGGTCGGGTCCGGCACCTGGGTGGGGCGGGCTGGGGCGCTGCGTGGTCCTCTGGGCTTGGGTGTGGGGGTGGGGGGGTGGCGGTCTGGCTTGGCTTGGGGGGGTGGTCCCTTTGCCTGTGCTGGGGGGGTTGGCGGGGGGCGCTGCTCGGGGGGGGGGCCCTGGATGGGCTTCCCATCTACACCTGGGGCTGGGATCGGCCCTTCCCTGGCTCTGGGGCGGGACGGGACAACCCTCTTGGGGCCCCCGGTCGCTCTGGGTGTCATCCGCTTCGGCTGCGGGGTCTGGGGTGGGGTGGGGTGGGGGGTGGGGTGGGGGGTCTTGTCGGCCCTGTCCTGTGGGGGGGCATTCTGGGGGGGGGGGCACTATTGGTACGGGGCAGGGGGGGTTGACGGGTCGGGGTCTCCGCTGAGGCCATCGGCGGTTTCCCCGGCCGGTTGGCTGCCTCGGTCCCGTCGAGGCCTGACCAGAGCTCTTCTAGGGCCGGCGTTTGGGGGTGGGGGCCTGGGCTTGCTCCGGGGGGGGCCGGCGCTTTCTGGCTCCTCTCTCTCTGTGTGGGGGGGTGGTGCTGGGCCTGGGGTGTCGGCGCCTCCGGGGGTGGGGCCCCTGGGCTGGGTGGGCCTGGCCCCCTTGCTGGGGGGGGAGGGGCGGGGGACAGCTGTTTGACCAGCTATCAGCTGTCCCCAACTTACCCCCTTCCTCATATAACCTCATAATAGGGTGAGGGGGTGGGGGGCTTAGCCTGCGATGAGCCTTGGGGGGGGGTTAACTAGGCAGTGGCCCCCCTCCTATGGTTGCCGTATGGAGTGGGCCCCCCCTCTTTCGGTTTTATTTGCACCTTAGACATGTAGGGCCCTTGGTAGGGGGGGTGCTTGGACATCACTGCCAGCAAGCAGCGGATGTCCTCCTAGCACCCTACCCGCCAATTTTAACCGCACCTTAGACATTTAGGGCCCCTTGGTGGGGAGGGTGAGGGGACGTCACTGTGAGTAATCAGGAGATGTCCCCTTAGTGCCCTACCCGCCAATTTTAACTGCACCCCCCTTAGTACACACACCCCTCCCCCCTTAATATATACATCCCAACATAAACACACACACATGCACACACACACCTTCTCAAACACACATACACGCACACACATGTTGCAAGGAAGGTGGGACCTGGGTCCATCTGTCCCCTGCCTCTTCCCTGGTGGGGGGTACGGGCCCCTTTGCAACGACGGCCGTGTCCCCGGGGTGCCGGCTTCCTGGGCCCAGCGGTGCTCTCTCCGCGCGGTGGGGGGGTTCACATTACATCTGAGCCGGGGGTGTCTGGTCCCTGGGGGGTGGGTTCTGGTCCTTGCTCCTGGGTGCTGGGCCCCGCCAAATTTCCAACTGTGGCCGAGCCTGGTCGGGCCATATTTACAACACCCCTTGTGGGCCCTCTTTTTTTCCCCGGGGTTCCCCCCTCCCTGGACCAACCGTGGGCCGGGCGAGTGGCTGCCTGGAGTGCGGGGCGGGTCTCCCTTGGGGGGTCCTGGCTCGTACCTGGGGTTGGGGCGGGGGGATGCCCGGAACTCCTGGGTGGTGGTGGGGTGCTCGTTTGGGGCTGTGGGCGTCCTTCTCCGGTGGGGCCCTGCGTTGGGTTCTCCCGGCGCGGCGGGGGGGCTGCTCTCCTGGTTGGGCTGGGGCGGCGCTCTCTTTCCCTCCGTGCCTCCCTGGCCTCTGGCTCTGGGGGCCTTGCGGCGGCCCTGCTGGCCCTGGCCTGGGTGGCGGGCTTGGTCGCCCGGGCGGCGGTTGTTCCCTGCCGGTTCCCGTGTGGCGTTGGGGGGATTCCGGCTGCCGCTGCTGCTGCGGTGGGGGTCTTGGGGTGGGGATGGCTGGGCACTCTCCCTCCTTCTTTTCACGTTCCACCATCCATTTTAGAAGAACATAAACACTCACCTGAGCACAGGTGTTAGCTCACCTTTGCACTAATAGTTTGCATGACTGAATGACTGAAATATTTCACACTAGTTGGTTTTAAGGCATAAGTATGCGTGTGAACACTATCTGTTTTGTGTACATGTCGACAGGTGGACATTTTTGCAGCTAGCAGGTGTGTTTATAACATTTGAGTGTGTGTGTGGACAGGCCCCGCCCCTTTTTGTACTACATTTGAACCTTACCATAATGATTAACAACCAGTAAACTTGTTGCTTTATGCTGCTTCATGGTCTTACCCCCCTTCCCCTCCTATTATCACCCCCTACCCCCCCTCTCTCTAACGTCCCTCTCTCTTCTTCCCCTCTTTCCTTTTCCGTCCGGTCCAACACCAAAGATTTTCAGACATGATTGAAATTAATAAAGTTTGGCCTCAATTACAAAAGGGGTTTATTCAAACATACCTTTGGTTTGTCTGAAGATTAATAACCCCTCTTGTTAAATTAAAATATGTCCAACACAAGAGGCCCTCAGCTCTCATCTGTCTGCCCAGCTGTTGGACAGGACAGGTTAGAAAAAAAAAAAAAAAAAAAAAAAACAGAACAATATTACGCAGAATGAGACTGCTACATTCACAGTTTGATTCAACAAGGACCACCTTACAACATGATACTCAGGTTGAATAATGGCATAAAATAGATAAGAAATCTTTTCAGGCATTTATTATTATTTTATTTATTTGTTTATCATTATTCTGTGTTTTTGTAACAGAATACATTTGAATGATGAAGGCTGAAGGGGTTCAGACTCGTCATGAGTAAAACAGATGGACGCCTCCACGACCACCCGGATTGACAACAGACCAGACTTTACGGGTCTGAGCTGCTAACGTCGGCTTCGGAGCCACCCAGGACCGTACCATTGTCAATCTCCTCAGACTGTCTGTTTAAGCCTCTGCTGCAATCGGCACAAAAGTATGAAGTAATATTTGTGCCACAACGAGAAAAAAAAGTTTTGAAAATATTTTTTTCTAAACTGCAGAAGAAATGTAGCCCACATTTTGAATAATTTAACTTTCTAAGTTATAGATAAAATGTTTTCTTCCAAAGTCCTGCCTGTTCATTCAAAATATCTTTAGCCTAAACTTACGCAGGTGTTTCTAAAGTGTTCTCTCAAACCTTTTAAACTTCAGAGTTAGAGCTTGGAGTTAGAAATGTGCCAGAAAACCAGCCAATCACTGAATAGAGGGTTCATGCCGATTGGTCCGGATTCCATCCAATTAAGCATCTTTATCTCACATTCAAGCTGCTTGGATTCAGTCTTTGTGTTTGATTCAGCACCAAAGGAGCCGCTCTGACCCGTTTCTGGCCAGAACCCAGAAGAAGCAGCAAAGCCAAATGATCAGGACAGATAAGACACCTCCTACAATAAGTAACCAAAGGAGTACAGATGAACCACGGAATCAAACCCTCGGGGGGAACGCCAAATCAAATGTAAAAGGCAGAAACCAAAACCAAAGGGGCAGAACAGGATTGGACAGAAGGAGTCCTGCCCCCATCAAAGAACCACTGTGGCTCACATGAACAAAAACCAAGAGCAATGACGTCCACCCGTGCATCCTCTGAAGCTGCTGAATCCTTTTCTTCTTCCATTAGTGGTCACAGGGCGGCTGGAGCCAGCAAGGCGGGGTCCACCTTGGACAGGTCACCAGTCTGTTGAGTATAAACTGAAAGATAGCGTGTCATGACCCCATGGGGTCAACCAAGTGGACCATGAAGTGCTTGTAATTCTAGTGGCTACAGATGAGGGCGTCATGGCGTCAGGACGGTTTTAAGGCAAGGCAAGGCAAGTTTATTTGTATAGCACAATTCGTACACAAAGTAATTCAAGGTGCTTCACAAAACAGAAAAATGCATTAAAATCACAATACATCATAGAAATAATCAACGTAAAATTTACTTTAAAAGAAAAGAAGAAAAAAAAAATAATAATTGAAAATTGATTTAAAAATAAAGGAAGGAAAGGAAAGAAAAGTGCAGATAGGACCTTTCAGTCATATACACGACTAAACAGAAATGTTTTAAGTCTAGATTTGAACATGAACACAGAAGAGGCCTGTCTTACGACTTCAGGGAGGCTGTTCCAGATTTTAGCTGCAGAATATTGAAACGCTGATTCCCCTTGTTTAGTTCTGACTCTGGGAATCAACAGGAGGCCGGCCCCTGAGGTCCTCAGAGTACGAGATGGTTCATATGGCACTAACATGTCAGAGATGTACTTTGGTGCTCGGCCATTTTAACCGTGAAGAACAGTTGTTTACAGATGCCTCTGGGGTTTAGGTCTTTCCTTCCTTTGACGAGTAATGGAAGGACCCGCCCACATCGCCGTCCACAGCAGATGTGTGTGTGACGCTGAAATGCAGGGCAGGAAACGGAGACGTGTGCTTTTGGCTGTTGGAAGGTCAGCGGCTCCACTCTAACATGCATGTCAGATCCGTGTGTTTTCAGGGAGCGCTTTGGCTCTGGGCTTTCGTTTCAGGAGTTCTCGCCGTGCAGGACTTGGTCGGACCGGAAAGCAGGTCTCAGGTGAAGCTCTAAAAGTGAACTCTAGACCTTAGAACTGTTAGAGCTGTTTTTGTTTTCCCTCTAATCTTCCCCTTCTGACTCCTCTGGAATCACATTTACTGTTTTAGAAGGAAAAAAAAGGACGATTTGGTTTTTATAAGTGACGTGTGGGAAGGCTGGTGGCTGGTGAGGCACTGTCACAAAGCCGTGAACCCAATGTATTTACCAACTACTGATAGGATTTTTAATAGCTCACATCAGCATCATTTTTCTAAATATAGCGGGTTTATATTTGGCAAAGGAAGAACATAAGATGTTTGGAACTGGTTGTTTTCAAGCAATCAAAGCAGGAATTTGCTCATCCATCATTTATTACTTCCTGTTTTGACTGAACGTCCAATTTAGAGACATTTTCAAGCTGAGAGATGAAATCTGCCATTTTAGTCAGAGCAAAACATAAAGTAACAGACTCCTTTTGAACTTATTATGAGCAACCACTGAAAATGAACAAACATGAGCTCCAGAGCGCCCTCCCTCTTCTTTGAGGCAGAACTACTGCCTGCCTCACATAAATTAAACAGGAATTGTGCAAAACTAACAGCTGTTTTGATCATAAGAAGCTGCTTTTAGGCTTTTTTTCCATTGCTGTGACTCGAAACCACTATTTCCCTTTATTGATTGCTTTCCCCCGTCTGGAAAAAAAGCACTCAATAAAGGCTATTTGTTCCTTCATCTTTCTTCCTACCAGAGTCATCCTCACACCACCATAACTCATCTCTCCATCCACCCCTTTGAAGTCACCGGTCCTTTCAGATTACAAAGTCTGCACCAGATGTAATCAACTTCTGCTCCTTCCTCCACTCTGCTCCTCTCTTTTCTGCTTTTTCTATTCTTTTAGCAAAATCCATCTGAGGGGCTGCATGACAGTTTCTCTCTCACCTTGTGACAGTTTGTGGATGACTTTCCTCTGAGGTGCCAGTCAGGTCTCTCTCCTGACATATAAGATACAAAAAAAAATCCACTGTCACAAAGGATGTTATGCACACCCTCTGGTCTTTACACACACAAAAGCCCAAAGTTCGTTTAAATTCTTTTATTGTCTCTGTTACTTTAGGGGGGGGGGGGGGTATTGCTGAAATTAAGTTAGGAAGCATGGCCACACAGTCTACTTCTTCTGAGGACCTTTTGTTTCTTGTTCAGTCCAGTACTCCTTCGAAATCCATTCCGGTTTCCTGGGACGTTGTTTCCTGAATCCAGTCCTTGGTGGAGGGGATCCAGTCCAGGTTTTCCAACCGTCTTTGTTGTACAGCAGCAGTTCCGTGTTTTACGTTAAAGAGTTGTGGGTTCTTGGTCCAGTTTGTTGTGTTGTGACTTTAATCCAGGTTTTGAGCAGATGTCTTGTGGATAGTGCAGGATGAGGCCTTGTGCAGTAAACTGTCTGGAAAAGTTCTGCAGCATCTGATCAGGTTTTCCTCTCAGAAGACGTCAGTCTTTCAGGTTGAAGTACTCATGATCTTTCAGCTTCCTCCTCTCTCTGACTCCTCACCTCCCAGATCCTCTGCGTTTGTCTTTTTATGTCCCCTCTTTCCACAACTGATGGCACTCTGATTCGAGGGCACGCCTCTCCTCTCTGACCTGCACAGGGGATTTTCACCCCTCACAGAGAAGCTCCTGGTTTCTGTGTGGAGTTTGCATGTTCTCCTCATGTATGTGTGTTTAAGCCCCGTCTACATTTTTATTTACAGTCAAGATTTTTTCTTGACTGCACTTATCTGTATTAGTGCAAGGGTTATGGCCTACGTCTGAAGTTGTTTTATTTACTAGAGTCGTGAACAGTTAGCTGATAGCATCAATAATGACAGACAGGTGTTCTGCCCAAAGAATGTCTGTTCTGCAGTCAAACCAGTCTAGTGTTCATTTTACTGTTTACTTTTTAACCCTTGTGCTATCCTAGGCACTTAAACATTGGGAGTTGGGTCATCTAGACCCACTAGACAGAGCTCTGAATCTTTTTTCTTCAATAATTTGTGATCTTCACTGGTGTCCATGGATTACATGAAATCTTTCCACCTTTATCCACCTTTGTCATGGTAGGGAGAACACCTCAATGGAAGGGGGGGGGGGGGGGGGTCATCTAAGATAGCACAAGGGATAAAAAGTGTTGAAGCTTTTATTTTGAAAGACATTGGTCAGGACATTGACAAACCTGTTCCTATCTGCTTTTAGCCCACAAATCCAGAACCACCCTCCAGAAGAACTTCCCAGAAAGCAATGGCTGTAAGCAAAAACCTGTTTTTTGAAACTAGGACAATTAGTAATGGTACTATTGTATGACTTGTCTGTGGTGAATTAATTTAGATGTTTGATTAGTTCTCCTTCAAACCTAGCTGTCATTGATTTAGTTTTCTATCAGAACTCTGTTGGAGCTACATTAGAGCATTTTTAAAAACCTTTATTTTGTACTTTCACTACAATTCCTGTAGTTGTCACAGGAGCACACATGTACGGTGGCCCAGAAGGGTCACAACACAACACACTAACTTTACACACAACACATTAACTTTACACACAACACATTAACTTTATACACAACACATTAACTTTATACACAACACACTAACTTTACACACAACACACTAACTTTACACACAACACATCAACTTAACACACAACACATTAACTTAACACACAACACATTAACTTAACACACAACACATTAACTCACAACACAACACAATAGCTCACAACACAACACATTAACTCACAACACATTAACTCACAACACAACACAATAGCTCACAACACAACACATTAACTCACAACACATTAACTCACAACACAACACATTAACTCACAACACATTAACTCACAACACAACACATTAACTCATGGCCCAGAAGGGTCACAACACAACACATTAACTTACCTCACAACACATTAACTCACAACGGAAGTAAAGCAGCAATTGAAGGGCTTTTATTCTGAAATTTCTACTGGGCTGAGCAGCTAACTACCTAACAGAAAGTAATGTCACAGTGAGCTGTGGAGGGAGCATGTTATTGCTACAAGAGAAGCTAGCAGCAGTGTTGCCAGAAACTTTGTCTTTACTACGGTTCTCCTTCCTCTAAACACACACAAGATGAACACACACTCCTCCCTCCGCTCTGACACCCCCCTCTGTCGCTGCACGCGCGCTCCTCTCCTCTCCTTTTTTCCGCTCCGTCCTGTGTGTGCGTGTGTGTTGGGGACTGCAGGTGCCTGTGTGAGAAGACGGAGCGGAAAAAAGGAGAGGAGAGGAGCGCGCGTGCAGCTCCCTCCACAGCTCACTGTGACATTACTTTCTGTTAGGTAGTTAGCTGCTCAGCCCAGTAGAAATTTCAGAATAAAAGCACTTCAATTGCTGCTTTACTTCCGTTGTGAGTTAATGTGTTGTGAGGTAAGTTAATGTGTTGTGTTGTGACCCTTCTGGGCCATGAGTTAATGTGTTGTGTTGTGAGTTATTGTGTTGTGTTGTGAGTTAATGTGTTGTGTTGTGAGTTATTGTGTTGTGTTGTGAGTTATTGTGTTGTGTTGTGAGTTAATGTGTTGTGTGTTAAGTTAATGTGTTGTGTGTAAAGTTAATCTGTTGTGTGTAAAGTTAGTGTGTTGTGTGTAAAGTTAATGTGTTGTGTGTAAAGTTAGTGTGTTGTGTATAAAGTTAATGTGTTGTGTTGTGACCCTTCTGGGCCAACGTACACATGCTCACTTCCTGGTTCTTAAGTTTGGCTGTTTAAAAAAAAAGGTTTGGCTGTTTATTTATGCTTTTGAAGCATAAATAGGGTTTTAGTACAGAAGAGGATAAGGGCCACAGAGAAAGAAAAGAAGGGCATAGAAAATTCTGACTTTAATCTGAGAAATCTGAGATTAAAGTTAGGAGTTTTGGCTATCACAGACCAGTTAGACACTCCCAATCAACAATTAATGGATTGAAGACTCTATTGAAGACACCTGTTCTAAGTAATCATCTGCATGAAGGACACATGTTCGCAGACTCAGACAGATTCCAAATTCTCCAACATGTCTAAGACCAAAGAACTCTCTCAGGACCTCTGAGACATGATTGTTGACCTGCAAAGATCTGGAATGGGCTACAGAAACATTAGTAGAATTGCTGGATGTTAAAGTATCAACCATTGGTGCAATTGTCATAAGATTTCAGAAGTATGACATGACCATCAATAGACCTCGGTCTGGTGCTCCACAGCGTGGGGTGGCGATGATCATGAGAACAGTGAGAAACTGGCCTACAGCCACACAGCAGGAGTTAGTGAATGACCTCAAGGCAGCTGGGACCACAGTCACCATGAAATCAATTGGCAACACTTAAAATCCTGCATTGCCCGATAGGTACCTCTGCTTAAGAAGGCACATGTGGAGGCTCGCCTAAAGTATGCCAGCGATCACCTCAAAGATGCAGAGTGATTGGGAGAAGGTTCTGTGGTCTGACCAGACCAAAATCGAACTATTTGGCCTAAACTCAACTCGTCATGTGTGGAGGAAGAAAAATGCTGCCTATGATCCCAGGAACCACCGTCAAACATGGAGGTGGAAACATGTTTTGGGTGTTTCTCTGCCAAGGGCACAGGGCTGCTACACCACATCAGTGGGAAGATGGATGGAGCCATGAACCGTGCAGTCCTGAGAGACAAGCTCCTCCCCTCTGCTAGGAAGGTGAAAACGGGCCGTGGCTGGCTCTTCCAACATGACAAAGACCCAAAGCATATACAGCAAAGGCAACACAGGAGTGGCTCCAGAGGAACCATGTTAAGGTCATGGAGTGGCCCGGCCAGTCTGCGGTCCTCCGGACAGCCCACCAACCTTAATGATTTAAAGAGGATCTGCAAAGAGGGGTGGGCCAAAATTCCCACTGATATGTGTGTTAACCTTGACTACGACAAAGGTTTGACGGCTGTGCTTGCAAACAAAGGAACAGCCAGCAACTATTAAGTGCTATTGGAAGTGAGGGATCAAATACTTATGTCCCTCAGTGAAATACAAATAAATTCACAGAAATTCTTTAAAGTAATTTTCTGGATTTTCGTTTTTATATTCTGTCTCTTGATGTTAGAATACATCTGCTGTTAAAAGTATAAAATGATCATGTCTTTATTAGTGGGCAAACCAACTAAATCAGCCAGTGATCAAATACTTTACTCTCACTGTATGTGTTGCTGTTTTCAGTGCAGCTGATTGTCAGCTGATTACTGACCTGCTGACCTCCACATAGTGAGAGAATCCAGCCTCAAAGAGCCTTTCTGTACAGATGGTTTGGAAGTAGTCAAAGCTAAAAATCACAGATTAAATGCTCTTTTATTTCAAGAAGAAACGCTCAGTCTTCTAAATTTCACGTGTGAAGGAAGACTGATGATAGATGCTTTGTGTTGACATTTCTTTGCTCTAATGTTTTAAAGAACTGCAGGTTTCTGCCAAAATGTAACAATTTTAGCTGTAGCCTCGTGTTTAACAGTGTGGGGAATATTACTTTAAAAAAGGTATCAGGTATAGTTACTACTTAATTCAAAAAGTACCCTAGGTGGTAACTGGAGGACTCTGTAGTTAAAGTAAGTGGTTACCTAAAAAAAAATCATTTCAATAACAAAAGGGACTGTTGGCCAAAATGAAAACAGATCAGTCAATCAGGCAGGCTAAAATAGACCTGTACTTAACCTTTAATACAAATATTTGTTCATGGCAGTAAACATTTAAAGAATAGAAAGAAAGTGAGTTTCACTCTGGAACAAGTTAAAAAATCCAATTTACAATCTCAGACTGCTGGTTTGGTAAAAATCTGTACTTATTTTCTTCAAAGGTAAACAGTATGAAATGCTCCTGCAGTAACTGTAGTTACTTAACACATCAAACTCTCACAACCTGAGAGTCTAATCTGAAACCAGAACTGGGGCCCAAATGTGCCCCAAGAAAAACCCAACTGGCTGCCATTGGTTAGCATGAAACGTGGCGCTGCCTTAACCTTCTCTATGGTCGTCTGAATTTCTCTTGAAGTACATGAATAGATTACAGGCTCCACTCCAGTGTTCTTCCTGACCACTGGTACCTTTAGGATGCAGTGACAGATGGCCAGGTGTACTGTGGGAAATTATTCACTTTAACTTAGTTGGTCTGAAATCCGTTTCCCATGACCAGGATGTCAGCTCTGTGTTCATCAAACATGTCCAGGGTACTTTGGCTCAGAAAAGGCTGATAAGCACTGATCTGTACAACTGTGCTTTTTCACAGAAATTGGTCCGGGGGGGGGCGTCTTTGTGTGCTGGGGAGCAGGACTATGTTCACAAGAGGAAACAACTGGTTCTGGAGGCTCTTCACAGGCTGGAAATCGACTGCTCAGAGGTAAGAAAGTGTTCTTTCACCCATTTCTTTTCTTTTTTTAAACTCAAGCCAATATTAGCGCCAGATGTTAGCACAAAAATGTTCATCGAATGGATTGAGGTGGGTCTTCAATGACCAAGAGGAAGCCTGACACGGGACAAACCAGAGTTTGCCCCCCCATGCAAGAGGAGAACATGTAAACTCCACACAGAAAGGTCCCAGCTGGGATTCAAACCCGAGCTTTCTCGCTGTGAGGGGACCACCACTGCACCACCATGCAGCCCAATATTATGCCTCACAAAGTGAAATAGGAAAACCATTGGCTCCACCCATCTACCGATGAAAAACCACGCCCCTAACGCCACAGATTTGAGGTCTTCATTGTGACGTACCCGAGTCTCTCAATCCCCTGAGAGCTCCAGTCACAGACCCCAGCTGGGACCCCCTTCACTCTTAACTCTCCCCCTGAGTCACATAAAGGGGCAGTTGGGTCCATTTCGTCTCTTCAGCCAAAGGTTTCTGTAGATTTCAGCCAAAAATCTTTCATTTCAAAGTTAGACACTCAGGCAGTAAATCTTTTCCTGTAGGAGCAGAATCCAAAAATCTGTGTTCTCTTCCTCTTAAACTTGTCTTTGTTGGCATTCAGGAGCACAGAAACATAAAATCTCTAGGGTTAGGCTTAGAAGTCAAGACCAGATTTTCCAGTTCTTTGCAGGGTCAAGTCATGAAGTCCTAAACTACTCTTCTTTCTGTCACTTCACCTAAAGAAAGGAGAAATGTGTAAACTCTGCATCCAGCGCTCCTCACCTGTTGGAAAGGACAGCCACTAACAATCTTTTTTAACTGGACTTGAATAGTGATACTTCTATCAAACCTGCATTTAGTTAGTAATGACAAAAAGCAACCAGTGTTTTGTTCTGGGCCTGCTGGATCTGCAAGCTGTTAAAGAGCAAGAAACCCGCTTCAGAGATTCTCATTTTCCGTCCTCTGTGTCCAGGATTCGGTTCCCCACATCGCCCTGCTGCCGTCTGGAGGGGGTCAGAGAGCAGCGGTGGCTCTGCTGGGTTCTCTTCATCAGATGGAGAAGGAGGCCCTGCTTGGCACTTTGCTCTACCTTGGAGGGGTATCTGGGTCAACGTGGTAAAATGACCTCAGCCACATCAGTGGTGTGAATTTTAAGAGAGGAATGTGACAACAAACACAAAAACCTCTAAGATCCAGACTGAAGTTCAAAAATGTGTTGACTATTACAGTTATTATATACATTTACCATTTATTAACTCCCATGAAAACTATTATCAGAAAGCTGTTATCATGTCAGTAGCTGCGTTTACACGGACAAAAGTAATCGGAATGAACGCCTGATGGGAAGAAAAATGCGTCATGTAAACACGCCGTTCAGAATACTCTGCCCCCATCAGACTCGTTTGGATCAAAATGTCTTTCCGATGGAGATAGGCGGGTTATGTCGATAGTTGATCCCATCGTTGTTCGTGGAAACGGTTCATTCTGGTCGTGTGTCACTTCTGCTCTGGTTTAACGTTTTGGCTCCAGAGAAGCTTTGGAGCTCAAACAGGACCAACCGGCTGCTCCGCGGGGACCTCTGCACCTCGCCCCGCGGGCTCCTCGCTTCTCCCCAGAGAGAGGGCGCTGAGGAGGATTGCTTTGTGCCCCCGACGATGTAAGGATCCAGCGCGGTCTGGGCCCGGCTGCAGGTGGACCGAGTGAACCGTGTCTCTGAGCAGAGCAGCCGGACGTATAGCTTTGTGTTTGAGGGGAGGGGAGGATGCTTTGTTACGTGTGGAAGACTTCGGACTGCCATCCGTCCCGCAGCTCTATGTGAACAAGCAGCCGGACTCAGGAGAACCGGGTCTCCCGGTAGAACCGGGCAGAGCTCGGTCCGTCGGCTCACACAGCGGCTAGTTTGGGGCGGTGTGTGAGCTTAAAGCAGAAATGTGGCTCAGTCCTTAGAAACCGTTCAAACAATCACCTGGATTTGTGTTTCCAGTCGTGTCCCGACTACATAAAGGCTGATGTTATTCCACATATTTACGTTCAGCCAAGATGCAGATTGCAGCGTTTCCCACATGGATTTATGTTCATCAAAGGCTAAATGTTGTTAGCACGTGTTAGCCTCTCTGAACCCTTCTTCCAGCTCCGTTCTTCCACAGAAAAAGCACGGATTAAAAATAAAATGATGAGCGAACAGCCGCTTCATAATATTCATCACATTAATAAAAGCACATTTAGAAGATCGTCTCGTATATTACAGAGCTGCTGCATGAATGTTTATGGCAGCTGAGTTTGTTTACATCAGGACTCATTTCCTCTTCCAGTATTTTCATCACTACTGCTCATGAAAGTGTGACCATGTGAACGTTTGTTCTAATCTGAAATGTTTTTCTGGCTCCATGGACACGGTTGGATTTTAATCTGACCGTTGATCCCATCGAGATATTTTGCGCATGGAACCACGACTAGTGAAAGCTACATTCAGATCCCCCCCATGGGCAAATTCTGCAAATTAGCTTCTGCTAAAAGATCAATGATGTTCGCACGGGACAGCTGTTTAGTAGTATGCTTTTATACCTGTCCTTCATCATCATCCTCATCATTTATTCATGTATAGAGCACCTTCCATCAGCCAATGAGACCCAAAATGCTGTACACACAGGGCATAAATATAAAAGAATAAAAACAATTCAAAACAGAGATTCAAACCAGCATTCTAACAGGGCTAGACTGACGCTAAAGCACCAAAATGGAGGAAAAATTCTTTTTTAAACTCTCCAAGAGTGTGACCTCTTCAATGGCCAGCAAGCGCACGGTCCCTCCCGAAACCATGAACACAAACTGGTCAGTGGAGAGTAAGGACTCTAGGGGAGGGGTATTGTAACCCTTGTGCTATCTTAGATGACCCCCCCCCCCTTACATTGACGTGTTCCCCCTACCATGACAAAGGTGGATAAAGGTGGAAAGATTTCATGTAATCCATGGACACCAGTGAAGATCACAAATCATTGAAGAAAAAAGGTTCAGTACACTGTCTAGTGGGTCTAGATGACCCAACTCCCAACGTTAAAGTGCCTAGGATAGCACAAGGGTTAAAAGCTAACCGGATAAAAAGGTGCTGTACCTGCCAGGGACTGAAAGGTAAGGACCAGAATTTTGATAAAAATTCAGTTCAAAGAGACCAAGATGGATGTTATGTGGTCAAACTTCTTTGCCCCACAAATAAATATGGCTGCTGCATTTTGGACTGGATTTTGAAGCCTTGACTAACTCAGCATATAAAGAGCTGCCATAATTTAGTCTGGACAACAAAAAGGCATGGGCAACAGTTTCAAGGTTGGTTTGTGATATAAAAGACTTGATCCTAGCCAGACGTTGCATGTGAAAAAAGCAGGACCTGGTCACAGCATTTATTTGGAGCTGCATCAACCAGGTTTGTGACCACAGACTGCTCAAAAGGGGCAAGAGAGAAGAGATCAAGACCATGATGGTCTACTAGTAGGAGTAAACACAATTACCTCAGTTTTGCTTTCATTTAGGCAAAGAAAGTTGGTGACAACTACGGCCTAACTTCACCTTTAGGGGTAACACTTGGATGAGTGAGGACCCATTCTAACACAGAAAAACCCGTCGTTTAGGTAAGACCCCATCCACTCTAGGACTTCCCCAGCCGGCCAATCAGGATCTTATGATCAACTGTGTCAAAAGCAGTCGATAGACCCAATAATAAAAGAATGACCAGTTCACCTGCATCAGTTGCCATCAGAACATCATTAAAAAAATGTAAAGTGAGGTCTTTGTGCTATGTCCAGACCTGAACCCTGACTGTAAAGGTTCCAGGATCTCATGTGCATTTAAGAAAGTGATCAACTGTTTATGATATGTTCTCACTGACTTCAGCACAAAAAGGTAGGTTTGATATTGGCCTATAGTTAGAAAACAAAGCAGGATCAAGCCCTAGTTTTTTCAGCACTGGTCTCACCACTGCCTGTTTAAAATTGAGTGGAACCTGAGTGGATGTAAGACTAGTGTTAAGAATAGTTACACCTGCTAGTCCTAAGACTGCTACAACTTTCTGACAAAAACAGGCCGGCAGAACATCACTAGAAGACCCAGCTGGCTTCTTCAATAAATAAATGTAATTTTGCCTTTTTGTACAGGTCAATGGCCTCCCTGTACAATGATCCTGAATGGAGCTGCAACATGGACAGAGCTTTGTCCAAACTGGGGGGTCCTGGGGTGGAGCTGGAGCAAGCAACTGCCTGGTTGATTGAAAGGGCAAAAGAAGAGGATTTCTCCCTGACAGATTTGTGGGGGGTGTTAACCTCTGCTGGGATAATGAAGCAGGTAACACAACTGACCACACACAGCAGAAGAAGCAAAAGTAAAAGAAACAAAGCAGTTTCTTGTATTTCTTCAGATGGATCTTCGCCGTCTTTCAGAAGAAGCTGACAGAAGTGCCTCCAACCCATACCCAGTCTATTGTGCAATAGAACAGAGCTGCCTCTCAGAAGGACCCATAGAAGGCATGCTGGTCATAACCTAAAGCTCTTTTAGGCAATTTACAGCATTTGAAGTACAAAATAGACTCTTTATCTCCTAGGTAAATGGTTTGAAGTGACCCCCCATGAAGCTGGATTTCCTGAGTTAGGTCTTTTTATCCACACCTCTCTTTTGGGAAGCAAATTTGAAAGTGGACAACTGCTGGAGAAGAAACTAGAGATGGACATGATAAAGCTTCAAGGTACTGATGTCTTATATCTTTGTTCAGTTTCTCTTTTCCTCTGTTTTTAGAATTTTTTATGTAGGTTATTTTTCTTTTTAAAAGCAGTTTGTCCATTTCTGTCTCTCTTGGAGTAAAGGCAAATATTCCCGTATCCATCTTTTCCAAAAAAGATCAGTGAGGTATAGTACTTGCCGCCATCCGTTTTCTGACTCACTGGTCAAGTAGATCAAATATTCCAGGGGGTAGAGCAGGTTCCCTCATGAGAAAAAGAAGTTGGTTTGGTGGAAGAGGTTCCAAGTCATTTGGATCATCAGACATCTTTGTGAGTGGACAATCATTTAGAATTGCCTCTATTTCACAGAGTACTGTGCACAGTCCATCATCACCCAGTTGCTGCTGAAGTGGAACTGAGCAAAGAACCTTACGAATCAGCCGGATTAACCCTTGAGCTACCTTAGATGACCCCACCCTTGCATTGAAATGGAGTTTGCATGTTCTCCTCATGTATGTGTGTTTAAGCCCCGTCTACATTTTTATTTACAGTCAAGATTTTTTCTTAACTGCACTTATCTGTATTAGTGCTGTAACCATACATTTTAACAATGATCCAATCTACAGTCTATCGTTCATTTTATCCCTTGTGCTATCTTAGATGACCCCCCCCCCCCCCCCTTCCATTGATGTGTTCTCCCTACCATGACAAAGGTGGATAAAGGTGAAAAGATTTCATGTAATCCATGGACACCAGTGAAGATCACAAATCATTGAAGAAAAAAGGTTCAGAGCACTGTCTAGTGGGTCTAGATGACCCAACTCCCAACGTTAAAGTGCCTAGGATAGCACAAGGGATACACGCTGCCATACGCCTCCAAGTGAGAAGCTGCTGGTGGGTCAAAACTCCACTGTAGTCCGGCTTGTGTCATAACTCTTGCATTTTACAAGGATTTCCAAAACGGTAGTGAAGAGGAACCGTGTCCACTGCATAACCATGTTCAGGAGTCATGTGTTGACAGCTACGCACAAGTTCTTCTGGTTGTCCCCTTGTAAACGGTTCCAAATAGTACAAGCAATCTGCCTTTCCTTTTTTTGCTTTCACTCCTTGCTTGAAAGCCTTGATCAACATTCTGTATTCCAGAGGATCCCCTTCAAATATGGAAATAGCTCGAGTGATGGAGATGTTGATAGCTGCTGTTGCACAAGTGCTGCTGTTGTTTCATTTTGCTTCTCCATTATGTTAATTATGCGTTCATTTAGTGAGTTATCAGTCTGTTCGTGTTGGCTATTGCTGGAATAATTGGTAGTTAGTAATGGTAATGTGTGTGATCACTCAAAACTAGAACTAATGAATGAGATTGATTTTATTGAACTGCTTGTTGTGCTTCGGTTGTGGACTGATGCTGTGTTGATGCTTGACAGCGGACTCCAATTGTTTGGTTTCCTTTGGTATTCCATCCATGGGCAGAGTTTGTTGTTGTCCCTTTGAAATATTTTGAAAGGCTAATTTCCATGTTTCTGCTTTGTATTCCTGATTTAAGAGTGTTTTAGTCTCCATTTGATGCTTTTGCTTCTCAAACTAAGAATTCATTCCATCTGCTTCATTTTCAATGTCATATTCTTCATCTGCAGCTTGCAACACCACAAGCTTAGCTCTGTAAGCTGCTAGTTCAGCTTCCAAGTCCAGTTCTTCCTTTTTCGTCTTTATGTGCTGTTCTTAATTCTCAGCAGTTGCAAACAAGTACAAAGGATTTGAACAAAAAGTGTTTTGTTACTCAAGACTATTGTTAGAATAGAATTAAGAGGATTTGCCTTAGATTGGAACTGTTTGGACTAAATGAGGTTGGTTTTTGCTTGGTTTGCTGTTTCAGGCATTCTTTGTATAACATCTTAGTAACAACTTCAATTATATTGTAGTAGGTTCTGCAATTCCAGAATTGACAAAGCCTCTTGGATAAGAGGTGAAACGTCTTCTAACTTTAAAACCAAGTCCAGATGACATCCCCTAAACCTACTACAATGGAACCAACCTGCATGAATGAGAGTCTTCATAGACAAACTTCAATTATAGTCATTTTAACTACATGTAACATTGTAACATGTAATGTTGCTGGATCTCAAACGCTTGATAAATCATGTGGTGCAGGGGTCTTTGGCAGTGCGCTGGCCCATGGAGAGATGGTCCAAGACTTCATTCCTCCATGGATGAAAGGTAACCAATCAGAAACTTCGATCACATGCAATCACTCTTGCACTCACATTGTGGGTTTTTTCTTGTTTTTTAAGTGCTCGATCATGCAGACCCTCACAGTCTAAAGTATATCCGGGTCTACCGCAGTCTCTGTGAGCTGATGGTTCTGATCCAAACCATCATTCAGGATCCGGTTGCTCTTTCCGAGGTGGAGAATCTTCAGGAAATACTCCGAGGTAACAAGACGCATTAAGACTTGTTTGAACTGAAACTGAGCTCGGAGTTCACAAAACTTTGTGTCCCTCAGAGATGGTGACGCGAAACGACTCTGAGTCGCTGGAGCTGAAGGGTCCAGAGGAGAGGGGAATTCTGTTTGAGCAGTGGAGCCTGCAGCTGGTGACAACGGTCCAGACCTGGAGCCAGAATCTGGAGGATGGAGCTTTTAAGAAACAAGGTTGGTGTAGTGATGCTTTTAGAGCTGGAAGATGTGCAGCACTGATCCAGACTTCCTTTTACCGTCTTTTCCTCCAGTGTCTTTCCTCACCAAGGACATCCTTCCACTCCTCCTAAAATGGGAGTGGGGAACAACCAACAGCTTTCTCTACAAATATCAAGGTATGGAACTGCTCAGGGTTTCTAATGTAAACTTCACCAGCTTAGAATTTGATGTTAGAGGACACGCCTCTCCGTAGATTACAGACTGTGGCAATGAAAACAGATTTATTGGTTAGTTTCAAGCAGTAAAAACAAAACACATATGTGTGCATAGATATACAAAACCTAACTAAGACACTTAGCCCTAAATTAATTGGACAATAAAGACAATCAAAGAAGACTGAGAAATGCACACAAACTGTATATCCCCATACAGATGTAAATATTCCATTAAAAGAGTCTTTAATCATGAATAGACACACATTAGCTCACACACAGGTACAGTTCAGTACTTGTACACACAGAGACTCTGTTAAATAACATGATTGCCAAGTAGAGTTTGATTAATTCCTTGGAAGGATGGGAAAAGCAGATGTATTTAATCCCACCTAATATGTTTTATTTAACTTTTCTTGCTATAATCTAGCCTTTGTGTTTTATTAAAACGTTATCAGCCCTATATCAAGATTATTTATTACATCTATAAGTATTACTATCATCACAGACGGAGTGCTTAAATGCTGTGACATTAGCAGTTTGTGTTATTTGAGGGGAAATCAGTTATCAGGGTCAAACTCTTCACATTGTAAATGAAAGAGTTGAGGTCACGTTGTTCACGGTTCAGACGTCCTGGTCACCGCTGACATCTGAAGTCTGTGGAGTTTAGCTTCTTTTTGATGACTTATTGTGTTTTACTTGGACTACTGTGACCAAAAGCTGGTCTAACTCTTCCACTCCAGCTGTGGTGATACCTTGACTTTGATGAATATTTGCAGTTCCTTTCACAAGAGTTGAATTTCTTTCTGTTTTTTTTCATCGGTCTGGATTTCCTGACAGTTTCTGCATTCAGATGGTCATTCATAAACACGTCTGTTTCTTCTCCTGCTTCAGTAAAGCTAGTTTGTGTTTTCGATTCTCAAACCTTCTGATGATTGCTGGTTTATCAGACTCCCTCCTCATGGAGAGGGACTCCCACAGGATCCCACAGGGACTCAGGATCCAGAAATGTCAGTGCAGCACTGGATAAAGGATGTCAGGGTCTGTTGGAGTCCAGAAACTCCCAGACCTTTTGTGCTCATTGATTACAGACAGATGGGTCACAGGTGAGGATGGTTACCTTTAGCTGTCAATCAAACCCTGTTGGATCAGCTTGAGTTCATGTTTTCAGAATCTTTTGAAGAGGTCATCTGGGAATTTTCTGCTGTTGTTAGGATTTAAAAAGGGGAAACAGTTCTTTTAAACTTCATTTAAGTGTTTTAAATATACAACCCTCAACCTTTGTGAGATTATCAAACAGATTAACTGTTGTTGGCAGATTCCCCAATCCCAGCATGTCTCAAGTCTCAACAACAGCTTCATCTAGTGGACGCTGGTCTGCTGATCAATGTTGCTTATCCTTCATTCCTGGGTACCAAGAGAGACATGGACCTCATCATCACTTTGGAGTACAGTGCTGGGAACATGTTTGAGGTAACAAACCCCACACACATGTTGAAGTGTCACTAAGAAAGATTCCCAACCTTGTTAGGTTAAGCAGCATAGCGGCTCCCCCATGGTTGAGTGAACGGGTAGCTAGAACATTTGTAAAAGCATTTTGATATCAGAAGATGGAAAAAGCGTCATACATGTGCAGACATTACACGACCTTTTGAGTCCAAACTTCACTCTTCTGTTTGATCCGAACACAAAACGGTGTCTTTTCCTGAGCATCGACAACCGAGGACGCTGACTATAAATGTTACTATTCACAATCACATCGTCAGAGCATAAGGCATTTTTATAATGAATATCAGTATGAATTCTCCTATAAACACCAAGGTAACTGCCACAGACAGACTTTAACATGGACACATCACCACTGCGGATGCACACACATGCATGCACACACACCCAGGCTCATCCCGATTTAACTTTTTATAAATGAAGTCCATAAAGTCTCAGTGACTGCAGCGTTACAGTCCTCCTGATCTGGTCTCTCAGTCTCAATGAAGAGGTGTTGGTCGGACGTCGGTCATTCATTATTTATTACTTAGTGTTTTTATTGAAAGTCCAACTTTGAGATATTATTAATTATATTACATCCATCATTTTTGCAGTCATTCAGAGAAAAACATACAATATCAAACTCCTATTGAAGTTAATAAGCAATAATTGAAGAATAAATGTGAGCTCATGAGCGCCCTCTGTGTGGAGGCAGAGTTACTGCATGCCTTGCCTCATAACTTACCTCATTTTATAGGGAACAAGGTAAAATGTAATTAGTGAATCTACAACATAAGAAAAATGTAAAGAAAACATGACATTATTAGCATACGGTGAGTAAGCTAAAGGCTCAACCCAGTTTGTATGGGATTGCACAATCTCCATTGTGGCAGAGCTTGGTGCTGCCTCACCCAGCAGCCTGTGCTGACCATCAACAGGAAATACACAAAATACAGCCATGATGAAGATGACAATAATGAAAATGGTTAGATTCATACATATAAATGTCATTAATAGAACAGATTCACAAAGTTTTAAACTTAAGTGGGGAATAAGTATTTGTCAGTCATCTCTTCTACAAGCTTCAAATATTGAGGGGTCTGAAATGTTCATCATATGGACACTTCAACTGTGAGAGACAGAATAAAAAAAAAGATCCCAGGAAATCACATTTTATGTTTTTTTAAGAACTGAATGTGAACAAGACCAAAGAGCTGTCTAAGGACACCAGGACCAAGACTGTAGACCTGAACCAGACTGCAATGGGCCAATCTACAATAAGCAGCAGTTCTATGAGAAGAGATTAACTGTTGGAGCAAATATTAGAAAATGGAAGAAGATCACTGACAATCTGCCTGCACCTGGAGCTCCATGAATGATCTCACCTGGTGGAACAAATGATCTGGAGAGCAGTGAGGAAACAGTCCAGAAACACATGGAGGAACTGGTCTCTGACCTGGAGAGAGCTGGACCCACAGTAACAAAGGTTACCATAGTAACCCACAACATCGTCATGGATTCAAATCCAGCAGTTCTCCAAAGGTCCCTTCACCTTCAGCTTAGAGACCAAGTTTGGGTCAGAAAGGTCTGGATTGATCAAAAATCCCAGGTATCTGCCAAAGCAAAAGTGGAGTGAGGACAGTTTGTCTTGCTGGAGTTTCCTCATGTAGGTCAAAGGTTTCTGCGAATATCAAACCCGTTAGAATCATCTAAAGTTTTTCTGGTTCAAAATAAGATGTGGGACATTTTCCAGTGATCATTAAAAAACCCAAACCAAACCAAAGCAGCAGAGCTGCAGCTCTAACACGTGACTCTGTTTACAGACTCTCACTTTAGCAAAGGAATACGCTGCTGCTGTGAAGAAGCCGTTCCCAGAGATCCATGCAGACATCCTGGAGGACAGAGTCTGGCCTAAAGACTGTTATGTGTTTGAGGGGCAGGGAGACGCGCCGTCCATTGTCTACATGCCGCTCTTCAACCAGCAGAACTGCAGAGGTCTGTTCTGTGCCGTAGAACCAAACCCTCATCAGCAACGGGGCAGAACTTTGACTTCTTCTTGTTCACAGATGCTGAGGAGTTCAAAGCAAAGATGGAGGAATTCAGCACCTTCCAGCGACCCTTCAACCAGCAGAAGATTAACTTCCTGCTGGAAACGGCAAAATCCAACATCCAGAGAAACCGAGACGTCCTGCTGAGGGAGATGAAGAAGGCTGCTTTGTCCCGGCAGAGGAAGAAGGGTTGGAGATGAAGGATGTTTGGGCCTCAGTGTCTGTGTGGATGAAACTCAGCTGATGTTTGGTGGGACATGAGAGAAAGCTCTAGACATTCAGCTAACTAACTCTATCTTCTTTCTCTCCCTTAGGACTTCTGGAGGTCCAGCTCTCTGATCTTTCTCTGAATCCATCATGAAACATTGTTGACTTCAGCTGAAGATGGAAGAATGCGGCTGAGCTGGGAGCAAATAAAGCATTTTGATGTGTTGATTTGTGTTGTAATATAAATACTGAAGGAGCTCCAAAAGCACTTAGATACTTTTCACATTCAGACGTCTGTAATCTGGATTTATACCTTCATGTAACCAGTTTTAAAAGGTTGCAAGAAAGAAAATAAAGGGGAAAAAGCAGCATAAGGCAATGCACATTTTTTATATATAAGAATATTTTTTTTGTAGCCCTTGTGCTATCCTAGGCACTTTAAGGTTGGGAGTGGGGTCATCTAGACCCACTAGACAGTGCTCTGAACCTTTTCTCTTCAATGATTTGTGATCTTCACTGGTGTCCATGGATTACATGAAATCTTTCCACCTTTATCCACCTTTGTCATGGTAGGGAGAACACCTCAATGGAAGGGGGGGGGGGTCATCTAAGATAGCACAAGGGTTAAATAAAACGCCCCCCTCACCCTCCACGTGTGGTTTCTCCTCCAAGCTGGGGTCCTCTACCAGAGGCCTGGGAGCTTGAGGGTCCTGCAGTATCTTAGCTGTTCCTGTTCTTTTCTGGACTGAGAGGTCTGAGGTCTTTCTAGGTATCTGTTGTAGCCACTCCTCCAGCTTGGGGGTTACTGCCCCGAGTGCTCCAATTACCACAGCCACCACTGTCACCTTCACTTTCCAGGCTTTCTCCAGTTCTTCTCTGAGTCCCTGGTATTTCTCCAGTTTCTCATTTTCCTTCTTCCTGATGTTCCCATCGCTTGGTACTGCCACATCCACCACAACGGCTTTCCTCTGTTCTTTATCCACCACTACAATGTCTGGTTGGTTCTCCATCACCATCCTATCAGTCTGGATCTGGATCTGGATCTGGATCTTTGCTCTCTCATTCTCTACCACCTTCTGACCTTGGGGTTTCCAGTCCATATTCAGCACACAAAGCTCCTCTGTGGTGTGGTCCACTCTCAATCTAGCTAAAACTGAGTCGTCAATGTTTGCATCTTCTGCAGCAGTTATCAAGCTGAGCATTTCAAAAATGTCATCCAAACAATAGCGTCTGCAGACAGATCGTCTCCATTTGATCAGCTGATGCCAGCACAGCCGTGCAGCTGTCCCCTAAATATGTCATCATTCTAACAGAGGGGGTGTCTAGGAATATGAGTCGAGGGATCAGCCAATGTGCGTTTAGATCCCTCCCACTTTCACTGATTGAAAAAGATCATCATAAACTAAATCAGTCATTCTGAAACAAAGCTGCTTTGGTAAATATTGATTTTGAAATCCTAATTAATAATATTCAACTTGATTCAAATTTAATATTTTAAAATATGGTATCAAAAGAATAGTAACAATAATAATAATGTAACAATCTGTCACTTAGGCGGGGTAGCGTAAGCCGACAGCTCATGAAGAGGCTTCAATGGAGAGCTGTCCGTCCCCCATGGACCGCACGTCCCCGGACAGGCTCAGGCAGGAATAAACACTAAGAGAGACAGAGTCACCTTTGGGGCGTCAAGCCCATTTATTCCATCACATCCAAACAGCCAAACAGCATGGAGCCTCACTCAAGTTTACAACCCTCTGACTCAAGGTTTCACCCTAAAGCTCCCCACTTCCCATGAGCCTTTGGCGCTGAAGGCAGGGCCAACCCCCAGGTCGCTACAATAATAATAATACATTTTATTTATAAGGCGCCTTTCTGGGCACTCAAGGGGCCTGTTGCACGAAAGCAGAATTAAGACATCCGGGATAAATGACTGAGCTGAGCTCAATGAATCCAAAACATGTGCGTCCAGGCTTAATCGGTGCACAAAGACCGAGCCAGGATGAGCAGACACGGATTCATCAAGCCAGGTGTAACCAATCCTGGATGGGTGCGCGCTCACGGCTCACTCAAACAGACCCCGCCACAGATCACAGATGAACTGATTTACCATGGCAACTAGAGCCGCGTACTTTTCCCCGTCTGAAGCACAAATCCTCATGGAGGCATACGAGGAGGTAAAAGATAAAATTAAGAAGAAAGGCAACACCGCCACAGTGATAAAGCACACTCAAGATTTTTTTTAATTAAATTACCAGCCAATTAATTTTATGAATATGTAAGTTGTCATTTCAACCAGAAAATGTTATGTTTGTAAATCTTACGTGAATGAATCATGTCGATCGTACGTAAAAATAATCCATTTAAAAGTTACTAATTTCAATCATGTTGATCCAACATGATACCGTTGAATTGGATACGTTAGTAATCGCAAGGAATTGTGGGATTCCATTTTCTTTGTCTATCTGGGCAGATTGGGGTCTAAGTGTGAGTTTTTGTCCATGGGTTTTATTGTCTACTCTGTTTTAACTAGTGATTTAAACTGATATGTTTTATTTCTTTTCTGAACCATGAGTTAGAGTGTGGGAGAGGATGATCACCAAACCCCTTGTGCGGAAAAATGTTGATGTAACTTAAAACAGAATTCGCGTTATTTGAGCTCCTGTCTTGTGATGTGGGACATTACTGTGTATTTAATGTCTTTGATGTGAAAATTAAAAGACCCATTGGTTGAAACTTTGGGAAACTTTATCAATGTCAGATGTATAAATAAAATTAATGCAAAAATTAAGTTATATCAACATAAATTGCGTTAGGTAGTCATACAAATTTAAGTTGAATAAACTTAATTTAATGAAGTGTGACCAATTGAAGTGATTCAATTTAGTTGGATCAACTTTTACCCTTTGAGAGTGAGCAACAATATTAATTTAAAGTTGGGTCCAACTGCAGTATTTAGATTGAATCAACTTAAATTTATTAGTTTGAACCTAAGTACATTAAGTAGGACCAATATGATTCATCTTTGTTCAAGTAACGCTGTCTAATCATGTGGAAATCATTTCCATAATTTTTTTATGTTCATTCAAAGTGAACGTTTTTTGAGTGTAGTTTACCTGCTTTGTTTTGTCCTTATTCAATAAAGGAACATAATGTTACACATTGTGTTTTCATATTTTAATGGAATGTGTATTTGTTTATATGACAGAGTACCAGGGCCCCACTGAGGAAAAAGGATAAAGTCATAAATTTATGAGGCTGGTTCTTTCTGCAGAAAAGCAACATATTCTTTTTACAGTTTTGATTGTTATGACAATGTAATACTTCATATTCTGGCACATCAGCATGTCTTCGTTTATGAAACCATACTGAAGGACAATTTCACGAAATGCCCCACATCTGTCATTTTAACTACTGTCCTCCTTTAAAACAACTGGTTACAATATTATGACTTGTCTTTTTTCCCTCTGTGGCCCTAATATTCTATCATGTTACATATAGCCTTATAGTCTATGGGAAACTGTAAATTATCTAATGATAGCAACATCATCTAAAACTCATTATTTATCCAAAATGATTGAAATTAATGATCACAAACGTTTAAATAATGACAGCGGGTCTAGTTATATGTGATAACAATGTATAGTGAGCAATGAAATAACTATTGGTTTCCATTTGTGGCGACTGCTGACTGACATTAGGGATGAGATTAACTAGATCCTGGAATTTAGCCTGGTCTGGAGCAGGCTAACTCCACAGAATAAATCTCCATGGTAACTTATCCCATAACATATCCTCCTGCCCCCTATCCAGCTTTAGTGCAACCGGATTGAGGATCAATTGAGCCAGGATCACCAAGATATCCTGGCTTAATCCCTTATCGTACTTTTGTGCAACAGGCCCAAGGTCGCTGCACAACATGTATACAGTATAAGAAAAACAATAAACAGGTAAAACAACAATTGAAATACATGCACAATTAAATAAAGTGTATATAAAAACATGAAATATAAATAATAAAGGCTAATTTAAAATCTATGTGTAGTTTTTTTTCACAATTCATGATCTTTTTATATATTTATGAGAGATTTATTGGTTGGTTGTGTGATTGCACAAGGTCCGATTTATTTCTTTATAAAGAACAATTTGGGGTTCCAGAGTCAGTGGAACAGCGAATATGTTATGTGTATGTATGAATATGTTATATATTATTTTTGCCTTTCAAAATAAGAGTGGCCAAGAGAAAAGTTCAGCGTTATTTTGGGTAATTTACGTACGAATAGGAGCTCCTAACCAATAAACCCAAACCAAGTGAAAATGTAGACCCTTCGCCCACAGCTGCCTTCTCTGCCCATTCATTGGATGTTTTTTTCCTTCTATTCCGGGCAGGAAAAAAGTCGGCTGTTCTGTAAACCGATAATTAACTTCGTTCATGTTAAAATGTAAGACGCTGTGGCCTTTCTGCTTTTGTTAAACACTTGATTGTGAAGGACGCCGATGGTCACTGGTACAGATATTTCCAATAGTCCCTAAAAGCAACATCATTGACCACGTGACCAAGCAAATATGAGTGCAGCGCGATTTCCCATAATTCCTTTCGGAACCAGTCTCTTCTCTCGCAGCCATGTCTAAGAGAGGTAAGAGCCGCTGGACCATCCAGGTCCATCCTAGGCTGGTGTCGCTCCATCGGGTTCTGGTTCGGCTCCTGAGCGCTAGACGAAGCGGTTACATGATTCCACAGCTTTATTTCGGAGGTTTTAGCGCAGATTATTCCTCGCTTAGCGCGGATTCCCCCGTGGATTCCTGCTAGCACTGCGGACGTTCCGCGTGTTCCAGTCCAGTTCGAGACGTCCTGCTCTAAAACCTGTAGGTGAAGAATAATCTGCGAACAGTCAACGATGGCGGTGAGATGGAAACTGGTCTGACCTGGTCCACGTAGACCGGATCCAGGGCCTTTTATCCAGCAGGTTAGCATGTTAGCTTCCGGTTCGTTAGCCGTGAGGGACTCAGTCGTTCAGAACAGTCGGTCCCCATCGGCGTAATCCTCCAAAAAAGACCTCCTGTCCGCTGGTTTACCGGCCTCGAACCCGTGGCGTGGCCTGAATGTTGGCTCCGGAGCCGGTGGGCCCTCCTGAGGGGGGGCAGGACCCCGTGGATGGTTCTGTGGATGTTTGCTGCCGGCAGACACGGACCTGCGGGTTTCACGGCAGCAGGACGGACCTGTGATCTACGAGGGTCTAACTGGTCTTTCTCCTTCCAGGACGTGGTGGGTCTTCTGGGGCCAAGTTCCGCATCTCCCTGGGTCTCCCTGTGGGAGCCGTCATCAACTGTGCTGACAACACAGGTACGCCTTCCCAGCAGGTGCATGAGGCTGTAAGTTGGCGGGAACCGGTGCAAACGTTGCGTTTGCTGGCAGCGCCGTCCTTCCAAAAGCACTCGCTGGGTCTGCTGTGGCTCAGTGAGTTGTCGATGAAGGGCAGAGAAAGTCATCACTGTGGGTGAGACGGCAGCGTCCGCCTGTGGCTGACCGCTCTCAATCAGGGATGGGACACTCCCTCCACGTAGGTCACAGCTCAGACTGACGCTTCTGCTCCTCAGGGGCCAAGAACCTCTACATCATCTCTGTGAAGGGCATCAAGGGCCGCCTGAACCGCCTGCCCGCCGCAGGCGTGGGGGACATGGTGATGGCCACAGTGAAGAAGGGCAAGCCAGAGCTCAGGAAAAAAGGTGGGTGTGGGCAGCAGGAGGGTCCCTGTGGGTCCTTCGGCTCACCGGTCTTGGTCTGTTTGTAGGATTTTCTAGTAGGGCCGTCACCCGATCCACAGAACCACGGTTCCTATTTGATCTAATGTCTGAACGATTGTTTGAGGCATGAAATAAAAGTCTGTAATCACTTCATTTAGAAGCGGAGACCCGAATCACTTCAAACAACGCCAGGCTCAACTTCCTGGTTAACTCCAGCAGGAAACAAAACCTAAACTCGGCTGATGCTTTGATTCTCAAATCCTGAAAATTTTCTCCGGTTTCCAACCTCAAAGTAATAAGGAAGACGCCTCAACAACACGACGGCATAGAGAACTCAGAGAGGATGTTCCTGAATTCATACCTTTATTTAATGTAGGTGTATATATGTCAGAATTATTTCACTAAACGCATCTTCTGTCTTTTGTAAAGTCAATAGTTTTACTTTGAAAGGGAGAAGCTCGTCTTCCTCCAGACTCTGCTTTAGATCCAACATTATTCTGTGTTTTAGAGCAACACGTCTGCAGCTTCAGATGGTTTCTCTAGATGGGTAGAGGATCTCATTCTTGGAGGAATATTTCTGGTTGCATTTTGGGGAACAGATGACAAATGTCTGGGTTTTTGGAGACGTCACAGAAATCCCGTCTTTATTCTGGACGTCTGTTTCTATGAAGGGTAGACCTTTAAAAGTCTGGATGTTTCTGCCAAACATGCAGAAGGCGTGTGGAGGACGTCCACAGCCTAAAACACCTGGAATTCTCTCATCTGGGTTACTTTAGAACCGATCTCCTGCGATACAGGAGGGACGGCCGTTTTGGTTGGTTGTACCCTGACGGGAGCTCTGCTGTGTTGCAGTGCATCCAGCGGTGGTCATACGACAAAGGAAGTCGTATCGGCGAAAAGACGGCGTGTTCCTGTACTTTGAGGACAACGCCGGCGTCATCGTGAACAACAAAGGAGAAATGAAAGGTGGTTGTGTTCCAGGTTTCCTTAGTTTTCACTGAATTCTCTTCCACCGTCTGGATTTTGGCTGAACTGCAGCTTTTCTGGTTCTGTCTGCAGGTTCTGCCATCACAGGTCCAGTTGCTAAAGAGTGTGCAGACCTGTGGCCCAGAATCGCCTCCAATGCTGGCAGCATCGCCTGAATCGTTTTCAATAAAAGTAATAAACCCAGAGGACCGGCTCCGTCTGACTGTGTGGAACCAGAACTGAACTTGGTCTCAGTCACATCAGTGTGACGACCCGGTCTCACAGATGTGCCGTCTGATGGCGGTGGGGAGGACGGACCTGCGGTGCCGCCTGCTTCTACACTGCAGGTGTCTTTGACCCGGCTTTAAAGTCCAGAACTGGTCCTGTTCAGGTACAGGAAGGTGTTGACTCAAACATGAACAGTTCTGGTTCCTTCAAAGTTGGGTGTCTTGGTAAATCTGGAACAGAAGTGCTGCTGGGAAGTTTCAAACCAACAAGTCAGTCCACTATAAACGCTCTGAACCCAAACGTTACCAACAGGAAGTGGCTCAAAGAAGTCAAGATCCCAGACTTACTGCTGTTCCTCAGTTCTATTGGTCAGAACCGTTCTGATACCTTTAACATCTTGATTATCCTCTTTTCTTAATTTTTGTGTTCATTCTAGATCAGGGATGCTCATTACGTCGATCGACCGGTTGATCTTAAAGGTCATGAGGGGAAAAAGATAAATAACCAAAAAATAAAACATTTCTATCAACGTCAGCACTTCAAAACCTCACCGAAGTACATGACTGACATGCAGAACAGCCAATCGAACAGCCTCTGATACATGTGTCACTGCACGTGTGTGGAACCTCTTAGATGCCCCCCCCCCCCCCCCTTCCATTGACGTGTTCTCCTACCATGATAAAGGTGGAAAGATTTCATGTAATCCATGGACACCAGTGAAGATCACAAATCATTGAAGAAAAAAGGTTCAGAGCACTGTCTAGTGCGGGGGGAGGGGGAGGGGGGTAGGGTGAACAAGTTTGACACAAAGAGCCTAATTTATTCACTGAGTCAAACAGCCACACACACTGACCTGCCAAGACGCACACACACAATTAAAGCTGTATTATTTTTCATAACACACTCCTCCCTACAACACAGTAAGTATTGTACTTGTTTTTATTTATCCTACAAGATACCCCCTCCACACACACACACACACACACCCTCTGCCTCCCTCTACTCAGTGAGGTTGATGCTGGTGAGGCACCGACTCATCTAAAGTCAGATTTATGATAAAAACTGAATATTTCACGATTAATCCAACAGTATTTAACTAATTCTTTGTATCTCAACATTCCTCTTTCAATGACAAACATCTGGACAGAGCATCCTTCTGTCTGTAACCCTTGTTCTATCCTAGGCACTTTAACGTTGGGAGTTGGGTCATCTAGACCCACTAGACAGAGCTCTGAACCTTTTTTCTTCAATGATTTGTGATCTTCACTGGTGTCCATGGATTACATGAAATCTTTCCACCTTCATCCACCTTTGTCATGGTAGGGAGAACACCTCAATGGAAGGGGGGGTCATCTGGACAAGGGGTATGTGTGCATACATGTGTATATATATCTACATATATATATAGAGAGAGAGCAGCCAGTGAGGGTTTGAACCCTCAGATCTTTATTGTTTCTGTCTCAAGTATGACAGGAAGTTACAATCATTTCTAAGCGATCGGCCACAGAGGTGAGAATCACTTCCTCCAGGGTTGCTGGTTGAAGACCTCTGGACAGCTGTGGCTGTTCTTCACATCCTGGAGGAGAAGTCCGCTCTCCTGACCAAAGACCTGGTCACCTCTGACAGAGAGCGGCAGCCTGCAGCAAAGAGGAGCTGTGAAAACCTGACGAGGGTCAGCCTGAGGCCTTCAGGTGTGTTTACCTGACAGAGCCATGGCCAGCTTCAGCTCCTCCTTCAGGAGCTCCAGGAGCTCCGTTACTCCTCCTTCTCCCTGGAGACCAAGCAGTGGAGTCAGTCTGAATGGATGAAACCTGAAGAATCCAGCAGGGACCCTCCTCACCTGACAGGCTAGGGCCCACAGCACAGGTCTGCCCATGAAGACCGCTTTGGCCCCCAGAGCCAGGGCCTTCAGGACGTCTGTGCCCCGCCTCACGCCTCCGTCCATGTAGACGTCGCACCGCCCCTGGACCGCCTGCACCACCTCCTCCAGCACGTCCAGCTGCACAAACACCCAAAAGATGTCCCCTGACCTTCTGCTCCTGAAGGGGCGGGGCTAAGCTGCAGGAAAAGGCAGACGCACCGTAGCAGGAACGCCATCCAGCTGCCGAGCGCCGTGATTGGAGACCAGGATGCCGTCGGCGCCGTAGTTCAGAGCACAAACCGCATCTTCAGCTGAAACAGATGAGACGACAAGCTGCTGGACATCCAGAGACGGAGCCAACCAAATGAAAGTGCTGCAGAATCCAGACCCACCCAACCCAAAACCTAACTACTGCTGACTCCGCCCACCTGGATCGGCACCATTAGGCCCTCAAAGATGAAATAAACAAAACATTCTTACTTCTAAATCTGCACTGGCAGCCCCGCCCCAGGCTAACAGACACGCCCACTTTCTCCATGGAGCTAGCGGCGTTCGGCTAAACGCTTTAATTTTCTATGAACAATATGAACATCCATCTTTGGAAAAGTTCAGAGGTTTGTTTTTGTGGGAGAAACTCAGACACTGCTGAGGCTCTACGATGATGTCATGAAATGGGGGGCACCCACAAGGAGGGAAAGGCGGAGCCTCAGAGATCGAGTTAACTCGTATAAAACCCTTGTGCTATCTTAGATGACCCCCCTTACATTGACGTGTTCTTGACAGATTCTCAGTGGGAGGGGTGTGGACTACCAACAAGCTCATTCCTGATTGGTGAGAGTGGTTGCCATAGAGATGTTGACCAATCACTGCTTACGGACATCGTCTGGCTCCAAATGGCGACTGAATAGGCTTCATGTTGGAGCTGGAGGCATTTTCGCTCAGTCCAGTTCTCCGAAACAGTCAATGAGAAAGATTCATGTAAAGGATGCCGAATGGTTTTGCCCGTTTGAACCCCTGGATGTGTGAACAGATGTTCAGCAAACGGATCACATGTTCAAGCAACAGTCCTCAGGTAAATGACGTCTTTCACGCGTACCGTTCAGGATTCCTTTCACGATCACAGGAAGGCGCGTGTTCTTCTTCAGCCAGGTGATGTCCTCCCAGCTGATGGTGGGGTCGATGGCGTTGGCGACGTACACGGCCAGGCCGCTGTCGTCGCCATAGCTGTCCTCAGAGAAGGCCAGAGACGCCGTGGAGAAGTTGGACATGCTGTGCACACAGACCAGGTCATTAGCGCCACACTGACCCCCTCAGCGTCCGACGTTTGTTCCTACCTCAGGTGTGGGGGCATCTTGAAGCGATTGCGAACATCATCCAGCCTTTTCCCCAGGAAGGGAGTATCCACAGTCACAAAGATGGCGGCGTAGCCGGCGTCCTCTGCCCGCCGCACCAACGACAGCGTGAGCTCTCTGTCTTTATAAATGTACAGCTGCATCCAGAGGACCCCCCCGACGCCCTGCACCGCCGTCATGGCTGACATCACTTCTTCTATGGTGGAGGTGGCCCACGAGCTCAGCATCATCCCTGTTCCTGCTGCTTTGCATGCTGGGAAAATGGCATGTCCCATAATAAGTCCTGAAATCTGTCCAAACGTCTGAAGTTCATTGGAACCAGATTTGGTGGTTATGATCTGTGACTTCTGTGGGAGATCACTGATGATGACATCACCAATGGCTGGAAGACCCCCCCCCCCCCACTGCTGAGCCTGGTTCTGCTGGGGGGTCACTCTCCGCTGTTCAGAACAGGGAATCACACTAGGAACCCTTCTGATCACCTATCCAAGCGTTGATTACAGGATCGGGTTTGACTGGTCTGGACTGAAGTGGATTCTGACCGTTTTCATTTTTAAACCTTTAGTCTGTCTTTTGTGGAAATTAGAGTTTCCCCTAGAACAGGGGTCGGGAACCTATGGCTCGCGAGCCATATATGGCTCTTTTGATGGTCACATGTGGCTCGCAGAAAAATCTTTAATTATACTTTTTTTTTTTTTTCATTAGACCAGACCTTGTCTGGCGCGATGCGATGCCAGAGGCGCACAGTAGTAGTGGTGCTTGGAGAACAAAATCTACACCAGCATTATCAGTTACTATTATCTATTATTTCACAGAGTTTGTACCAGCCGGAAACCTGGGAATTGCCGTGCCTAAAGCTGCGCGCTCCCGTCTCTGAGAAAGAGCGCGCAGATGCGGAGACGGGATGGTGAGGGAGAAAGCAGAGGGGGGGGATTGTAATAACAGGGATTGTAATAACGTAAAACCCAGTGGCGGTTCTACACTAACTTACTCCCTGGGCGAGTAACCCCACCAGCGCCCCCCCCGCACACATACAAAATTTGACAACATCCTTTTGTGTTCCCTATCTTCTATTTAGCCATTTTACTCAAAAAATGCATGAATTTTTTAGACTCATATTACAGGGGGGTCAAACTCAGTCACACAGGGGCCTAAGTTAAAAAAACGCTTAAGGTTTTGAGCCGAAGAAGATAATACACTAAAGCTAAACTTTTAAACCTTTTAAACTGAACTTTTTGAACATAAATATGAATAAAAACAGGAACATTAATCCAGAATAACTCAAGTTAAACCTTAAATAACTTGTAATATTTTGTTCTCCATAGAAATATATTCTGTCAAAATTATACAAATATGAACATGCTGCAGAACAAAACAAAGAAAGCCTGGAAATATTAATAAGAAATAACATATCAAATAATTCCATTTTTTTTTGCTCTTTCATCATTTTTTAGAGCATTTTTTTTTAGAGCTGGACTCCTGCTTCATTTTTAGCAATAATTTCTTAATGTGAGACGTCCTGTGTGTGTCTTTGTGAAACATATCAGAGGGATTAGATCTAAAAAATAAAACTTATTGTGATTAATATGTTTAGGTCTTATAAAACATTAAAGACTAAATCTTAGAACTCATCAGTGGGATTACTCCAAAAATACTTGGCATTTCCCTAAATTTGTGCAACACCAACAGTAAAAATCCTCCAAAAAACCTCAATCCATAAAAAATGGTCTGCGCTCATCCTCCCCCCCCTCCCTTTCCCTCTGACACACGCGGCTCCGTCTCTATGACGACAGGCGTAGCTGCGGCCCAGAGTTGATTGTCAGATAGAAAAAGACTCCCAATCACCTGTTAGTGTGATTCAGCCAGCCACCGGCGAGTTGCGGCCCCCTCTCGAGTTTTTTGACTTATGTTCCAAAGACTACCGCAAAGAGGTGTGGCCGCAAGCGTCTTGCAGCAGAGGGCGGTGGTCACGTGCGCATCGGGTCTGCTGTGTCGGAGCAAAGAATTGTGGGAAATAATCCCCATTGCCTGCTTTTGTCGAAATTGGGTTGAGCACGGATGTTTGTTCTGCCTAAATCCTTTTCATGTGCCTGTTTTACGTTGTTTCACTCTGAATTATTATTTTTTTTTCTTTTTTTTTTTGCACCATAAGTGTGAAGAGGAAATAGGAGGAAGACATTATTAACAGTCTGATGTGTCAAAACAAAAAAGCATCAAGTGTCGGCTACTGAAGCAATTTCAACTTAAAAGCTTCAAGCTACCTCTTTTAATATAGTATATACTACATTACGCATCGGGCAACCGCCACTGGTAAAACCCGCTTCCCGTCACTCACTGCAGCGTGTGAGTGTGTGTTTGTCTCCCCGTCTGCATGTGAGCAGTCTGTCTCACATCTACAGAACATTCAGACTATGATCACGTTTAAAGTCTCAACGCCTGCATGAAGCAGAAACTCACCACGTATCAACCAGACTAGACCATCAGCAAAACTACCACGAGAAATACTCATCATTTATTAGCAACAGCATAACAATGTTATTAAAAAAGAATCCACAGACTTATTGTACTTTAAAAATGTTGAAATTACATCAAATGCACACATTCACTTGTATATTTAGTTTTAAACATATTGTCGCGGACTGAGTTTAACTTGGCTGTTGGGCCGCGTTAAAAGTTCTGGAGTTCATTAAACGCATCAAGCAGAGATCTGATTGGCTCTCAGTTCTGTCACTCAGCCTGTTGTTAGGTAGTTTGGACCAATGGGGTTCAGCTATGGGCCGAATAAGGGAAATGGGAGGGCTGGAGCGGGAGGGGGGAATATAAAGTTGGGAGAAGCGCTCTCTCTCGTCTCTGCGGGAGAGATTCAGGAGCTGCTGAATTAATTTACGGCATTTGTTACAGCCTGCAGTAACCAGAATAAAGAACCTTAAAAGAGTTAAGTCTCCGTGCCTCAGTGTGGGAAAGAGACGCTACATTACTGTATGGCTCTTTCGAAATTACATTTAAAAATATGTGGCGTTTATGGCTCTCTTGACCAAAAAGGTTCCCGACCCCTGCCCTAGAAGCTAGCTGGGCAGGTACCACACAGTGTGTCTGTGTGTGCATGTGTGTGTGTGTGTGTGTGTGTCTGTGTGTGTGCGTGCGTGTGTCTGTGTGTGTGTGTGTCTGTGTGCGTGTGTGTCTGTCTGTGTCTGCGTGTGCGTCTGTCTGTGTGTGTGCGTGTGAACCTCTGGCGGTGGCGGTCTCTCCTGCAGGGTGAGCCATCCTCTGCATGGCGGTGGCTGCGACACACAGGGGCATGCTGAGCGTCCGACCCAGAACCGAGACCGACAAATCCACCGTGGACACGTTCCTGAGCACCCGAGGAATGAGATACCACCTACACATGCACGCCCGCACATGCACACTTTGTAAAAACTAGTGTTGTAAAATTTCAGACAAATTTTGTTTGTTAAAATCCTTCAAATATGCAAATAAGTGCCGAACACTGCAGAGAAAATGATCTGCTGCCCTCCGCCTTCCATGACCTCCATCTACACCTCCCAGTGTCTATCCACCTGCAGGTCCACACTGGCCAGAAGAATCACTGAATCCACCTGATTCTAGTTGATCACTTTGATCTACTGTGTTATTCCAGAGCTCTCTATGCATTTGCGTGTGACCACTGTATGGTGTTGAGGTTGAATCTGGACTTAGTTTCCTTTCTGTTCAGATGCTCTGAATCACCTGCTTCATGGACGACAACAAAAGGGTTTTCTGTCCATCGTATTTTCATAACCTAACCCTTGTGCTATCTTAGGTGACCCCCCCCTTCCAGTGAGGTGTTCCCCCTACCATGACAAAGGTGGATAAAGGTGGAAAGATTTCATGTAATCCATGGACACCAGTGAAGATCACAAATCATTGAAGAAAAAGGTTCAGAGCACTGTCTAGTGCAGGGGTCGGCAACCCGCGGCTCAGGTGCCGCATGTGGCTCTTTAGCGCTGCCCTAGTGGCTCCCTGGAACATTTTCAAAAATGTTTGAAAATGTAAAAAGAGGTGGGAGAAATATATTTAATGTTTTAATATGGTTTCTGTAGGAGGAAAAACAAGACACTAACATTATTAACATTTTCCAATGCTGTAAGAATGTATGGAATAAATAAACGCCAGGCAAGTACGTCACTTGCGGTGGGCAGGATGGGAGCCAAGCTGTTAAAAATGTTGAGCTGTCAATCAACTGGCTGCGCTGGAGAACTGTTAGTGTCCCATTCAGCACACGGTCCCGAACAGTCTCAGACAGAAGGAGGCAGACAGAGAAGCTGAGAGTACAGTCTCCTTTCTGGCATATCAAGCCCATTTATTTTGAACACACACCACATTGAACATTGCACAGGCCTCATCAACCTCTCCCCCTCCCACACTCATGGTGCAAAATAAAGAACCAACATAACAGGAAGAATAAACTAACGTGGAACAACAAAACTGCCATATGAAAAGAAACGTGGGCAAACAGAAACACTCCTGCTGAGCCCTAATTAGATCAGGAGACCGCATCCCACAATCCCCTGCTGCTAACAGACTTAAAATGCACATGACCGCCACTACGATATTACATTTCAACATTTCTGTCAACGAAGGTTTGCGTCATAGCCTGCGACACACGTTTCTACCAGCAGGGCTTTTTTTTTTTTAACTTTTAGCGGACCGCTAAGCAGGTGGCTGATATAAATGATCCACCGTCATTTAATCGTTAATAATGCTCATTATGTATTTGTAGCAACTTACCGTATTTTCCGGACTATAAGTCGCTCCGGAGTATAAGTCGCACCAGCCCAAAAATGCATTATAAAGTAGAAACAAACACAGATAAGTCGCACTGGACTATAAGTCGCATTTTGACGGGAAATTCATTTGACAAAATCTGAGACCGAGAACTAATAACTTTCACAACCTCATATGACACAATCATAGCAGACTGTTTATCTCATAATTTCACAGTAATTCTTTCTCATACTTATTTATTTATTCCTTTCATGAAGCATCATTGGCCAACTAATACTCTGTTTTCATCCTGTATTTGTAGAAACAGTTTTCACTTTTATTGCATTTCTGAATTTATGAAATCATTGGAAAATAGAATATTATCTTGTTAGCCTTCAAGATCTTACTGTAAAAAAGTTTGCTGATTCTCTGAGTCACTTAACATACTCTAAACACTTAACATACCTCAGATTGACCCAGGAACATCATCTCTGTTCCTCACAGATGAACATAACAGGAGGGTTAACAATGGATTTATTTCAATTTAGTTCTAATATAAGTCGCTGCGGAGTATAAGTCCCACCCCCTGCCAAACTATGAAAAAAAGGCGACTTATAGTCCGGAAAATACGGTAGTCATTTTGATAGCAGGCTAATATAGCTAATATGGATACATATTGCATGTGTTGCCTTCATTATAAGGCTTAAATAGGGCTTTTAATATTTTGCGGCTCCAGACATATGTTTTTTGTTTTTTTCGTCCAATTTGGCTCTTTCAACATTTTGGGTTGCCGACCCCTGGTCTAGTGGGTCTAGATGACCCAACTAAAGTGCCTAGAATAGCACAAGGGCTAGACCAGACATTCATCTTCTGTTTGTTCCCTTTCGGGGTCATGGGGCTGCTGGAGCCTATCCCACCACTTGTGGGCGAGGCAGGGGACGTCCTGGACAGGTTGCCAGTCTGTCGCAGGGCCACAATCACACACCCACGCACACTCACACTCACTTGCACACCTATGGACATATTAGAGGAACCAATGAACCTATGAAGCATGTTTTTGGATGGTGGGAGGAAACTGGAGAAAACCCACGTATACACTGGAGAACACGCTAACTCCACACAGAAAGCTCCCCATTGATGTTGAATGCTAACCACTGCGCCACCGTGCCGTCAAACGGTGCTGCTGACGAAGCATGTTGTCCATGCTAACGCTAACCGTGTTTCCATCTTCCAGCTGGATCAAAGGAAACCTGCAGGTTTTCTAAAGTCAGACGGAGTTTAGGCTGGAAGTGGGAATGGAAGAATGAATGGAACCATTTAGCGTAAGTGAGACTGTTGGATGTACAGCCATGTTTGAGAAGACCCTCCATACGTTGGAGTTTACCCAAAAAAGTGGGAAGGACTGTGAGACCCCCCCCCCCCCCCCCCATGCATTTGGGGGTTACGTGGTTTTACAGATTTTCCTTTTCATCGTAACCCTTGTGCTATCCTAGACACTTTAACGTTGGGTCATCTAGACCCACTAGACCACAGGTATCAAACTCAAGACCCGGGGGCCAAATGTGGCCCGCCGTGTCATCCGCGAGAGCATAACAGTTTTTTATTTCTTCAAATAAAATATAAAAATTGTTGTGTATTTATTAATATCTAGAGGGAATCAGACTTGAAACATGGGATTGGGTAACTATACATTAGGACCTAAACACTGTCCATATAACCTAACCTGACAGAATCTAAGTAAAGTAACAAGCAAACATATGTTTTCTATGCAACTGTAATTGTCACATTAAAAAGTTATAAGTGATTAAATGAGTTATTTAACATTAAGTAGTAGTAACATTTATTTTTATTACATTTAGTTACATGTATGAGTTATATCTGACCCTTTGAGGACAGCCGCTTTGTTGATGTGGCCCCCAGTGAAAATGAGTTGGACCCCCCTGCACTAGACAGTGCTCTGAACCTTTTTTCTTCAATGATTTGTGATCTTCACTGGTGTCCATGGATGACATGAAATCTTTCCACCTTTATCCACCTTTGTCATGGTAGGGAGAACACGCCAATGGAAGGGGGGGGGTCATCTAAGATAGCACAAGGGTTGAAGCAGCAGCATCAAGAATGAAGTCTGTAAATATTAATTGCATCTTCCACACAAGGTTCCTGATTCTCATGGAATCAGGTGAAATCCAGACGTCTGCTACAACCATCCTTTGATGGATCTATGTTTTATTGCCCCAGCGTTTGTTCCTGTCTAAGCGTTTTAATATTGTCAGAATACAGAACTGAACCAGGGAGGAACCAGTTCAGACTGATGGAACCGGTTTAGGCCCCAAAGATCCAGCTTTCTTCTTCAGTTTGTGAAGTTTAAACTATTCATCCTCAGAGGGAAAAGCCTTTAGCTGCAGCTTTCAGGCTGATTTCTGTTTGCAGATCTGCAGAATTCTAGGAAGTTCAGTCGTTTGAAGACAGGAAAGCGTTTTGGAGACCGGCCCAGGACCCAGGAGGTTTGGCGTGGCATACCTGTGAAAGGCGGACAGGTTGTGGGCCAGCGTGGTCTGCCCGTCGGCTCCAGAGCGGTAGTAGTCGTAGACGGATTTGGGAAGGATCTTCTTGGCCTCCTCCTCAAAGTCGGCGGCGCACACGCGTCCCGCCATCGCCGGCCGTATGGAATCAGGTCTGAACCACAGCGACTGTCCGCAAACAGCTGTATGAACATTAACCAGCCTTCTTCCTGACAGCTGCCCCCCCCCCCCCCCCCCCCCCCGGTTTTCCACTGTCCAGTTATGGAGCCTGAACTTTGAATCGTGTCAGCAGCTCCTGAGAGAAATGTTGACTTTAGAATGTTGCCTGATTCCATTCTTTGAATGTGGGGGGGGGTTTACATGTGCTAAACGTGTGTGGGGTGGGGGTGGGAAGAAAACACGGCAGGCTGAAGACTTCCACTTTTATTAAGCATTCAACAAAATCCACTAAAAGCTTTAAGAAAAACTTCCACCATCACCACAAAATCAACCCATAAAAAGCTAAAAGCATAAAACGCTTCCAGGCGGAAACCCGAACGGAAAGAAAAGTGTACAGACCGACAGCACAACACAGACGGAGGAGGCAGGAGCGAGCAGGATCAGCTGCTCGCCATGTTAACCGCCGTTCCCAGGACACGAGCGTGGCGTTCGCTCATCTTCACCTCTTTTCCAGAGTCCTCTTCCTCTGTGGCGTCTCAGGCTGGTCATGAAGCTCCGCCTTGAAACGCTCACACCTCATTACGCCCGGCCAATCGGAATCACAAGGAGAAAAAGATCAGAGACCACACATGGAAGCCCCCCGTTCTCCCCCCATAGATGTCGGCGTGTGATTCATGTCTGCTCCATTCTGCCCCCAGATGGACGGGTGGGGCTCAACAGGACGCAGAGATGTTTATAGATGTGGGGGTTGGGGGGATACCTAAGTGGAGGGTGAGGGGGCCTTTCTTCTCCTTTCCCTCACCTGTTCTGCCACCCGTTTGCCCACCCAAACCTATGAAAGGAGGGTGGGGGTCTGCAGGCCCGTAGGCGCTGTGGTGGCCCCAGGGTCGATGCTGGGGGGTTAGGGTTGCAGCGGGGTGCTGCCCAGTGTGCCCAGGAGTTTAGGAGGGCGGAGTAAGTGCCCAGCCCTGCTTTCTGCCCCCTGGTGGCCCAGTGCTGCTGTTCCAACTCCCCAGTCCCACAGGACTTTGGTGGATCTCCGAGCCTTGGTTGGACCAACGACACAGATCAGCGCAGCCTTCACACCCAGGCGGTCCACCCTTCATACAGCTGAGCCAGGTTGTCCATGTTGGTGGCCTCTTTGATGACAAAGTCCACCTGCAGCAACACATCCCAGCAGTTCAGCACATGATTACAAGAACAGGTTCTGGAACGGTTGTCCAAGTCCAGACATGCTGTGTCATGATGAGGACAGGCCTAAAAGTCTACAACAAAAGAGGTCAGGCCAAAAAACAAACTGCAAACATGGAGTAAAATTCATCTCTATGCTGATGATACGGTTCTCTTCTGCAGTGTTTCCCAGCCCTGGTCCTCACGGTCCTCCATGTTCCCATGTCGTCCTGCTCATTCAGCTCATTATCTGCAGAATCCTGACGATGTCCGTCATCAGAGGCAGACGTGTTTGTGGTTGGATCCAAAGGAGGAGGACAGTGATCCCCGAGGACCAGGGTTTGGAAACATGCCCTACACCAGTGCTTCTCAAATAGTGGGGCGCGCCCCCAGGGGGGGGCACGAAGCGATGCCAGGGGGGGCGCGCGGTGGTGGCGGTTTTAGGCACAGGTTTGTCCGGTGCGCAAATTTAACGTGGGGGCAGCGGTGACAGCGGCTCAGTGCTTGGAAAATAATCTGGTCCACTATTCGGTTCCTATTGTCTGTTCTGTCTGTCCGCGGCTGCGCGAGTGAGAACGAAAGGGGAGGGGTGGTGTGGGCCCTGTCTGCCAGGGGAATCGGGGCACGCGGACCACTGCTACCGCTGCCTGTTGCCCAAGATCACCGCTGCCCTTAGATTCCTAAGCTCATGCAAACAATGTCATTCTTTATGAACTATTGTAGACATTTTGATGACGTGTCTTTATTTTCCATCCATGTTTTCTTTGTCTGCCTGTGGTTTAGTTGGTGTCAGACAGACATAAAGACAGCAGGTAATGCAGGAAAACAGCTGCACTTTTATGAGATCAGAAATAAACAATCCGTCATTTAGAAAAAAAAAATCAGCACGTTTTTACCTATTTCTTCAGACTAAAAACGTTAAATATATTGGTGCTGCTGTGTTAATGTTTCAGATCAATTTAGATTTAATATTATTTATTGATTGAATTATTTTTTTCAGCATCAAATGGTTCAGTTGGTCAAAATGTTTCTAGTTTAAATAAGGAATGACAGATTTTTTTTATTTCAGGTACTTTCAGCTTCTTTTCTGTTTTAGACTAGAACAGGGTTTCTGTGGCTAAATAAAGTTAATATTTGTTGAAAGTGGATTTATTTTGCTTTTTTCTTTTGTTAGTGTTAAAAGATACAATTTTAGGTATACAAATTTTATAGATACTGACCTGATGTATTGTCACCGCGCGAGTGTGTCTGTGTGTGTGTGTGTGTGTGGGGGGGGGGTTATGGGGGGGGGGGGGGGGTCAGGGGGGGCGCGAAACATTTTCTTTTCCTAGGGGGGGCCTGGCAAAAAATAATTGAGAAGCACTGCCCTACACGCTGCAGGGCGGTTGCTGAGGAGAAGACGTCTAAGAAGGTACGCTGATAAATGTTTGACATTTAGGCCGCATTTCCACTGCAGGGTTCAAGTGACCCAATTTCAATTTTTTCCTCTCATGCGGCACAGATGGGATATGACCGGTGAACGTGTAAGCAGGACAAAACCGCATGGATTCCGATTTCCTCAGATCGGATACAGGCCTCATTCATATGTTTCTGACTACGGTCGAAAAAAGAGAAGTCATCGCGCAGGAAAGGTTCAACACTTGGATCAGACTGTTAGTACAGCACGTCTGCAAACCCGTCCTCATCCAAAACTCAGAGAGAGCCCAGCAGCCCCCCTTTTTCCTTTCGCATCCCCTCTCGTTCGCCTGCTTCATCCTGGAGCGCCCAAGGCCACGCCTCCTTCCGTGCTGCGTTGCCTCCATGACAACCGCAGTCACACAAAAGTCCAAGGGAGGATCGCGGAAGGCGGGAATGCTGCTACGCAGTCCTCAGAACGTCTACCTTTGATAGTTTCAGCATTGTATAGTGTAAATGCAAAAATCGGATACGGGTGACTTTTCAAAGATGATGTAAGCGGGTCGTCAAAAAAACCGGATATAGTCAGAAAATGAGAAATGGGCATCAAGACCTGCAGTGGAAATGCGGCCTTAGATTGTGGGGAAAACAGTGAGAAGAAATGAGGATCACGTTAAAAGTTGTTTTAATGAGCCTGAATTGATCCGACCACATTTCAATGAGTTGTGTCCAAACGTCTCCATCTGCTTCCCTGCATGGATCTCCAGAACCTCCATGATCTCTTCCTCTGCTGGATTCGATGATCCAACCTGGTCCCACACAGAACCTCAGCATCTTCTCTGCATCAGAGTCTCTGAACCAACACGGCTGCTCTCACCACCGTCTGCTACATCACACCTGAAACCTTCCTTCACCTGTTCCTGACGTCTCTCCACCTCTTTCTCACTCTCTGTTGCCCAAAGAACTTGAAGTCCTCCACCTTCTCCCCTGTAAGCTCACCGTTCTTCTGCAGTACCTTTTATTCCTTTCCAGATCAAACCTCCACCTCTCTAGATGTTCCTCCACCTGCTGTCACTGCAGATCACAATGTCGTCTGCAAACATCAAGGTTCTTGGTGCCGTCCCACCTCCAAGTCCTCCGTCACCCCTGCAGAACGTCTCACCACCGTCTTACAGCCCTCATCCTCAACATCTCCAACGTTCTTCTGTCAGTCCAGACCCTCAAACGGTTCCTCTCTGGATCCGTTATTATGAAAACGGGTCGGTGGTCTGCATCCAACCAGCTTCCTCTCCTCTTTCCCATCACTTCATTCTGACTCTTCCTCTTCAAAGAGGAACCAGAACTCTTCTGCCTCCTCTCCTGAACTCTTCCAGATCCTTCATCCTCTTCTTCCTCACTGATCTTTGCTTCTTCCTGCTCCACATCCTCCTCTGATCTCCAACATGTTCCTCCTTCATCACTTTTCCATCCTTCGTCATCCTAACATGCTGAGCGTCCTTTTATCTGCCTCACCTGCACAGACCCTCCTCTCCCTCCTCTGTGTCATATGACCTTCATCACCTCCTTCAGCTTGTTCTCCTCTCCTCCTCTAACCTTTTCCTCTGAAACTCCGGAGCTGCCCCATTCCAGAACCGTCCTCCAGTCTCCAGTATCAATAACTGTACTGATCATTTTCAACACAAAAATACTGAAATGTGAAGAATGAAACATTTTTCAGTAAAATGATGTCAAAGTCAAATCCAGACAGAATGTTCAGCTAAGCATTTAGAAAATGTTCAAACTCAGACAATCCTCTGGGAAAGGGCAGAAGGAGGTTCCCCTAAGAAACGCTGCTTCCATCAGTAACTACAGGAATCCTGAATGACATCAGCGATCTGCAAACGAAACCAGAACTAAACCCGGACTCCCCGATCCCAGCCCTCGCCGTCATACCTGCTCCGCTACACTCAGCCTCCTGTTGGGATCCACATCCCGGCCCTCCAGCTTGGCCTTGACCCTCTTCCACACGCCGACGGCGTACGAGTTCCTCTCCTGAACGGCTACAACACAGACACGGTCAGAGCCGGCTCAGAGGCGGGTCAGAGCCGGGACGCAGCCGGCGGCCCGTCAGGGCGAGCAACTCACCTCGTCCTGTTTTAGGGTCTCGCGCCGCCCTCTTGGGACTGGGGTTCAGACCCTTGGTGTTGGTGAGCAGAGTGCTGGGGGGGGTGTCCGTGGGAGTTTCCAGGTTGCGCGGCAGGGCTTTGCGTGCATTCTGGGACATGGAGTCCGGCTGGGTTTTGAGGCCGCTGCATCTGACGGCTGAAAACAGAGCAGTCAGACATGGGACCTGGCTGTAAGTGGGGGTGGGGGTGGACCTGGCTGTAGGTGGGGGTGGACCTGGCTGTAGGTGGGGGTGGACCTGCCTGTAGGTAGGGGTGGACCTGGCTGTAGGTGGGGGTGGACCTGGCTGTAGGTGGGCGTGGACCTGGCTGTAGGTGGGGATGGACCTGGCTGTAGGTGGGGGTGGACCTGGCTGTAGGTGGGGGTGGGCATGGACCTGGCTGTAGGTGGGGGTGGGCGTGGACCTGGCTGTAGGTGGGGGTGGACCTGGCTGTAGGTGGGGGTGGACCTGGCTGTAGGTGGGCGTGGACCTGGCTGTAGGTGGGCGTGGGGATGGACCTGGCTGTAGGTGGGGGTGGGCGTGGACCTGGCTGTAGGTGGGGGTGGGCGTGGACCTGGCTGTAGGTAGGGGTGTGGGTGGACCTGGCTGTAGGTGGGGGTGGACCTGCCTGTAGGTAGGGGTGGGGGTGGACCTGCCTGTAGGTGGGGGTGGACCTGCCTGTAGGTGGGGGTGGACCTGGCTGTAGTTGGGGGTGGAGCTGGCTGTAGGTGGGGGTGGAGCTGGCTGTAGGTGGGCGTGGAGCTGGCTGTAGGTGGGCGTGGACCTGGCTGTAGGTGGGGTTGGACCTGGCTGTAGGTGGGGGTGGGCGTGGACCTGGCTGTAGGTGGGGCTGGACCTGGCTGTAGGTGGGGGTGGACCTGGCTGTAGGTGGGGGTGGGCGTGGACCTGCCTGTAGGTGGGGATGTACCTGGCTGTAGGTGGGCGTGGACCTGGCTGTAGGTGGGCGTGGACCTGCCTGTAGGTGGGGGTGGACCTGGCTGTAGGTGGGCGTGGACCTGCCTGTAGGTGGGGGTGGGCATGGACCTGCCTGTAGGTGGGGGTGGACCTGGATGTAGGTGGGGTTGGACCTGGCTGTAGGTGGGGGTGGGCGTGGACCTGGCTGTAGGTGGGGGTGGGCATGGATCTGGCTGTAGGTGGGGGTGGGGATGGACCTGGCTGTAGGTGGGGGTGGACCTGCCTGTAGGTAGGGGTGTGGGTGGACCTGGCTGTAGGTGGGGGTGGACCTGGCTGTAGCTGGGGGTGGACCTGCCTGTAGGTAGGGGTGGGGGTGGACCTGGCTGTAGGTGGGGGTGGACCTGGCTGTAGGTGGGGGTGGAGCTGGCTGTAGGTGGGGGTGGAGCTGGCTGTAGGTGGGCGTGGAGCTGGCTGTAGGTGGGCGTGGACCTGGCTCTAGGTGGGGGTGGACCTGGCTGTAGGTGGGGGTGGGGATGGACCTGGCTGTAGGTGGGGGTGGGCGTGGACCTGGCTGTAGGTGGGGGTGGGGGTGGACCTGCCTGTAGGTGGGGGTGGACCTGCCTGTAGGTGGGGGTGGACCTGGCTGTAGTTGGGGGTGGAGCTGGCTGTAGGTGGGGGTGGAGCTGGCTGTAGGTGGGCGTGGAGCTGGCTGTAGGTGGGCGTGGACCTGGCTGTAGGTGGGGTTGGACCTGGCTGTAGGTGGGGGTGGGCGTGGACCTGGCTGTAGGTGGGGCTGGACCTGGCTGTAGGTGGGGGTGGACCTGGCTGTAGGTGGGGGTGGGCGTGGACCTGCCTGTAGGTGGGGATGGACCTGGCTGTAGGTGGGCGTGGACCTGGCTGTAGGTGGGCGTGGACCTGGCTGTAGGTGGGCGTGGACCTGCCTGTAGGTGGGCGTGGACCTGCCTGTAGGTGGGCGTGGACCTGGCTGTAGGTGGGCGTGGACCTGGCTGTAGGTGGGCGTGGACCTGGCTGTAGGTGGGGGTGGACCTGGCTGTAGGTGGGGGTGGGCGTGGACCTGGCTGTAGGTGGGGCTGGACCTGGCTGTAGGTGGGGCTGGACCTGGCTGTAGGTGGGGCTGGACCTGGCTGTAGGTGGGGGTGGACCTGGCTGTAGGTGGGGGTGGACCTGGCTGTAGGTGGGGGTGGGCGTGGACCTGCCTGTAGGTGCGGTTGGGCATGGACCTGGCTGTAGGTGGGGGTGGACCTGGCTGTAGGTGGGGGTGGACCTGGCTGTAGGTGGGGCTGGGCCTGGCTGTAGGTGGGGCTGGGCGTGGACCTGGCTGTAGGTGGGGCTGGACCTGGCTGTAGGTGGGGGTGGACCTGGCTGTAGGTGGGGGTGGGCGTGGACCTGCCTGTAGGTGGGGGTGGGCGTGGACCTGGCTGTAGGTGGGGGTGGGCGTGGACCTGCCTGTAGGTGGGCGTGGACCTGGCTGTAGGTGGGGGTGGACCTGGCTGTAGGTGGGCGTGGACCTGGCTGTAGGTGGGCGTGGACCTGCCTGTAGGTGGGGGTGGACCTGGCTGTAGGTGGGCGTGGACCTTCCTGTAGGTGGGGGTGGGCATGGACCTGCCTGTAGGTGGGGGTGGACCTGGCTGTAGGTGGGGTTGGACCTGGCTGTAGGTGGGGGTGGGCGTGGACCTGGCTGTAGGTGGGGGTGGGCGTGGACCTGGCTGTAGGTGGGGGTGGGCGTGGACCTGGCTGTAGGTGGGGGTGGGCGTGGACCTGCCTGTAGGTGGGCGTGGACCTGGCTGTAGGTGGGCATGGACCTGCCTGTAGGTGGGGGTGGACCTGGCTGTAGGTGGGGTTGGACCTGGCTGTAGGTGGGGGTGGGCGTGGACCTGGCTGTAGGTGGGGCTGGACCTGGCTGTAGGTGGGGCTGGACCTGGCTGTAGGTGGGGCTGGACCTGGCTGTAGGTGGGGGTGGACCTGGCTGTAGGTGGGGGTGGGCGTGGACCTGCCTGTAGGTGCGGTTGGGCATGGACCTGGCTGTAGGTGGGGGTGGACCTGGCTGTAGGTGGGGGTGGACCTGCCTGTAGGTGGGGGTGGACCTGGCTGTAGTTGGGGGTGGAGCTGGCTGTAGGTGGGGGTGGAGCTGGCTGTAGGTGGGCGTGGAGCTGGCTGTAGGTGGGCGTGGACCTGGCTGTAGGTGGGGTTGGACCTGGCTGTAGGTGGGGGTGGGCGTGGACCTGGCTGTAGGTGGGGCTGGACCTGGCTGTAGGTGGGGGTGGACCTGGCTGTAGGTGGGGGTGGGCGTGGACCTGCCTGTAGGTGGGGATGTACCTGGCTGTAGGTGGGCGTGGACCTGGCTGTAGGTGGGCGTGGACCTGCCTGTAGGTGGGGGTGGACCTGGCTGTAGGTGGGCGTGGACCTGCCTGTAGGTGGGGGTGGGCATGGACCTGCCTGTAGGTGGGGGTGGACCTGGATGTAGGTGGGGTTGGACCTGGCTGTAGGTGGGGGTGGGCGTGGACCTGGCTGTAGGTGGGGGTGGGCATGGATCTGGCTGTAGGTGGGGGTGGGGATGGATCTGGCTGTAGGTGGGGGTGGGGATGGACCTGGCTGTAGGTGGGGGTGGACCTGCCTGTAGGTAGGGGTGTGGGTGGACCTGGCTGTAGGTGGGGGTGGACCTGGCTGTAGCTGGGGGTGGACCTGCCTGTAGGTAGGGGTGGGGGTGGACCTGGCTGTAGGTGGGGGTGGACCTGGCTGTAGGTGGGGGTGGAGCTGGCTGTAGGTGGGGGTGGAGCTGGCTGTAGGTGGGCGTGGAGCTGGCTGTAGGTGGGCGTGGACCTGGCTCTAGGTGGGGGTGGACCTGGCTGTAGGTGGGGGTGGGGATGGACCTGGCTGTAGGTGGGGGTGGGCGTGGACCTGGCTGTAGGTGGGGGTGGGCGTGGACCTGGCTGTAGGTGGGGATGGACCTGGCTGTAGGTGGGCGTGGACCTGGCTGTAGGTGGGCGTGGACCTGGCTGTAGGTGGGCGTGGACCTGCCTGTAGGTGGGCGTGGACCTGCCTGTAGGTGGGCGTGGACCTGGCTGTAGGTGGGCGTGGACCTGGCTGTAGGTGGGCGTGGACCTGGCTGTAGGTGGGGGTGGACCTGGCTGTAGGTGGGGGTGGGCGTGGACCTGGCTGTAGGTGGGGCTGGACCTGGCTGTAGGTGGGGCTGGACCTGGCTGTAGGTGGGGCTGGACCTGGCTGTAGGTGGGGGTGGACCTGGCTGTAGGTGGGGGTGGACCTGGCTGTAGGTGGGGGTGGGCGTGGACCTGCCTGTAGGTGCGGTTGGGCATGGACCTGGCTGTAGGTGGGGGTGGACCTGGCTGTAGGTGGGGGTGGACCTGGCTGTAGGTGGGGCTGGGCCTGGCTGTAGGTGGGGCTGGGCGTGGACCTGGCTGTAGGTGGGGCTGGACCTGGCTGTAGGTGGGGGTGGACCTGGCTGTAGGTGGGGGTGGGCGTGGACCTGCCTGTAGGTGGGGGTGGGCGTGGACCTGGCTGTAGGTGGGGGTGGGCGTGGACCTGCCTGTAGGTGGGCGTGGACCTGGCTGTAGGTGGGGGTGGACCTGGCTGTAGGTGGGCGTGGACCTGCCTGTAGGTGGGGGTGGACCTGGCTGTAGGTGGGCGTGGACCTGCCTGTAGGTGGGGGTGGGCATGGACCTGCCTGTAGGTGGGGGTGGGCATGGACCTGCCTGTAGGTGGGGGTGGACCTGGCTGTAGGTGGGGTTGGACCTGGCTGTAGGTGGGGGTGGGCGTGGACCTGGCTGTAGGTGGGGGTGGGCGTGGACCTGGCTGTAGGTGGGGGTGGGCGTGGACCTGGCTGTAGGTGGGGGTGGGCGTGGACCTGCCTGTAGGTGGGCGTGGACCTGGCTGTAGGTGGGCATGGACCTGCCTGTAGGTGGGGGTGGACCTGGCTGTAGGTGGGGTTGGACCTGGCTGTAGGTGGGGGTGGGCGTGGACCTGGCTGTAGGTGGGGCTGGACCTGGCTGTAGGTGGGGCTGGACCTGGCTGTAGGTGGGGCTGGACCTGGCTGTAGGTGGGGGTGGACCTGGCTGTAGGTGGGGGTGGGCGTGGACCTGCCTGTAGGTGCGGTTGGGCGTGGACCTGGCTGTAGGTGGGGGTGGACCTGGCTGTAGGTGGGGCTGGGCCTGGCTGTAGGTGGGGCTGGGCGTGGACCTGGCTGTAGGTGGGGCTGGACCTGGCTGTAGGTGGGGGTGGACCTGGCTGTAGGTGGGGGTGGGCGTGGACCTGCCTGTAGGTGGGGGTGGGCGTGGACCTGCCTGTAGGTGCGGTTGGGCATGGACCTGCCTGTAGGTGGGGGTGGGGATGGACCTGCCTGTAGGTGGGGGTGGGGATGGACCTGGCTGTAGGTGGGGGTGGACCTGGCTGTAGGTGGGGGTGGACCTGGCTGTAGGTGGGGGTGGGCGTGGACCTGCCTGTAGGTGCGGTTGGGCATGGACCTGGCTGTAGGTGGGGGTGGACCTGGCTGTAGGTGGGGGTGGACCTGGCTGTAGGTGGGGGTGGGCGTGGACCTGGCTGTAGGTGGGGCTGGACCTGGCTGTAGGTGGGGGTGGACCTGGCTGTAGGTGGGGGTGGGCGTGGACCTGCCTGTAGGTGCGGTTGGGCATGGACCTGCCTGTAGGTGGGGGTGGGGATGGACCTGGCTGTAGGTGGGGGTGGACCTGGCTGTAGGTGGGGGTGGACCTGGCTGTAGGTGGGGGTGGGCGTGGACCTGCCTGTAGGTGCGGTTGGGCATGGACCTGCCTGTAGGTGGGGGTGGGGATGGACCTGGCTGTAGGTGGGGGTGGGCGTGGACCTGGCTGTAGGTGGGGCTGGACCTGGCTGTAGGTGGGGGTGGGCGTGGACCTGCCTGTAGGTGGGGGTGGGCATGGACCTGGCTGTAGGTGGGGGTGGACCTGGCTGTAGGTGGGGGTGGGGGCTGTACCTGCAGCGAAGCTGGTCTGAACCGCAGAAACTGGACTAGAACACTCGTGGTCCCGCTCTGTCACCAGGGGGGAGGCGAAGCCCACCAGGCAGTTGTACACACTGTAGTAACACACACAGACGGGTCAGTTGTGCACGTGCACATGCACGGCTGCAGCTGCCTGAACAGGACCTCTGGCTCTGCGAGTGCAGCTCCTTCAGCGTGGCGGGAACCTCCTCCAGCAGGCCCAGCTGCTCCTGGCCCCGGCGCTGCCCGCTGGCCTGGACCACCGTGAACAGAACCAGCTGGACGTTGTCCTGCCAGGCTTTGTACTCCAGCAGGAAGTGTCGCACACTGCCCTCATAGACCACGTCCTCCCCATCTGCCAGCGCCGCCTCCTCGTCCTGAAAAGCACGGGGACACGTCAAGCAGCTGAAGCTTGGCGTGGTCATGAAGAGCGGCGGCCGCTCGCACCTTGGCCATAGCGCGCAGCAGGTGCTTGACGTCCGCCAGCTGGCGGTTGTGGTTGGACAGGATGGTTTTGATGGCGTCCACCAGCAGGTGCAGCGTCTCGGCACACGATTCCAGCTGCTGCTCCCGCTCCTCCTGAGTCTTGGCCTCCTGACTCGACTCCTCCTTCAGCTGCCTCTGGGCAAAGCTCAGCCAATCAGGGCTGCCGATGGGCGGGTCTGCCACCGGACCCTGCACGGGAACACCAAGCCTTGAGACCGCTGAGAGGGTTCAGAGACCATCTTCCGGCGTGCCCTTCAGCACACGTTCAAACCTCCAGACCGTTTGGACTTTAGCTTGTCTCCTGGAGCTAAAGTCTGTTCCCTCTGAATTCTGGGTAAAATACACCTGAAGAGCAGCTTCATTTGTATTTGTTTAGGATGGTTGAGAAACAAACTAATAAATATCCATAAATCATATGCAGAGGCTCAATGTTTCCTGAAGCCTTTAACCAGAAACAGAGGAGGTTCATCCCAACAATAGAGTTCCAGAGTTTCTATTGTAGCTTCTGATGGAAACATTCAACGGTTTGCAGTGAATGGAGGCCGAAGATGATGACATCACGGGGCGTGTCCGGCCTGCTGTTTATTTCATTTAAAGGCCATGTTTCTCATATTTACATTTATCTAAAAAATCAAGAGAGCCTTTAAAAAGTTCTGGTGGCAGCTTTAGCTTTTTCTCTTCAAACAGCCATCGAGATGTCAGACACTAAGCCCCGCCCCTACAGGAAGTCCCAACAATAAGGAGGAAGACGGCGTCCGGCCGCAGCTCACCAGTCTGTGCAGCAGCCGCAGCTCCAGCGCAGACACGGAGCTGCTGAACTGCGCGGCGTACGAGCACGTCTGCTGGCAGCGCTTCAGCAGCTCGAACAGAGCGGCGTCCATGCTCAGCGCCTCCGGGGAGCGCGTCCGCAGGCCCTCGAAGTTCAGGACGGTGGAACACAGGAAGGACACCTGGAAGAGACGCGGTTCATCACACGCTCACCTGCAGCCTCTCAGTGGGGGAGGGGGGCATTACCTGGCCGCTGCGCTGGTTGTCCCGGGCCACCAGGCTCCGCCTCTCTCTGATGGTCATCTCAAAGTCCTGCAGCACAGGCGTGAGGGCGGGGTTAGCCCCCCCGGCCCACTTAAGGCGCTGCTCGATGCTGGCCTCCAGAGCCACCAGCTTCTCCTGCAGGGGGGGTCAAGCAGACCAAACCTCCGTGTAAGACCCATCAGAATCCCATCAACGTCTTCTGATGATGCTGAGGATCTGGATCGGACCAGAACCTCCAGAACAGTGTTTCACAGAACTGAAGGGAAAGCTCCAGGTTCGTGCAGAAGGCCTTAAAGCGGACCAACACCAGCCGGAGTCCGGATCACACCAGGCAGGACCAGAACCGAGTGGAGCATCACAAGGGGGGTCAGCCCGCTGTGTGTGTGCTGACCTGAACCGCAGCGATGGCGCCTTCATCCTGACTCAGCTTGTAGAGCTTCTTCTTCATGTTGCTGAGGATGACAGAGCGAGGGGCCACGCCGACCCCCAGAGGCTGGCTGCTGGGCCCCAGAACGTCCTCATGCTGCCACTGCACACAAACATCCACAAACGTGTCAGGCCGAAGACATCAGGAGGTTTACAGATCCCCGAGACGGACGTGAAAAACTAAACAAGCAGACGGCGGTCCCACGAGAGACTGCTCAGCATCCCCCCCCCCAGTCCTGATCCGGCCTGCTGCCCGGGACGGGCTCAGCTCCAGAGACAGACCACAGAAGAATTTCTACGCCCTTCTGCCCTCATCTGGTGGATGATGGAACTACGGCTCACTGCCACCTACAGTGGGAGGGTCTTCCTCTGAGCTGAAAACCAGATGGTCTAGACCAGGGGGGGTCAAACTCCAGGCCTGGAGGGATCAGGATCAGGATCAGGTGTGTTTAGCCAATAAGGAGCTTCAGCTGCAGGTTGGTTGGAAAACCGGCCCTCCAGTCCTGGATTCTGACAGCCCTGGTGTAGACAGCGTGAGAATCGACGGGGACCAGAACTGCTGTGAAGCGGTCCTGGGACCAGAACTTTGCATGAAAGGCTTATGGCAGATGAACACTTCCATAACAGAATCAAGAAACATTGCAGTTCCATCGGTGGGCGTGGCCATCATGCTTTAATAACCAGGTTCCAGCCTGTTCCTCTCTGGAAGCGGCCGGTTTGAGGGGCACCAGGCAGGTGTGAAAGCCCGCCTGTAGGTCCAACAATGAACCCGGTCTGTGCTTGGCCTCGGCCTGAAGGGGCGGAGACATCTTTCACACACGGCGCTCTCAGAAGCAGACCCCAGACTGAAGCGGACCACAGTGTCCAGAAACCCCGTGCAGTCCCAAAGCTCTCTGATCCTCCAATCAGAGTAAACCTGCAGCTCCTCCTTCAACGTTTCCGTCATTCCTGCTCGGTCAGATTTATGGATTGAGGTTTTTTCTTCACCTGAAAAGAGACCCCCACAGACCAGGCTTCTTTGTCCCACAGGTGAGTCCAGGTGACCTTTCACACTTGGCCGACACAGCGGTGTGTTTGTGCTGTTGAACATCACCATCATCAGCTGGGTGGAGGAGCGGAGAATGACTGACAGGTCAGAGGTCAGGGAACCCGGGTCCTGCATGTTTCTGATGGGGGAGGAGTCAGCCAAACTAAAGCGTATCAGCCAGGAGGGCGGTCTTGCCCGCAGTACCCATAATCCACCATCAATCCATCAAGCAACACGGCTTCGTGGAAACAAGCTTGTACTAAAACATTTTGACAGATTCCTGAGCGCCACGTCAGACAGAAATCTGGTTCCAGGTTGATCAGAACCACCAGAATCCTCCGTGAGTCCTGCTGGTTCTAGAAAACTGAAAGGATTTAAGATGCGCCTTCTGGTACGACTACAGCTCAGCATGGAACCGATCCATTGGGGAAGCGGTTACCATGGTAACACTCCCTCTGTCCTCAAACGTGTGAAAGTGGCGTCGGCTCTGCGAACCTCAAACATGGCGAGGTGCAGCTGGCTCCTGTGCAGGCTGGCCTTGGCGGCCTCTAGGTTGGTGTCCAGCCTCCTGAGAAGGTCCGCTTTCTTCAGGGCCGTGTCGTAGGAGGAGGCCAGCACTGTGGCCCTGTTGAGCAGCAGCTGGGACACCCGGCCGGAGGCCAGACTCTGCTCCACAGCCTTTTTACACAGCTCGTCGAGAGACACCTTCAGGAGACAGGAGGGTCAGCGTCAGAGCTCTGAACCAAACACTGAGGAATCAAACCGCCGTCACCTTGCACTCTGCTCCAAAGTCTTTGGCCTCCACCTGAGCCACCACATCCAGACCCAGAGCAGAGAGGGCGCCGCAGAGGGCCAGACCCAGAGCCTGGCTGGGCAGACCCAGGAGCATCCGCCCCACAAACTCTGCTGTGAAGGCCTTGATGGGACGGGTCATCTGCTCCTCGCTCATCACTGCGGCGCCCGGACCGCTGGGCCGACGGAACAGAGGCTTTCCAAGAGAAACAGGCCCGTTGGTAGACAGCACGTCCTCGGCGTGGAGACACGCTCCTGCAGGGAAAAGGTCAGACGGGTCAGACAGCCACAAAGACCTGAAGGTGAAGGGAAGCAAGCGCCGCTCCTCACCAGACAGACTCTGGGCAAAGGAGGAGCACAGCCTGAAGAAGTCTCTGACGGTCTGCAGCCTCTTGATGAAGAACACATCCAGCATGAGCTGACGGGGGCCCCCGCCCTCAACCAAGGTCTGCTGCAGGGCCCTGGCCTCCCGCAGAACGTCCACCTTCCTCCAGGACGGCGGCACCTCCAGGGAGCTCAGCTGCAGGAGGAGAGGGGGGACAAGCAGAGGTCACGGGGTCACGATGGAACATGTTCCAGACCAAAGAAACAAGACAACAATACAGATGATGCAGCAGCGGTCCCCCCCCCCCGGGACGTCCAGGTGTCACAACGTACAGAGGACCTGAAACCAAAGCCCACCTTCTCTAGCAGCTGTCCAAACGCCGTTTCCAGCTGTGTGAACATGCCGTCAAAGGCCACCAGCAGCATCTGGCCTGCAGTCATCTTAGGAGCGTCCTGGCCCGGTCCGTCCATGGTCCGAGGCTGGATCAGCTCCGAGTACTGAGCCCGCAGCATCCTGAGCAGAACCACCAGCTTCAGACCCGCACACGGATTTCAGCTACCGTAGCCACAACTCTAGAAAGCTCTGAACCTGATGATGTGGACGCTGTCACAGTCCAGGTCCGAAGCGGCCTGCAGGCTGTCGCTCAGGCCCTGCAGGCCCAGCCCGTCTGAGATCTGCTCCACCAGCGTGTCCAGCTCCAGCAGCATGCTCTCCAGGGTGGGCTCTCCTTTGATCATGCAGTGCAGAGCCTCCGGGAAGATGATCTGACGGAAATTGGTGTTCAGCTCCTGCAAGAAAGAAAAGACCTGAAGCGGTGCACGGAAAACCAGGAAACACTGCAGCTCCGTGTCTGCAGTCACCTGCATGCAGGTGTACACGGCGCTGGCCAGGTAGACCGTCTGGGTGGTGGCTGAGGGTGCGGGCAGCTCCAGGTCATGAGGCAGCAGCAGGCAGCGCTGCAGCAGCATAGCCAGACTGCTGACATTTCCCAGCATGCTGCACAGCTCTTCTAGAAACCAGGCGCCGTCCCGGGACGTCAGGTCCACCAGCTGGTCTCCGGCGCTGGCTGCAGCGGCCTCCATCACCAGGTTACGCCTGCAGGAGGACGTTAGAAAGTGCAGTTTCTTACACAGGTTCAGATCTGCTGATGCCACAGACTGGAAAACCTCGGCTCAATACAAAAAAATGTAGTTAAGTCTGAATGTTTGACTCCCGTTATGCATCAGTCAGATGGAGCTGATACTTTTCCATCCGACTAACATTTGGAGGAAGCTGAGAGGAAAATTCAACATCCAACCAGCATTTTTCTGGCTTCAAAACCTGCTGCAGTTTTGGAGGAGGCCGGAATAACCCTAACCCTAAAATCACAGATCAGATGGTCCCCAATTTACAACTTAAGGCCTAAACAGAGCGCGGCTGTTTCAACAATCAAGTAAAAATGGAAAACAATAGGAGAGCATTAGTCATGTGAGAAGGTTTGCCGACTACAGCTTTAGGATCTCCATCTTCTGATCAGCTGTGGTTCATATCTCCAATAAAAATCTAAAATATCAATGTAACCATTCATTAGTTTGGGTCATTTCAGAGAGATAATGAATTCCTTTTTTTTAAATCACTTTTTCCTGGAGCTTGCACTTTGTAGACGCTCCCTTAGGAATCGTCTGTCAACACGTAGAGCCGTACTCGTTAGAAAAGAAACTGATTTTTCGTTTTTTAAATGTCTTTGTAGGTCTTGTTTGCGTGAAGACAAACCAGCAGACACTTGCTATCGTTTTGAAAGGTTTATTAAGAATTCTTGATCTCAGAAGTCTGAATGTGGGAAAGTCTGGCTGTTTTTGTGCTGCTCAAACTAGAGTCACATTCCACCTTACGCAGACTTCTAGTGCAGTATTTATCTGGAATAGTAAGCTTGAAACATAATGAGAATGAAATAAATATGTAATTCGACTCGATTCTGATCGAGTCTGAAACCACCTGATCCAGCCGGATTTCCGGTCAGGTGATGGTACAGGCAGGCTTTAAGTCTTTTTGAAATATTCATCGCATGGTCTGGAGAGTTTTAGGTTGTGCGCCTTGCTCATGGGCACAGAAACAAACATTTACACCTGAAAAAGGCTGAGATCCCGGTGTAGGAAGTGGGGATTGGTGGACAGACAAAAAGCAAGCAGCATTACGGCATAAGAGGAGGCTCCTCCCCCAAAGCTGCAGCTGTCTGACCTGGAGAGGGCGCACAGAGCCGAGGTGATGATGACGGCGAGGCTCAACGAGCCCGCCTCCCCGTTCTCGTGCAGGAAGCCCGTGATGCAGTGTTCGATCTCCTTCAGCTGCTCCTCGCAGGCCGCCACGCTGGCGCCCTCCGCCTTCAGCCGCTCGGCTTGGTGCAGCACGCGCTCGTTGGTCTCTGCCACCTGGTGCGTCAGGGTCAGCTCCACGCCGGACAGGAGCTGGCAGGTGGCGACGGGAGGCTGGGGGGCAAACAGGGCTTCATACCTGTCAGACCGGGGAGGACATGGGAGTAAACAGAGGTGAGTTTATGAAGCCGTTCTCTGATCTGCTGATGCTTCAACACCAGAACAACGCGCCATCTAACATTCTGCGACTCCAAAGCCACGTTCACACGCTGGATGGAGCGGCCGCTTCCACGAAAAGCCGGTGTGAGCGCGCTTTCAGCGTTCTAAACACTGTTTTGGGCTCTACGTACAAAACCTGCAGCCACTTAAATCCGGTCTAAATGACCAATCAGGGAGGGGGATTTGGTGAGAATGCATTGGCGGCTTCCCTTTTAATTCATGGCAGTACCAACTGTTTGAAAATTGATCATGGGGATGAAATTGAAGACGACGCCAGTGAAAATGGTGTTCTTGGTGTTTTTAGCATGTTATTGGAGCATTTTTCTCATGATGGAGGACTTTTATATTGAACGTTCAGATTAAATCTGCGTTTCTGGGTGGGAGCTATGAACCAGAAACATTTCCTTTTGATGCCAGAATTGTGAGATTTGCACCGCTTCAACATTTTTCATCAAGCCAGTGCCAATGTGCAGTGCTAGTGAACGGTAGAAAAAGAAAAGGAAGAACAATCCCCTCCCTGCTCGTCCACCGTGAACACCATTTTCAATGGCGCCTCCTCCCACCATGGGCTAAACGCACGCCAAATGCCTGGTGGGAACACAGCTGTAGACTGGGTGACCTAAAGCCCCATTTCTCAGCGACAGTCAGCAGGTCGATGTCAGACCAAGCATCCTGCTCACCGCCTGTAGATGATCTGGCAGAGCTCCACGGTCATGTCTCTCAGCAGCTCCTCCAGCCAGCCCTTCCACTGGTGCACTCTGTGGCACAGCAGGGTGCTGCGGGGGTACAGCAGCGCCACCGTGGCGTAGCTGTGCAGCTGCTCCAGGCAGCCTCGCAGCGACGCTCGCCGCTGCTGGAGCAGGGCGCTCAGCTCCGCCTCCAGGTTCTCACACTGGCTGATGAGGTGCGCCTGGCCGGCGTTCTGCAGAAAAGCGGTGGCAGGAACGTAACTGGGAGGACCTGCAGGAGGAAGCAGACGGCTGATCAAACCACCGGCCTTTTCCCTTCACAGCCCGTCCTGAAAAGGTTCTCCTTCCCTCTAGACAGAATCCGTCAGCAAAGCCACGTTTCACAGAGAAATCAAATGAAAAGGTTGTCACATCAAGTGTGGATGTCGTGTGTTCATCCAGAAAAACAATGAAGATCCTTAAGGAGTTACCCAGATCTATGGGACCACTGATGTCCTGCACCAGACTGGCGAGCTGAGCCGCCTCCAGGCTGGAGAACGCAGCCTGATACTGGGAGATCCACTGGTCCAGGTCAGCCAGCTTCCCCCGGATGGCCTCCTGCACAGTCCGCTGCTGAGACTGCAGCTGCTTATGGTCCGAGTACCTGGAAGAGAACAGCGGGTCAGGAGCGCCGTCACAGCGGTCCGCGGGGCTCATGTTAGGCAGACGTTTTGACCCCGCGTCAGACGCCAATACTGCCATCGTTGGCGCCATGCCGACCAGGCTGCACAATGCAAGGAAATCCTGCGCTGTTCGTGATGATTATATTACGATGCCCATATGACTTGTGATGCTTGAACAAATGGAACAAACGTGAACTAATGAATCATTTGCACGTCACTGTAACCGTTTTATTTAGATAAAACGGTCTCACAGGCCTGGAAAGGGAAAAGTAAGGGAACGTAACAGCCGCTCAGCCAGAGGGCGGGTCAATGGGCGGTGGCGAGGGTGGGGGAGGGCAGCGCCTGCATGCCATACTTAATGGTTTACCATTTTTATTGGCTTCTTTGCCGTGCGGCCATGAGACGCTGCAGTAACGACACGCCTGACATCTACTGTCGGTTAACCAGGCCTATAAGAAGCACTGAGCAGGTGTGGGGGGGCAGTCAGACCTTTGATCCAGGGTCAGGATGAGGTGGTCCGGGTGGTTCTCTGCCCCTTCCAGGAACTCCATCTCCTCCTGTAATTTAGCTTGCAGTTTCTCCCCTTGACAGAGCATGTCCTGCAGGCCCAGGTACTCCTCCACAGCCTCCTCCATTTGAGGGAGCACAGCCAGCATTTCATCCCGGTTCTTGAACCAGTTCACCTGCAGACAGGAACAGCTGACGTCAGCAACACTCATCATCAGATGTGCTGGGAAATGTCCACCGCCGATACTAAAGCATCAGTGATCAGAAAGGTCTGCAGGAGCGTGAAAGATACTTTACATAGATTTAGATGAACAGAAAGAAGAATGAGTCCCTCTCCCATCAGCCTGGGTCAATCTCTCCTAAAGCAGGGGGTGTCGGCCTGTTGTGCTTTAGGAGTGATGACCCATGACCTCGGCCTGTTCCCTTCAAAATAAAAGAGCTGGTGTGACATGGAAGAGCTCACCTTGATCTCAGCCACCCTGGAGGAGAATAGGGAGCGGGTGATGTCTCTCTCCATCTCCCTTTTGCTTTTCTTGTTGTCGGCCTGCTGCCCCCCACCTCCATACACTGCTCCGGCAAAGCCCACCTCCCCCCCAGCGGTCCAATCCACCAGAGGGTCGTAGACAAAGGCCTCCAGCAGCGTCAGGAGGGTTTCTCTGCCCCGCCGCATGATCTGCACCACCTAACAGCAAACGCTAAACTTAACGGTTTTTAGGAAACTGTTGATTCTTTGCAAGACTTCAGATGAATGAAAGTTTCTGAGCCCATGAAGGAGAGCTGAGGGATGGGAATCCTTCATTCAGACGAACTAACAGAATCTGCAGTGGTCCCAGCGTCTTCAAACACAAATCAACCAGCAGTAGGCGGGTTACCTGCTCACAGGACAGCCTAAAGATGCCCTCCACTCCCGTGACCCCCAGAGCAGTCTCAATGTTGTGGGTCATCCTGAACGGAACCTTCTCCGGCACCCGCAGACTTTTCCCTGGTGACACGTGACAATATGTGCAGCTTTCAGAAGTCCACTTAGTGTACAGTTAGAGTTGAGCTGGTATTAAGTATCACGCAGCCATCGTCTGTTAGGCAGTCGTCGTCTCTCACGCAGCCGTCGTCTTCCACTCAGCCGTCGTCTTCCACTCAGCCGTCGTCTTCCACTCAGCCGTCGTCTTCCACTCAGTCGTCGTCTTTCATGCAGTCGTCGTCTTTCATGCAGTCATCGTCTTTACGCAGTCATCTGCCAGTCATGACACAGATGATCTCTCGTTTAACAGACCTTTCTCAAAGCACACGTTGTAGTCGATGTGCACCACCTCCCCCGTGGTCATGTCAATCAAAACATTGTCGAGGTGGCGATCCCCGAGGCCGATGATGTATCCCACCATAGACATGACAGCAGTGGATCTGGCGTAGGACTGACAAAAACAAACAAAATAGGACTTGAAGCTTCTTTAAATGAAACCAGTAAAGAGGGGGATCAACTCCATCAAGCTACCTGTGTGACCCCCCACCACTCGCTGGGTGTGGTGCAGGAGCACCACAGCTCCTTTGCCAGGAGGTTAGATGGCGTGCTCTCCATCAGCTCCTTCAAGACATCCTTCATGACGCTCAAAGGCCAGTCTCGACGCGTCAGATCCAGACTCAGACCCACCGCCTTCAGTGCCGGTCCGATGCGGCTGTAGTACAGCTCGCTGGGCCGAGGAACCAAAGGTACCGGCTGCTGAGGAAATGTGTCCTGGGTCTTGGAGAGAGACAAAAATTCTATTCAAAAGTGCCTGTTCTGCAAATCATTAGTTCTTCAGAAGTCCACAGTGAGTGGCTCCGGTAGAGCAGGTAGGCCCACCTTCTGGGACTGCAGCAGCGCCTCCCTCTGCTGCCAGCGTTTGTACAGCCCAAACAGCGGAGTGGCTCCGTCCACCCACTGGATCAGGCCGGACCGGGTACCCAGGGGCGTGACGGAGTAGTGGCGAGCATGGAAATGAGGCCGCTCCTGCTGGTTGATCTTGGTGAACATGGTGTTGACGATGGACAGGAACTGCATAATGCGCTCATCCAGGTGCAAGTCCTCCAGACCTGCAACAGTTTAGACCGCCCATTACTTCTGCTCCCACTGACCATGTGATGCACGGTTCATGAATCCTCCGGGATGACGTTGTCCTGGTCCAGATTCTGCAGTCAGACCTTCAGGAAGCTGTTGGCCTTTCAGTCATGTCAGCCAAAAACCGGAGGCTCAGCTTTACAGACGAGCTGGTTGGTCAGGAGGATTTCTGTCTGTTTGTACCGAGTTGCTCTTGCCTTACTGATCTGAGCACCTGAAGAAAAACGTGAATATTTAAAGTCTACAGTGACGGCCGTGACCTCGTTCTTACCTTTGAACAGATACGGGTAATTGCGTCCGTCTGAACCCAGAAAGAAGAGCTTCTTGGGCTTGGTCTTGGTGGGAAGAATGGTAATGGTGTTGCCCACGCTCTGTATGGTCACTGCGTCTGAGGCCGACGCCTCCCCAGGAAGGGCCATCTCTGTGGTCGTCATGGACGCCAGCCGAGGGCTGATCTCATCCAGGTGCAGCTGGTAGCTGGCCCGTTTCTGAGCTCGCTGCTGCAGGCTGATCATGACCTGCTCCACAAGCACAGCCGGGTCAGCAGAGACAGTCAGGTGCATCAGTATGGAGGGATATTTCTGCCACCACGTTGTTGCACGTGAAAATATTAAATATTTGCTTTTCAAAAATGTTTTATTCTGCTCTGACATTTTTTTGTCTTGCTTTTAAAAAACACGTTTTTGCACTTTTTTCCAATCTTTGATTTTGCTCACATAAGTTTCAGTTATCAGTTATCAAACAGCTGCTGATTGGTCCAGATTCTAACCAATCAAATCGCCGTATTTATCTAACATGGTGTCTGCTACCGAGGCTCAGAAACCAAACCAGCTCTTTTTACCCTCAATTTTTTTTTTGGATAAAGACGTTTTTAAAAGTTTTTTTTTAACAATAATTCATATTTTTTTTTAGCATTGGTAAGATTGAACATTAAAGTAAGATTTGTGAATTTATGGCAGAGAATCTCAAGAAACTGTAAAGTTTATGAACAGCAATAATAAGCAAAATAATGATGGCTCACCACAGGAGACTAAATGTATTTAACAGAAGAAGCATTTTTAACTTTTATGTTCATTTTCACAGTGTCTCATGTTTTAGAACTCGTGAGCGTTTGTCCAAAGTTTAAAAAAATTAGTCTTCAAAAATGCTATTTTCTCTTAATATTTCCACATTTATTGATTAAAATAAAACAATAGTTCAGATACAAATCTTAAAAAGTGTAACTTCCAGCTGGACGGAGTCGGATCTTGGACGTTTTTTTTCTGCTGCAGACATTTTAAACACGTTGGTCTCTACACTGACATGAATAAATACTAAAGCCTGTATTATTTTAGCTGCTTTGCTGCTCCTTCTGGGTTTTACTCTGAGATAAACGGGCCAGAATGGTTGAAAACGTTAGAACCCCATTCAACAGAACCGACACAAAGTCCATGTCTGCCTCCAAGCACCGTCAATATCAGACAGAGACACCGGATTGGTTAGAATCTGGACCAATCAGCAGCTGTTTGTTGGCAGCTTTGTGTTGTCCAAATGAAACTTTACTCAGCAAAATCAAAGATGGGAAAAAAGTGAGATTTGACACAACGTACGCGAAAACGTGTGTTTTGCAAACGCAAAAATAGTTTCTGAAAGCAAAAAAAAATTGACAGCAAAATAACAAATAATTGAAAAGCATATATTTAATATTTTTACTTGCAACTTCGAAAGTTTTGTGTGCAACGTGGTGGCAGAAATATCCCTGCATACACCAGCCGAGTCAGGCGTGTCTGTCGTTCTGACCAGTGCACACAAAGACTTGCAGGCACACCTGTTTGAAGGGAAGCCAGCTGCTAGCTGGGTTGGCGGGGTTGGTGGGGTTCCTCAGGTGTTCCAGGGCAGAGGCGATGGCGTCTCCATAGGTCTGCTGGAACCACGTCTCATGGGGGGTCTCCGCCTGAGCGGCTGTGATGCTGCAGACGTGATCCAGGGCAAAAACCACGGGGCGCATCAGGGCAGAGTGCTTCTCACGCATGATGGCAACTTTTTCATCCCTGCAGGGCCAGAGGTCACAAACATGTTAATCACACTGCATCTGTTTTCTGATCTTTCTTTAGTCCACTAACATAACTCTTCAGGAGTGATGCCCTCAGGTCCAGGACATGTGCATGGATCAGAAACCCGGTTCATGTTGTAATGCCCACACGGTTGATGGTGTTGGAAGAAAATGGGATAAATAAAGCTGATCTAAACCAGATGGAGTTTGTTTTCCTGACAAATAAAGCTCAATAAATGGGTTCACTTGACTGTCAATCAGACAATATTAAACTGTTGGAATGTGGAGTAGCCTATGTGTGAGCGACCATCGCCATGAAACACCTGGAAGGAGGTTTCAGACAAAAGGATGTGGATGACGGAGAGCGTCCTGCAGCTCCGTCAGGACCGCCAACATGCTGACGCCTAAACTCACATCAATCAGGGTTTGGAGCCGATATTGACTTCCAGTAAAAGTCAACATACTGGACTCAGAGTGTAGAACGTCACAAACACCAACAATCAACTCTGCTGTAAAAAACAGGTGAATAGAACACCAAGAAACAGTATCAGCATCAGCAGCTTCTCATTGGTTTGTCAGGTGACATTAAAAGTTCCCTGAAAGTTTCCAGAGTAAATAAAGTCAAACTTCAGCATAAATAAAACGACGGATCTTTGGGAAAAGATGGAAAAAGAGCAGGAAGATTCTGGGCTGCAGCGTCTTAGAAGGTCACATGGAGATGTTCAGGAATCAATCAAAGTTTAAACTGAGAAACATGTGAGGTTAAAGCAGCCGTAGGTCCAGTTAACCTTTAACCTACCCAACAGAGACCCCCCCCCCCCCCCCCCCCCCCCCCCCCCCAAAAGACTTTTCTGCTGCTCACAGCCTTCGGCCAGTAAAACACTGTTTTTATTTCGTGCTCCACCGGTTGGTTGAGCAGGCAGGTAAAGGGTTAAACGGCAGAGATTGTGGTGCAGCGCTCAAACCACGGGGCAGATGAGGGGGGAGCTGCAGTTGAACCTCTGAGGCGCTCGCTCTGCTTTTTAAATATATTTTATGAACTTTTTCTCAAATATTCATTTAATGTGCGGTTAACGACATTAAAGACAGTTAACCGCACATGTAGAGTGGGGGTCATGGGTCAAATGTAAAATGCTGTCCAGAAAACAGCTGAACTCAGAGGATCAGAGCAGAAATTACAGTCCTAAATCTCTTTTCCTGCCATCCTAGTGACACATGGCCACAGTGAGCAGCAGCAGACGTCATCATGAAGAGTCGGCTGTGACGCTGCAGAAGCAACAGAGCCTTCTGGTTGTATTCAAATAGCGGTTCATGTTCTCTAAAGACAGTCAGTGGATGCCGGTTTCAGACCCTGTGGAGGATTTGCTCGTGTTCTTCATGTTGCTTCAGTTTTGCAACAGAACCACCATGTTTGAGAGCAGAGGAAACCTTCTGCATTCGGTCTGTTTGTGATAAACATTGGTGTAACAAAAGAGAGATGGAGCTGGACAGCGGGCCGGCTTTGGGTCTCCAGTCTCACCTGCGCAGTGTGTTGTTGTTCTGCACCCGCTTGACCTCGTCCTCCAGCTGCTGGATCCTGCGCAGAACGTGCATGTGCTGCTGCTGCAGGACGCCCAACCACAGCTCGTCCCACAGAAGCGTGATCCTGCGCAGTTCCCCCACCAGCTGCTGTACCTGCAGCACAGCAGAGCCTCAGCAGGGGGAACTGCCATGCAGTAACCTATTTCTCAAGCTATGATCAGAATGAATGAGAAGAACTGGAATAAAACTACAGTCATGCAAATAAAACCATGTTAGTATGCAGGAAACCATCTGCAATGGTGCATCTCCACCATCTTTGTCACCATGCAGTCATGGTGTGAGAAAACATTTGCCGTCATGTCTGTGTGAAAGAAGGAACGGCGTGATGAGGACATCTGCCTGGAAGACAACCGTGCACTTGAACTAGTCTGAGGTCTCTGGCAGGTTTTAGGGACAGGTTGTCAGGTGAGTCTCTGCTTCACACCGTTTCCCATCACTAGCTGAATCTGCAGAGCGGCACCGTACTGCCGTCTGCCTCCATGTCCGCTCAGCGGCTCACCTGAAGCACCATGGTGGGGTTGGCTGCAGACAACTTCTCCACGATCTTGCTGTAGCAGTCCTGCATCATGGCCTGATCCTGACTGGAGCAGGTCGCCAGCTCCTCTGACGCTCCGGCCTGTGCCCCACTCTCCAGCGGATCCTCGTCCTCCCCGGCCAGGTCCTCCTCCTGCATGCTGCCCAGGAAGGTGGGCAGGGCTGGGGGCATCTTCGCGCCTGTTGACACATCTTCAGTGAGCGGACGGATTCTAAAGCTTTTGGCCCCAATCCGATTTAAAAAAAACAATAAATGTTAGTCCCTGTTCTAATTTTATCATTTAACACTGAAACGGAGAAAACTTCTGCAAAGTCGCTTCAACAGTCAGGAAAAAAACAAACTTAACTAGTAACTGAATCTTTAGATCTTCAGAACTATCAACATTATTGATCTTATGATTCAGATCTCCATCAAAATTCCTCAAAATTAATGGGAACTTTCCTCCTAAACGAAATTCACGACAAGCTCAAATCAACGTATAATTGACGAGTTTCCGGCCTTTGAGAGATTAGGATTTCATTTTATAGTATTGGATCATCTTCTCCCAGAGTCTGCTCTGCAGCCGGAGGGCGCCGTTCTCGCCGTCTTTTTCTGTTAAAATCCTGTCACAAAAACCTCAGTTTAAACAGAGTGAATGGGTGTGTGTTTGTGGACATTCTACCCTGCGACAGACTGGCGACCTGTCCAGGTTGTCCCCTGCCTTCGCCCACAAGTGGCCGGGATAGGCTCCAGCAGCCCCGTGACCCCGAAAGGGAAAAACGGTCAAGAAGATGAATGAATGTTTATAATATAATGTGTTTGAAATAATCTCTGATCAAAATAACAGAAGGATAAATATCCCATCACTGATGGGGACACAGCCCCCACTGGGACACTAGGTGATGGTGATGATGATTCTTCAGCTGGTGGTGCTGTGATGGTTTGAATGGATTCATGGTGACCAAAGGCAGAGCTATTTGCTTCTGTGGACTACAGGCCAGGCCAACAGACACGCATCCTCTTTGTTATTTCTCCATCCAAGAGGATTAGCAGCCCCCACCCCCACAGCCTTTAGAGCAGCCGGATCTTTTACAGAAATGGAACCCATATGGGTCAGAAGTACCAACCTGCAGTCTGGGCCTCCCCCCCCAGGGAGATGGAGCCCACAATAGCTGGATAGAGAATGAGATGGGGGGAGTCCTGAGCCACGCGACACAGAAGGCTGCATATGCTCTGCCGGATGTAGGCCTCAGGGTGGTTGAGGCGGGAAAACAGCTGAGGAATGATACCTGAGCAGGAGAGAAAGGCAGACAGATGGAGCATTCGGCTCAGAAGCCCCTCCATGTCAAAAACACGTCTGGAACCCAGAGCTCTGACCCCCACTGACCTCTCCAGGGTGCAGTAGGAGTGGACGCCAGGCCGAGCTCCAGCCCCTCTCTCAGCTCCCCAGCATGCTTCACCAGCAGCCTGAGGAGGCGCAAGGTTGCCATGACAATGACATCGTCGTTGCTCTGTTTGCTGCTGTGACATGACAGCAGGAGCTTTGGGTCGTCTTCATCCACGTGAACCTGAAGCACAGAGCGGGTGATGAAGATGAGGAGGCCCCCCATGAACTCAGTTTTACAGTGTCTGCAGCTTCACCTGTCCAGCGTTCAGCTTGAGGAAGGTGAAGTAGGCGTGGCAGGACACACGGTACAGACCAAAGATGCGATCGACCACGCGTCTCCACACTTGGATCAGGCCGTCTGCGAAGAGCTGACCGGCCTCCCCCAGCCAGGGGCAGGAGGTGGTGAGCTGCCGCCATATCACGTCCACCATGTCGTCCCCACTGTCGTCCTGCTGAAGAGCCATGTCCTCGTCCTGGAACACACGTGTAGCTGAGACACCGGCACGCAAAGCAGATCCAGCCGTCGAGATTCAAATCTAATTTACGTTAAAAGGTGTCAATCAGATCTGATGGAGGAGCAAAGGCGCCATGCAGCCCACTGCTCTGTGTAAAGTCCCACAGTAGTAATAATAATAATAATAATAATAATAATAATAATATAGAATAATTGTGTCTTCTTTTCCCTAAAATAATAATAACGATGATAATTAAGGTTTTTGAGTGTAGTACTCTAAAGGGCTATTCTAGAAGGTCTGGTACTGAGTACAGGTGAGTACCGGTCCACTCAAAACACGGCTGAAGGGTCCTTTTACAGAGCTCCGCCCACTCAACGCTCAGCGTCCTCTTTGGATCGGTCTGTGCGTTTTTGTCATGGATGAGAACTGGCACGGCTCAGGTAATGCGATCCCACCTGGATGCCAGTTGGATGACACATGGCCTGGCCCAGAATGCTAAAGATGGCCTCCTTGTCTTCATCGCTGGTGGTGACGGGCAGCAACTCCTCGATGTCCTTCTTTTCTTCGGGAAGGAGGGGCAGACCCTCCCCCTGACTGATGAATAAAGAAAAGTCAGTCGTCAGCAAAGTTGGAAGTAACGTGGTTCAAGTATGACAGTGTAATCTAATTACTTTTATCCACGCTACAACGCTGTTATAGTTATTTCGTATAAATTGTGGTGCGCTAGTTCACGGTTTATTGATGTGGTGTAATCAGCCTCAAGGGCCTCACATCCACAAGGGTCGTCTGTGAGTCCTCTGTGTGTGTGTGTGTGTCTGTATGTGTGTCTTTTGTGTGTGCTTGTCTCTGTCACTAGTCGTAGTTCCATGTGCAAAATATCTCGATGGGATCAACGGTTAGATTAAAATCCAACCGTGTCCATGGAGCCAGAAAAACATTTCAGATTAGAACAAACGTTCACATGGTCACACTTTCATGAGCAGTAGTGATGAAAATACTGGAAGAGGAAATGAGTCCTGATGTAAACAAACTCAGCTGCCATATACATTCATGCAGCAGCTCTGTAATATACGAGACGATCTTCTAAATGTGCTTTTATTAATGTGATGAATATTATGAAGCGGCTGTTCGCTCATCATTTTATTTTTAATCCGTGCTTTTTCTGTGGAAGAACGGAGCTGGAAGAAGGGTTCAGAGAGGCTAACACGTGCTAACAACATTTAGCCTTTGATGAACATAAATCCATGTGGGAAACGCTGCAATCTGCATCTTGGCTGAACGTAAATATGTGGAATAACATCAGCCTTTATTTAGTCGGGACACGACTGGAAACACAAATCCAGGTGATTGTTTGAACGGTTTCTAAGGACTGAGCCACATTTCTGCTTTAAGCTCACACACCGCCCCAAACTAGCCGCTGTGTGAGCCGACGGACCGAGCTCTGCCCGGTTCTACCGGGAGACCCGGTTCTCCTGAGTCCGGCTGCTTGTTCACATAGAGCTGCGGGACGGATGGCAGTCCGAAGTCTTCCACACGTAACAAAGCATCCTCCCCTCCCCTCAAACACAAAGCTATACGTCCGGCTGCTCTGCTCAGAGACACGGTTCACTCGGTCCACCTGCAGCCGGGCCCAGACCGCGCTGGATCCTTACATCGTCGGGGGGCACAAAGCAGTCCTCCTCAGCGCCCTCTCTCTGGGGAGAAGCGAGGAGCCCGCGGGGCGAGGTGCAGAGGTCCCCGCGGAGCAGCCGGTTGGTCCTGTTTGAGCTCCAAAGCTTCTCTGGAGCCAAAACGTTAAACCAGAGCAGAAGTGACACACGACCAGAATGAACCGTTTCCACGAACAACGATGGGATCAACTATCGACATAACCCGATCCAAACGAGTCTGATGGGGGCAGACTATTCTGAACGGCGTGTTTACATGACGCATTTTTTTCCCATCAGGCGTTCATTCCGATTACTTTTGTCCGTGTAAACGCAGCTTGTGAGTCTGTGTGCGTGTGTATGTGTGTGCGTGGATCTCTTGTGTATGTGGGCCTATGTTTTCGCGCGTCTCTGTGTGAGAGAGAGAAGTAGTCGTTCTGCTGTCATGATTGGTTGAGGAGTCAGGTGGGCGTGGCAAGTTTACATCAAATTGACGTCGTGTCCTGGAACAAAGACTATATGGACGTCTGTCTCCAGCTATTCTAATCTACTGAAGCACCGAGACGCCACCCAGAAGCCACCAGAGCTGCATCTCCTGCAGCAGCGTGTGCTCCGGCGACAAAGGGGCGCCACTAAACCAGAAACTTGCACAAAGCGTGTTGTGGAAAACGCGCTCCTTCTGTCCACCTGTAACACAAATCCACCTTCAAAAGAAAGTCCATCCAGACGCCATAGGAGACCTGGAACATGCTAGTACTAGAAACCTTTACGTTCCCTCAATGTCTTTCTGTAAAGTTCATGGTCTTTTTTCTGAAGGAGCGTGTTAAAGTTCAGGTGAAGGTCAATAGAAGACTGAATTACTTAAGACTATTTCAATTCTAATTTAGGACCTAGCTTAGCCAACAGACATGCTAACACTACATAGTGTAGGAACAACAACAATCATTGTTCTAAATGCTTCTTATGAATATCATAATCTGAAGTATTGTTTCAGAAACACAAATCAAACTGTCTTTATCACATCGTGGCCTTGGTAACAAACCAGAAGTGTTTTTTTTAACTTTAACAAAAGCTACCATCCTCTTCACGACATCAAGCCTTTGTTCATCATGGTGGCTCATGGCCGCACCAGATGACCTCTGACCTGACTGTCAGCGTGGCGCTGCACGTGAAAGGCACGTTTCGTTCCTCGCGGCGCATCCTTGGTGATACCAGAGCCGGCATCATTTGCAGTGGCAGGAGAGGAGAAGAAAACCGTTTCTAGTGGCTGTGCTTCTGGCTCTGCACGTGAGGTTCAACGGCCTTGAACCTCGCGGTTTTCTGCAGACCGTGCTTCATAAGGGTTTCCACTGACCGCTCTGAACCACTACAACCATCCACATGTTCAAGTCCTTTCTCCAAGAATGTACACGTTCCCAATTTCCCACACCAGCGAGCTAATGTATTATCATATTTCGTTATTTTGTCATTCTTGCATTGAAATGGTAACGCTTCAATTTCATTGTAAAATGACAATAAAAGCAAATCTATCTATCTAAACGAATTAGCTAGCTGAGGTTAAACGCCACCATTTCATGACCAACGCGGCCTAAACGCATTTGATCTTAGTGACAGAAGGTCACAAGCACAAATATAAGACCCACTCATCACTATTTACAACAACTGAATGCTTCTAAACATCCTTGGTGGAACTTTACCAGCAGACTAGAAGAGTCACTTTCATGAAGAATTGTACTTTTGGTCATGTCTGCATGCAGCTGAGGAACAATATTACATGTATGGCTGTATTTTAACACACTTTTCAAACTGCAGTTACTTTGATGAACTCATTTACTCTTTTGGGCGATGTAACTAGTAACTAAAGGGACTTTTTTAGCATACGATGCCCAGCACTGGTGTTCAGTGACTTTCCTGCAGCTTGGAGCTGCAAAAGAACAAAGAGTGCGTCTCTTTACCTCGCGTTGTCCACCACCTTCCTGCCCCAGCGGTAAGCCCAGCTGGCCAGGGCCGCCCAGGCCTTGGCCACTTCTGGAGCCAGGCCGGTGGAAAGCTGGAAGAGCTGGCCCAACACGAAATCCGCCTCTCCCACCCCGACATGAACTGCAGGGGGAACGTCACAGGGGGCAATTTAACAGAAGGGAGGCCTGCGGCGTGGATCTGCACAACGTCACCTACCAGAGGTCTTTGCAGCTATGTGGGCGGGGCCTTGGTCCCCCAGAGGAACCTCCAGCAGAGCAGCAATAGTCTGGCCCAAAGGGGACATGCTGCCCAATGCCGGCGAGTTCACCGCTCCGCATTTCCTCACCACCTGAGAGACAACGCAGCAGTTTAACAGCAACTCCAGGTGGAGCGAAACGTATTCATTCACCCCCACTGTGCACGTTCTAGTCATTCACCCCCGCTGTGCACGTTCTAGTCTATCACCCCCACTGTGCACGTTCTAGTCTATCACCCCCACTGTGCACGTTCTAGTCATTCACCCCCACTGTGCAGGTTCTAGTCATCACCCCCACTGTGCACGTTCTAGTCTATCACCCCCACTGTGCACGTTCTAGTCTATCACCCCCACTGTGCACGTTCTAGTCATTCACCCCCACTGTGCAGGTTCTAGTCATCACCCCCACTGTGCACGTTCTAGTCTATCACCCCCACTGTGCACGTTCTAGTCATTCACCCCCACTGTGCACGTTCTAGTCATCACCCCCACTGTGCAGGTTCTAGTCATCACCCCCACTGTGCACGTTCTAGTCATCACCCCCACTGTGCACGTTTTAGTCTATCACCCCCACTGTGCACGTTCTAGTCTATCACCCCCACTGTGCACGTTCTAGTCTATCACCCCCACTGTGCACGTTCTAGTCATCACCCCCACTGTGCACGTTTTAGTCTATCACCCCCACTGAGCACGTTCTAGTCTATCACCCCCACTGTGCACGTTCTAGTCTATCACCCCCACTGTGCACGTTCTAGTCATTCACCCCCACTGTGCAGGTTCTAGTCATCACCCCCACTGTGCACGTTCTAGTCATCACCCCCACTGTGCACGTTCTAGTCATCACCCCCACTGTGCACATTCTAGTCATCACCCCCACTGTGCACGTTCTAGTCATTCATCCCCACTGTGCACGTTCTAGTCATCACCCCCACTGTGCACGTTCTAGTCATCACCCCCACTGTGCACGTTCTAGTCATCACCCCCACTGTGCACGTTCTAGTAATTCACCCCCACTGTGCACGTTCTAGTCATTCACCCCCACTGTGCAGGTTCTAGTCTATCACCCCCACTGTGCACGTTCTAGTCTATCACCCCCACTGTGCACGTTCTAGCCTATCACCCCCACTGTGCACGTTCTAGCCTATCACCCCCACTGTGCACGTTCTAGTCTATCACCCCCACTGTGCACGTTCTAGTCTATCACCCCCACTGTGCACGTTCTAGTCATTCACCCCCACTGTGCACATTTTAGTCATTCACCCCCACTGTGCACGTTCTAGTCATTTACCCCCACTGTGCACGTTCTAGTAATTTACCCCCACTGTGCACGTTCTAGTCTATCACCCCCACTGTGCACGTTCTAGTCTATCACCCCCACTGTGCACGTTCTAGTCAATCACTCCCACTGTGCAAGTTCTAGTCATTCACCCCCACTGTGCACGTTCTAGTCATTTACCCCCACTGTGCACGTTCTAGTCATTTACCCCCACTGTGCACGTTCTAGTCTATCACCCCCACTGTGCACGTTCTAGTCTATCACCCCCACTGTGCACGTTCTAGTCAATCACTCCCACTGTGCACGTTCTAGTCATTCACCCCCACTGTGCACGTTCTAGTCTATCACCCCCACTGTGCACGTTCTAGTCTATCACCCCCACTGTGCACGTTCTAGCCTATCACCCCCACTGTGCACGTTCTAGCCTATCACCCCCACTGTGCACGTTCTAGTCCATCACCCCCACTGTGCACGTTCTAGTCTATCACCCCCACTGTGCACGTTCTAGTCATTCACCCCCACTGTGCACATTTTAGTCATTCACCCCCACTGTGCACGTTCTAGTCATTTACCCCCACTGTGCACGTTCTAGTAATTTACCCCCACTGTGCACGTTCTAGTCTATCACCCCCACTGTGCACGTTCTAGTCTATCACCCCCACTGTGCACGTTCTAGTCAATCACCCCCACTGTGCACATTTTAGTCATTCAACCCCACTGTGCACGTTCTAGTCATTTACCCCCACTGTGCACGTTCTAGTCATTTACCCCCACTGTGCACGTTCTAGTCTATCACCCCCACTGTGCACGTTCTAGTCTATCACCCCCACTGTGCACGTTCTAGTCAATCACTCCCACTGTGCACGTTCTAGTCATTCACCCCCACTGTGCACGTTCTAGTCATTCACCCCCACTGTGCACGTTCTAGTCATTTACGCCCACTGTGCACGTTCTAGTCATTTACCCCCACTGTGCACGTTCTAGTCATCACCCCCACTGTGCACGTTCTAGTCATTCACCCCCACTGTGCACGTTCTAGTCATTTACCCCCACTGTGCACGTTCTAGTCATTTACCCCCACTGTGCACGTTCTAGTCATTCACCCCCACTGTGCACGATCTAGTCATTCACCCCCACTGTGCAGGTTCTAGTCATTCACCCCCACTGTGCACGTTCTAGTCATTCACCCCCACTGTGCACGTTCTAGTCATCACCCCCACTGTGCACGTTCTAGTCATTTACCCCCACTGTGCACGTTCTAGTCATCACCCCCACTGTGCACGTTCTAGTCTATCACCCCCACTGTGCACGTTCTAGTCATTTACCCCCACTGTGCACGTTCTAGTCATTTACCCCCACTGTGCACGTTCTAGTCAATCACTCCCACTGTGCACGTTCTAGTCATTCACCCCCACTGTGCACGTTCTAGTCATTCACCCCCACTGTGCACGTTCTAGTCATTCACCCCCACTGTGCACGTTCTAGTCATTTACCCCCACTGTGCACGTTCTAGTCATCACCCCCACTGTGCACGTTCTAGTCATTCACCCCCACTGTGCACGTTCTAGTCATTCACCCCCACTGTGCACATTTTAGTCATTCACCCCCACTGTGCACGTTCTAGTCATTTACCCCCACTGTGCACGTTCTAGTCATTTACCCCCACTGTGCACGTTCTAGTCATTTACCCCCACTGTGCACGTTCTAGTCTATCACCCCCACTGTGCACGTTCTAGTCTATCACCCCCACTGTGCACGTTCTAGTCAATCACTCCCACTGTGCACGTTCTAGTCATTCACCCCCACTGTGCACGTTCTAGTCATTCACCCCCACTGTGCACGTTCTAGTCATTTACCCCCACTGTGCACGTTCTAGTCATTTACCCCCACTGTGCACGTTCTAGTCATCACCCCCACTGTGCACGTTCTAGTCATTCACCCCCACTGTGCACGTTCTAGTCATCACCCCCACTGTGCACGTTCTAGTCATTTACCCCCACTGTGCACGTTCTAGTCATTTACCCCCACTGTGCACGTTCTAGTCATCACCCCCACTGTGCACGTTCTAGTCATTCACCCCCACTGTGCACGTTCTAGTCATTTACCCCCACTGTGCACGTTCTAGTCTATCACCCCCACTGTGCACGTTCTAGTCTATCACCCCCACTGTGCACGATCTAGTCATTCACCCCCACTGTGCAGGTTCTAGTCATCACCCCCACTGTGCACGTTCTAGTCATTTACCCCCACTGTGCACGTTCTAGTCATCACCCCCACTGTGCACGTTCTAGTCATTCACCCCCACTGTGCACGTTCTAGTCATTTACCCCCACTGTGCACGTTCTAGTCATTTACCCCCACTGTGCACGTTCTAGTCATTTACCCCCACTGTGCACGTTCTAGTCAATCACTCCCACTGTGCACGTTCTAGTCATTCACCCCCACTGTGCACGTTCTAGTCATTCACCCCCACTGTGCACGTTCTAGTCATTCACCCCCACTGTGCACGTTCTAGTCATTTACCCCCACTGTGCACGTTCTAGTCATCACCCCCACTGTGCACGTTCTAGTCATCACCCCCACTGTGCACGTTCTAGTCATTTACCCCCACTGTGCACGTTCTAGTCATTTACCCCCACTGTGCACGTTCTAGTCATTTACCCCCACTGTGCACGTTCTAGTCTATCACCCCCACTGTGCACGTTCTAGTCTATCACCCCCACTGTGCACGTTCTAGTCAATCACTCCCACTGTGCACGTTCTAGTCATTCACCCCCACTGTGCACGTTCTAGTCATTCACCCCCACTGTGCACGTTCTAGTCATTTACCCCCACTGTGCACGTTCTAGTCATTTACCCCCACTGTGCACGTTCTAGTCATCACCCCCACTGTGCACGTTCTAGTCATTCACCCCCACTGTGCACGTTCTAGTCATCACCCCCACTGTGCACGTTCTAGTCATTTACCCCCACTGTGCACGTTCTAGTCATCACCCCCACTGTGCACGTTCTAGTCATTCACCCCCACTGTGCACGTTCTAGTCATTTACCCCCACTGTGCACGTTCTAGTCTATCACCCCCACTGTGCACGTTCTAGTCTATCACCCCCACTGTGCACGATCTAGTCATTCACCCCCACTGTGCAGGTTCTAGTCATTCACCCCCACTGTGCACGTTCTAGTCATCACCCCCACTGTGCACGTTCTAGTCATTTACCCCCACTGTGCACGTTCTAGTCATCACCCCCACTGTGCACGTTCTAGTCATTCACCCCCACTGTGCACGTTCTAGTCATTTACCCCCACTGTGCACGTTCTAGTCATTTACCCCCACTGTGCACGTTCTAGTCAATCACTCCCACTGTGCACGTTCTAGTCATTCACCCCCACTGTGCACGTTCTAGTCATTCACCCCCACTGTGCACGTTCTAGTCATTCACCCCCACTGTGCACGTTCTAGTCATTTACCCCCACTGTGCACGTTCTAGTCATCACCCCCACTGTGCACGTTCTAGTCATCACCCCCACTGTGCACGTTCTAGTCATTCACCCCCACTGTGCACATTTTAGTCATTTACCCCCACTGTGCACGTTCTAGTCTATCACCCCCACTGTGCACGTTCTAGTCTATCACCCCCACTGTGCACGTTCTAGTCATTCACCCCCACTGTGCACGTTCTAGTCATTCACCCCCACTGTGCACGTTCTAGTCAATCACTCCCACTGTGCACGTTCTAGTCATTCACCCCCACTGTGCACGTTCTAGTCATTCACCCCCACTGTGCACGTTCTAGTCATTTACCCCCACTGTGCACGTTCTAGTCAATCACTCCCACTGTGCACGTTCTAGTCATTCACCCCCACTGTGCACGTTCTAGTCATTTACCCCCACTGTGCACGTTCTAGTCATTTACCCCCACTGTGCACGTTCTAGTCATCACCCCCACTGTGCACGTTCTAGTCATTCACCCCCACTGTGCACGTTCTAGTCATCACCCCCACTGTGCACGTTCTAGTCATTTACCCCCACTGTGCACTTTCTAGTCATCACCCCCACTGTGCACTTTCTAGTCATCACCCCCACTGTGCACGTTCTAGTCATTCACCCCCACTGTGCACGTTCTAGTCATTTACCCCCACTGTGCACGTTCTAGTCATTTACCCCCACTGTGCACGTTCTAGTCAATCACTCCCACTGTGCACGTTCTAGTCATTCACCCCCACTGTGCACGTTCTAGTCATTCACCCCCACTGTGCACGTTCTAGTCATTCACCCCCACTGTGCACGTTCTAGTCATTTACCCCCACTGTGCACGTTCTAGTCATTTACCCCCACTGTGCACGTTCTAGTCATCACCCCCACTGTGCACGTTCTAGTCATTCACCCCCACTGTGCATGTTCTAGTCATTCACCCCCACTGTGCACGTTCTAGTCAATCACTCCCACTGTGCACGTTCTAGTCATTCACCCCCACTGTGCACGTTCTAGTCATTCACCCCCACTGTGCACGTTCTAGTCATTCACCCCCACTGTGCACGTTCTAGTCATTTACCCCCACTGTGCACGTTCTAGTCATTTACCCCCACTGTGCACGTTCTAGTCATCACCCCCACTGTGCACGTTCTAGTCATTCACCCCCACTGTGCACGTTCTAGTCATTTACCCCCACTGTGCACGTTCTAGTCATTTACCCCCACTGTGCACGTTCTAGTCTATCACCCCCACTGTGCACGTTCTAGTCTATCACCCCCACTGTGCACGTTCTAGTCAATCACTCCCACTGTGCACGTTCTAGTCATTCACCCCCACTGTGCACGTTCTAGTCATTCACCCCCACTGTGCACGTTCTAGTCATTTACCCCCACTGTGCACGTTCTAGTCATCACCCCCACTGTGCACGTTCTAGTCATTCACCCCCACTGTGCACGTTCTAGTCATCACCCCCACTGTGCACGTTCTAGTCATTTACCCCCATAATAAACATTTGGTCATAAAACTGCAGTTCCTTTCACTACTTTGTTATATAGGCTTAGATGTTTATCTGAGGAAAACCAAATACTTATTTTACCAAAGAATTATCTGATTTTTCACATTCAAAGTCCCACTATGGGATTTCCTGGAGTCTTTCCCCCTTCTGTCCATCATAGTTGAAGTGTAACTCTGATGGACATTACTGCCCTCTCTCGTCTTTTTAGGTAGATAATGTGGGGGCTGACGAGATCTTTGCTTTGCCCCCCATTGTTTTTTATTGGTAATTCCAACACAGACGTGCCTGTTTGAGCTGCGGCGTCATGTCCTTCCACTCCGCCTGCAGCCACTTGCAGAGGGTGAGCAGAGAGCGGCTGGCGGCGCCTTCGTTCTTCCCACTGTGGCAGTAGGACAGCGCGGCCCGGCTCAGCATCTCCATGGACGTCAGGGACTGACCTGCAGACACAGACGCCACAGTGAGGACGGCCTTTACCGAGCGGACTTCTGTAAGAACCCAAACTGAACTGAACTATCCTGCATTCAAACACAGATCAGTCTACTGCAGGGGTCGGGAACCTTTTTGGCCAAGAGAGCCATAAACGTCACATATTTTTAAATGTAATTTCGAAAGAGCCATACAATAATGTAGCGTCTCTTTCCCACACTGAGGCACGGAGACTTAACTCTTTTAAGGTTCTTTATTCTGGTTACTGCAGGCTGTAACAAATGCCGTAAATTAATTCAGCAGCTCCTCAATCTCTCCCGCAGAGACGAGAGAGAGCGCTTCTCCCAACTTTATATTCCCCCCTCCCGCTCCAGCCCTCCCATTTCCCTTATTCGGCCCATAGCTGAACCCCATTGGTCCAAACTACCTAACAACAGGCTGAGTGACAGAACTGAGAGCCAATCAGATCTCTGCTTGATGCGATCAATGAACTCCAGAACTTTTAACGCGGCCCAACAGCCAAGTCCAACTCAGTCCGCGACAATATGTTTAAAACTAAATATACAAATGAATGTGTGCATTTGATGTAATTTCAACATTTTTAAAGTACAATAAGTCTGTGGATTCTTTTTTAATAACATTGTTATGCTGTTGCTAATAAATGATGAGTATTTCTCGTGGTAGTTTTGCTGATGGTCTAGTCTGGTTGATACGTGGTGAGTTTCTGCTTCATGCAGGCGTTGAGACTTTAAACGTGATCGTAGTCTGAATGTTCTGTAGATGTGAGACAGACATGGAGCCAAACACACACTCACACGCTGCAGTGAGTGACAGGCAGCGGGTTTTACGTTATTACAATCCCTGCGCGGTTCACCTTACTGACCGAGCCCCCCACCCCCTCTGCTTTCTCCCTCACACATCCCGTCCCCGCATCTGCGCGCTCTTTCTCAGAGACGGGAGCGCACAGTTTTAGGCACGGCAATTCACAGGTTTACGGCTGGTACAAACTCTGTGAAATAATAGATAATAGTAAAGTGATAATGCTGGCGCAGATCCTTCTCTCCAAGCACCGATACTACTGTGCGCCTCTGGCATCGCATCGCGCCCGAGAAGGACTGGTCTAATGAAAAAAAAAGTATATTTAAAGATTTGTCTGCGAGCCACATGTGACCATCAAAAGAGCCATATATGGCTCGCGAGCCATAGGTTCCCGACCCCTGGTCTACTGGAACGTTTCACACCTGACCTGAAGTGACCCCTTAAAAAAGCATTGAAATTGTTAGAATAAAATATGTCCAACACAAGAGGCCCTCAGCTCTCATCTGTTTGCCTAGCTGTTGGACAGGACAAGTTAAAAAAAAAAAAAAAAAAAAAAAAAAAAAAAAGCATTGATTACATTTGTTTTGCATGAAAGCTTCATTTAAAGTTGAACTTTAACCACATTATTGCTGGTTGATCAATCGGTGCCATTGAAGCTCTGTGCAACAGAATTTTAGTGCCAACAGTGTTTTAATGTCTCCTTATTCACCCAGGAAAGAGTCTGTTGCTGTGAGTTTACAGAAAAACTATCATCTATAGGTCCCAGCAGCAGATCCAACAGGAATCTTTCCTCAGACCTGGATAAGAAAGCCTGTTTTTACCATCATTTTAGAAGACTAAACTAGACTAGACTAGACTAGACTACAGTACAGTAGAGTACAGTAGACTAGACTAGACTAGACTAGACTACAGTACAGTAGAGTACAGTAGACTAGACTAGACTAGACTAGACTACAGTACAGTAGAGTACAGTAGACTAGACTAGACTAGACAAGACTACAGTACAGTAGAGTACAGTAGACTAGACTAGACTACAGTACAGTAGAGTACACTAGACTAGACTACAGTACAGTAGAGTACAGTAGACTAGACTAGACTAGACTAGACTACAGTACAGTAGAGTACAGTAGACTAGACTAGACTAGACTACAGTACAGTAGAGTACAGTAGACTAGACTAGACTAGACTAGAGTAGACTAGAGTAGACTAGACTAGAGTAGAGTAGAATAGAGTAGAATAGAGTAGAATAGAATAGAATAGAAATTGCGTTTAAAGATCATTTGGTCTCTCCAGGAGAGACGTCAACCTTAAGTGTTTTGGCGGCAGCCATCGATGAGGGTTTGGGCTGTGGAACCATGATCCTCACCTGCAGCTCTCAGGACCTTGGCCTTTTCAATCTGAACCTCTGGCCCCCATTTCTCCCCCAGGGTTCCCTCCAGCCTGATCTGCCTGAAGGCCTTACTCCGCTCCAGGTCTTCCTGCCCCCCTTCGCTGCACTGGCTCAGCAGACGGGTCGCCAGGGCAATGTTCCCCCTTTTCCGGGCAAACTTGACTGCAGTCAGGCAGAGCTCCGTGAGATGGCCTTCGATGGAAGAGGAGAAACCTGGAAAAGCAGATCAGACGATGAAGCTGTGGCGTGGCGAGGCTGACGATGGGTGGATTTTCACTCCTGTCCCACCGTCGTGGCGGTCAGAACTAACATGGACAACAATCAAGAACAATGTAGGAAGTGTATGGCTGGGTTTATAAAAACGTGGAGGTTTCTCTGTTCATACATGTGCACACATTTAAGGGAACCATTTATCACCATATTATATTTTACAAACTCATATCAATAAATGTATTATTTTACGTCCAAACTGACCCAACACTACCTAATAGGTTTCCTCTAGGGGTGTGTATCTGTGATACGATACGTATCCCACTATTGTACCGGAACACATTTCCTTTTCTTTTTTTTAATTATGACTTAGAAAAAACTCTACCTGAACATTAATACGTCTTTGATTGTAATAAGAAGGTAACATTCAGTATATTTAATGATCACTATGTCAAGCACTGCAACTGTGTCTCATAGAGAAGCTGCTGTTACCAAAGCAAATTCATTGTGCTTTTAATTTGGTAACTTCAAATATTCAAAGGGAACAGTCAACATTGTCTGATTTCCACAACAAAATATATTTCAGTCTAAGAAAAACAATAGAATGAATGTGTCTGAACCCATAATGTTCTAAAAGTCTGATGGAGGAAATCAAGTTTCCAACATTAATGTAGATCCTCCAGGAGACTGAACAGTGATTCAACAGTAAAGGGAGAAAAATAAAAACACTAATTCTATCCAGAAACATTAAAGTGATGATGATGAGGCAGCCTGACAGGATGAAGAGCTTTAATGTGGCTCAGATGCTTTGTTTCTAGGGCTGCAGCTATCGATTCTTTTTGTAATCGATTAATCTAGCACTTAATCGATCGATTAATCGAGTAATCGGATAAAACGATTTGTGTGTTTTTGAACGACCAAAACAAATCTTGCATAACAAAAATGATGTGGTTGTAAAATGAACAAGCATTTGATTTTAAAGATCCGCTCTGATGCAAATGTTACTTTTGGTGTTTTTAAGTTGGTCTTGAGAAGTGGCGGAGCTAGAACATTTTGTATGTGGGGGGGGGAGACAGAAGACTTTGAAAGGGTGCCACAACACCAAAATGGAAGGCCTTTAAAAATAAAAGAATCAGAAGTACATATTTGATCATTATCATTGTTTATATTTCGAGTAAAAATAATGCTCTTGTTATTTTTGCAATGCTTAAAGAAGCCTCGCGGTCCGCCGAAAGGCGAGCTACCGCCTGTCCCAGCCCCTGCCTCTCGGCGCCCCCTCGATGCTCTTAGCTGAGTGTCCCGCGGGGTCCGAAGCGTTTACTTTGAAAAAATTAGAGTGTTCAAAGCAGGCCCGGTCGCCTGAACACCGCAGCTAGGAGCTCTCGCCGCCTGCCGAGGCGCCCCCCACTGTTCACGCGGAGGGGGCGCGGAGTGGCTGACACCACCACTCGCTCGCTCGCTCGCTCGCTCGCTGCCGGTGGCACGCGCGGATCCCGCGCCTAAGGGTCGGGGTTCCAGCGGTCGCGCAGATGTCTTCTGTTCAGATGCTGAATGGAAGATGTGCTGTTGTGGTATGCCAGCTCTATTTTGCAGTAGAGACACTGCACCTTGTTCTCTTCTTTATTAAGTGTGTAATGATCCCACACTTTAGACAATTTCTGCCGTTTATTTATAGATCTATTCTCCGCCATCGCGCCAACTAAATTCAAAAGGTCCGTGTGAATAAACGGTCCGTGTGACACAATCAAATCCCTGCGCCGCGCGTGTAGTGCACGTCATAGGAATTTAACGAGGCTTCGAGGCAGAGTTTGTGCCTCGAGGAATTTTTGTAATCGAGTAACTCGAGTAACTCGAGGAATCGTTTCAGCCCGATTTGTTTCCATGACCGTCTGCTCTGCAGCTGCTGCTCCACTTTCTCACACGTGGAAGTAAACACGGACTTCACCGCTCATCGCCACGACGATGGCCTTTTTCCAGAGCGTTGGACACATCATTGTCATCCATCAGAACTAGAATCTATAGCTGGGAGGTTCTGCAGAAGTGGCCCGCTTTGCAGCTGCACAGTTTCATTAAGTAGTTCATGTCTCAGAACAGCAGAACAAGCTGCTTCTCGCTGACACCATGTCGTTTTATTTGTGCTGGAGCTGCTCAAAGAGGCTCAGTGGGCGGGGCTGCAAACTAGCGGTCGGAGATTTAAGTGGAACACAAGAGTCTGTTGCTGAAGGACGATCAGAAATAATTCAATATGGTCCTGAAGGCATTTTGAATCGATCCAAGAATTGCTAAATGAACTATTGCGAAATATTGCTGAATGGATTTGTTTCCTCTAATTAGAACGATTGACCTCAAGCCGTCGACTCCATTCCCCTTTTTCATCAGTACCTCCGTTTGGATATGAAGGTGAGTGCTGACGGTGATGTGTGGGAGAGCAGTTTGGACTGCGGTACCTTTGGACGTGTGCAGCAGTTGCCTCTGGAAGGTGGAGTATCTGAGCGCCTGCATGAAGAGCTGGACGTCCTGCTGCTTACAGGAGTGCAGCGCCTCACTGCTGAGGGGGATCAGCCCGTCCTGCAGAGAGCACAGCTGAGTCACCATTAACCCTCCCCAGAGGAAAGCCTTCACCTAAAAGCCCTCTGCAAAGCCGAAAGTAGGCCAGAGGAGGTTGTCCAACCAGAAAACAGAATTTGAAATAATTAGCACTGATAAGCCATTCTGGTAACCTAAAAGCCTGTTAGCTGGACAGACCTGGGTGGCATGGAAACAGAAGAAATCACTTAGGAGGCTAGAGACAAACCAGTTCCAGATCCAGTCATTCAATGGTCCAAATAAACTCAACTGGCCTGAATAGACACCACCGTCCCATTCAACTACAAACATTTCAGACGGTCCCGTTCTCGGACGGCTCCGTTCTCAGACGGCAGGATTCTTCCTCTTTATATCCATTCATGAGGTTCTGTGGTTGTATGGGGTTTGGAAGGAACCATCTTCTTTCCTACGTTCCCTGACAGCTTTTACAGAAAGCACAGAGGTGCGCGGGGGAAACTTACGTCCTGGCCCGTCAGCGTGCTCTCCAGGCTGGTGGCGCAGTGGAGCTGCAGGGTGGACTGAGTGGGAAGGCCTGGAGACAGCGTGAGGGTGGAGAGGCGCAGAGGACCGAGGCAGATCCTCCCCGTCTGCTTCAGGCAACGCACCAAAGTCCTGCAAACACAGAGAAGCTCTGACCGGCGCTGAAGCAGGAGGAGCTGCAGGAACCGTCTGGCTCCGGTCCCACAGATCGCAGCAGAACCCAGTCAAAGAAGGCATTTATACTCGACGGTGGGCGTGGTCTTCTGCTCCTGCCGGTCTGTTCTGGTGGCGCTGACGGCGCTGCGCAGCAGCTGCACTTCGATGGCCCTCTGCAGCTCGGCGGGGTCCGGACTCAAGGAGGGCAGGAGCCTCTTCAGATCTGAAAACCAGCAGAGTTCAGGTCAGCTGATGTCTGCAGGCAGCTCCAACTGCATCAGAGGTGGATGTGTCATCAGCGTCCAATCATGATGAACACTGGAACAACAGCACAGTGAGACAGTAATAATATGGTAATAAAGTGGGTTCGTGGAATCTACCGTACGTTCATTCGGTTGAAACACATGAAAACTTAAGGAAACAAGTTTGGAGTTTTTCATCTGAGTTTCTTCCTTCAATAATTTGAGGAGAAGCTCCAGAGTTCACCCACGATTTCTACATCCAACCGTTTCCAGACATCCAGACAGACTTTTCAAGTGATTCATCTTTTTTTAAATCTCAAATGAACGGAATGGACTTCAAACACATCTGATGGTAACAACTTTTAACCTTTAGAACGCAGGAGCTGGATCTAAAATGACGTCAGATTTTGTTCTTTTGTTTGGCGTCTTATTTTGCTAAAAAGAAATGTCTTGTGGTGTCTCCTACATTAAGATCCATCCTTAAACGGAGAGCTGGATGTCTGCTGCACAACCACCCACAGTTTGGTCCACATACCCAGCTTGTCCTTGGCGCCAGACAAAGAGCTGTAGTCCTCTCCGGGCAGCAGGTCCAGCTGTGCTCCACACTCTTCCATGTCTCCATCCTCGAAGCAGCTCAGAGCCCGGATGTAGTTGAGATCGGTCCTCAAGGTGATGCTGACGGGGTTGGTGGAGTTCTGCTTGAGGGTGTTGACCGTAGCCTGCCACTCCTTCACAGAGCTCCAATCACAGAGCGCCATGTAACACTGGCAGGCCTTGTTAGCAAGGAAGTTGATGACCTCAGGGGAGCACTCGGCAGACTTCAGCAGCACCGTCTTCCTGCTCTCACCTGCTCAGAGGAAAGATTTCAGCTCCCGTGCGGCGCCCCCAGCAGCTGAACCAATCATCTGACAGGATTACCGCTGGAGGAGTGCTTGGGACTGCTGACGCTGCTGGACAGTTTGAGCAGACAGCTTGGAGAGGTTCTGATGCTGCAGTCCATCCCAGTGATGGCAGACAGCTGATCCTGGTACTCCAGAGCTGCTTTCTCGAACCTGAACATCAACACAGCAGCTTACAGAGCACCAAGGGAGGGCTGCTAGAGCCGGGGTTTGAACCTTTTTTGAGCTAAGGTTCTTTCGCTTTTAAACAAAAATTACTAACTAGAAACATCAGCAACCAATAATGCAAAAAAATTTTTTATCTATAAAGTCGTTCTAAAAAAAATCAAATAAACAAACACAAATCTGAGGATCTTTGTTATTTTGACAGCTCAGTGGGAAAAAATGTTAGACCGCTACGCTGAATCATTTCCCACGCAGCCCTGATGACCCGTCGTGCACTGCAGCACGAGTGGGGGGGGCATTCTCACCTGCCCTCTGCCTGCAGAGCCACAGACGACACCCAGCCAAGACTCTTCCCACAGGTCTGCAGGCTCCAGGCCGCCAGTCCCTGGATGGCCTCGGGACAGCGCAGTTCACACAAAGCCTCCACCATCAGGGCCAGAGGAACCTCCAGCTCCAGAGCCTGCTAAGCAAAGCAACCGGGCAGTCATCTGACCGCAGCCCAAGCTCTGACCGTCACGCAGCAATCCTCCGTGCACTGACCTGAGAACTGCTGCTCCTAAACTCGGCCAACAGGTCAAAGCCGTGGCGAACAGTGACCGCAGGCTGGCCAGACAGAAGCCCCACCCTCATCAGGGCCAGGCGAATTCTGGTCAGCCAGTCCTGGCAGGTCTGACGGTTGGTGTAGAAAAAGGTCCTGATTGCCTGAAACCCAAACAGTCCATGTTTGACAGAAAGGCTACAAAGGCTGAACAGAACCTCAGGATGCTGCTGGACTCAAACCGGTCTTTTAGAAAATGCTGCAAATAGTTGAAATTAAATGATCATTTGTGTAACTTTAGACACACCAGGACATTCCTAACAGATAAAGTAGCACACACATATATACATGCAGTGATTCTATGTCATTTAAATGACTGGATCGCTTTGGTCCATTTGCTGACTCCTGCAAGCCTGTTTTTACCATCATTTCCTGAAAAATACTAACTCCAAGCTTAAGAACATTTGCCTCATGTGCGGGTGAAACCACACAGAGGCACAGGTGAGCCCACACAGCGACACAGGTGAGCCCACACAGCGAGACACAGGTGAGCCCACACAGCGGCACAGGTGAGCCCACACAGCGGCACAGGTGAGCCCACACAGCGGCACAGGTGAGCCCACACAGCGGCACAGGTGAGCCCACACAGCGGCACAGGTGAGCTGACACAGCGGCACAGGTGAGCCCACACAGCGGCACAGGTGAGCCCACACAGCGGCACAGGTGAGCTGACACAGCGGCACAGGTGAGCCCACACAGCGAGAGCTTCTCCAGAGCCCACACAGCGGCACAGGTGAGCCCACACAGCGGCACAGGTGAGCCCACACAGCGGCACAGGTGAGCCCACACAGCGGCACAGGTGAGCCCACACAGCGAGACACAGGTGAGCCCACACAGCGGCACGGGTGAGCCCACACAGCGAGACACAGGTAAGCCCACACAGCGGCACAGGTGAGCCCACACAGCGGCACAGGTGAGCCCACACAGCGGCACAGGTGAGCCCACACAGCGGCACAGGTGAGCTGACACAGCGGCACAGGTGAGCCCACACAGCGGCACAGGTGAGCCCACACAGCGGCACAGGTGAGCTGACACAGCGGCACAGGTGAGCCCACACAGCGAGAGCTTCTCCAGAGCCCACACAGCGGCACAGGTGAGCCCACACAGCGGCACAGGTGAGCCCACACAGCGGCACAGGTGAGCCCACACAGCGAGACACAGGTGAGCCCACACAGCGGCACAGGTGAGCCCACACAGCGGCACAGGTGAGCCCACACAGCGGCACAGGTGAGCCCACACAGCGGCACGGGTGAGCCCACACAGCGAGACACAGGTGAGCCCACACAGCGGCACAGGTGAGCCCACACAGCGGCACAGGTGAGTCCACACAGCGGCACAGGTGAGCCCACACAGCGGCACAGGTGAGCCCACACAGCGAAACACAGGCGAGCCCACACAGCGGCACAGGTGAGCCCACACAGCGGCACAGGTGAGCCCACACAGCGGCACAGGTGAGCCCACACAGCGGCACGGGTGAGCCCACACAGCGAGACACAGGTGAGCCCACACAGCGGCACAGGTGAGCCCACACAGCGGCACAGGTGAGCCCACACAGCGGCACAGGTGAGCCCACACAGCGGCACAGGTGAGCCCACACAGCGGCACAGGTGAGCCCACACAGCGAGACACAGGTGAGCCCACACAGCGGCACAGGTGAGCCCACACAGTGAGACACAGGTGAGCCCACACAGCGGCACAGGTGAGCCCACACAGCGAGACACAGGTGAGCCCACACAGCGAGACACAGGTGAGCCCACACAGCGAGACACAGGTGAGCCCACACAGCGAGACACAGGTGAGCCCACACAGAGGCACAGGTGAGCCCACACAGAGACACAGGTGAGCACACACAGCGGCACAGGTGAGCCCACACAGCGAGACACAGGTGAGCCCACACAGCGAGACACAGGTGAGCCCACACAGCGAGACACAGGTGAGCCCACACAGCGAGACACAGGTGAGCCCACACAGCGGCACAGGTGAGCCCACACAGCGAGACACAGGTGAGCCCACACAGCGGCACAGGTGAGCCCACACAGCGGCACAGGTGAGCCCACACAGCGGCACAGGTGAGCCCACACAGCGGCACAGGTGAGCCCACACAGCGGCACAGGTGAGCTGACACAGCGGCACAGGTGAGCCCACACAGCGGCACAGGTGAGCCCACACAGCGGCACAGGTGAGCTGACACAGCGGCACAGGTGAGCCCACACAGCGAGAGCTTCTCCAGAGCCCACACAGCGGCACAGGTGAGCCCACACAGCGGCACAGGTGAGCCCACACAGCGGCACAGGTGAGCCCACACAGCGGCACAGGTGAGCCCACACAGCGAGACACAGGTGAGCCCACACAGCGGCACGGGTGAGCCCACACAGCGAGACACAGGTAAGCCCACACAGTGGCACAGGTGAGCCCACACAGCGGCACAGGTGAGCCCACACAGCGGCACAGGTGAGCCCACACAGCGGCACAGGTGAGCTGACACAGCGGCACAGGTGAGCCCACACAGCGGCACAGGTGAGCCCACACAGCGGCACAGGTGAGCTGACACAGCGGCACAGGTGAGCCCACACAGCGAGAGCTTCTCCAGAGCCCACACAGCGGCACAGGTGAGCCCACACAGCGGCACAGGTGAGCCCACACAGCGGCACAGGTGAGCCCACACAGCGAGACACAGGTGAGCCCACACAGCGGCACAGGTGAGCCCACACAGCGGCACAGGTGAGCCCACACAGCGGCACAGGTGAGCCCACACAGCGGCACGGGTGAGCCCACACAGCGAGACACAGGTGAGCCCACACAGCGGCACAGGTGAGCCCACACAGCGGCACAGGTGAGTCCACACAGCGGCACAGGTGAGCCCACACAGCGGCACAGGTGAGCCCACACAGCGAAACACAGGCGAGCCCACACAGCGGCACAGGTGAGCCCACACAGCGGCACAGGTGAGCCCACACAGCGGCACAGGTGAGCCCACACAGCGGCACGGGTGAGCCCACACAGCGAGACACAGGTGAGCCCACACAGCGGCACAGGTGAGCCCACACAGCGGCACAGGTGAGCCCACACAGCGGCACAGGTGAGCCCACACAGCGGCACAGGTGAGCCCACACAGCGGCACAGGTGAGCCCACACAGCGGCACAGGTGAGCCCACACAGCGAGACACAGGTGAGCCCACACAGCGGCACAGGTGAGCCCACACAGTGAGACACAGGTGAGCCCACACAGCGGCACAGGTGAGCCCACACAGCGAGACACAGGTGAGCCCACACAGCGAGACACAGGTGAGCCCACACAGCGAGACACAGGTGAGCCCACACAGCGAGACACAGGTGAGCCCACACAGCGAGACACAGGTGAGCCCACACAGAGGCACAGGTGAGCCCACACAGAGACACAGGTGAGCACACACAGCGGCACAGGTGAGCCCACACAGCGAGACACAGGTGAGCCCACACAGCGAGACACAGGTGAGCCCACACAGCGAGACACAGGTGAGCCCACACAGCGAGACACAGGTGAGCCCACACAGCGGCACAGGTGAGCCCACACAGCAGTGCAGCAGCACAATGATCTACATGATCAAGAGGCAGGGGCTTGTAAGGTTTAGAGGCATTTGCCCCACCTTGGGTGGAGCGGTCAGCGCGTTGGCGCAGCCTTCATAGGCATTGTACATGAGCTTCTCCAGGTTTTCCAGGTACTGCAGCAGCAGAGTAAGGCGGAGCTGGTTGGAGTGGTGACCGTCTCCATCGCCTCCAGAACCGGCCCAGGCCCCAAGGTCCTGCTCAGGATTCAGACAGTATGCAGCTAAATTCCGGATGATCCCTGAAACACATAGATGGGAATAAACCATACTGAAGGGGGGTCCTGACACAACGGCATTGCACTTGACCCCCCAACGCTCAGTCTCCTACCTTCGATGGTCTGAAAGGTGTCCTGGGCCCTGCCCAGAGGGGTGCGGAGTTTGGACAGCACGGTGAACTGTGCAGCCTCCCACACTGCCCACTGCCACAGAACCGCCTCTGTTTTAAGAAGAGCCCACGGCACCAGGTCCAGTCTGCTGCTGTCGGACCCCCCCCGGCAGTCCCGCCTCTCCAGGCGCTGGCAGCTGTGGTACAGTCGCTCCAGCCACGGGTCCTTGCTGCAGACAGAGATTTTAGGAAACCGGAATTCTGGCTCCAGCAGCAACCATCACTGACGGTTCTGTGCGGTGGTTCTGTTCAGTTGACTAGTTGAACAGTACCTCATCACCCTCTCTATACTTGGTTTCTGTTAAACTCTCTTCTGGGGGAAATTCAAGCCTTTTGAGGCGTTTTTAAAAGATAGTTCCCTTCCTTTGTTCTGTTTTCAAACACTTTGCATTTCTAATGAGTATTTGATTTGCTTTAATGTGAAGCACTTTGTGCTTCAACACCAATGTGTAGCACTAAACAAACACATTTATTGCAGGAAGAACCTCCCAAAAAGACAGATTAAATCCACAAAGTAGGGTTCTAGATGTTTTAAGGCTGTAAAACACTTTGCTTTTTACTGGTGTTAGAAAATGAAAAAGATCCGATCGCGACTGAAGATTTATGCAACGTGCTGCATCTCTGTACAGAAAACACGACACAGATGAGATTGATTGACAAGGTCAACAGCCATTTAGGACGCAGAACACAGTCCTGTTTAAAAAACAGCGAGGCTGTGAAGGTTGAACTGCTATTTAACAAGGAAACACCATCATCAAAACCCTTAGTCTGCTAGCTTAGCATGCATCCATCTTTTCCACCCACTTTCTCCTGCTTTGTGTCAAATGTTAAGTTATTCCTCTGCCTCCTTCAGTCAACGATGGCCTTATAATTCAATGGACTTCTCTGACGGGAACTCTGCATCAAGGTCCGTTCCAAACTCCGGACCATCGGGCTTCCTCTCTGAACCCATGAAATGCTGCGGCTGTGTCCCGTGCCCGGCTGAGCGTACCCTCCTCGGTGGAGGACTCCGTACAGGATGAAGCTGATGAGGTCGCTGAAGTCCTGCGGGTGGAAGGTGGTGCTGTGTGCTCGGCTCATCAGGTGGCCAATAGCCAGAGAAATGTGCCTGGTCTCAGGCACGCTGTGGTTGCTGTTCAAGCAGAGGAACAACACAGCTTCAGTCTCCAACCTGCAGGGATGCATCCATCAGGAGATCAGGTCTTACCTCAAGGCTACATCCAGGGGGATGGTCCTGAATAATTTGGCAAAGGCCTGCCTCACTCTGACCGTGGAATGAACCAGCTGGACTCTGCACACATCCACACACCTGATGGACACAAACAGTCAGCTTCAGAAACAAATGCATGGATTAGGTGAAAGAAAGCAGAAAAACCTTCTCTTTTACTCGTTAAAGGTTTCAATATTAGTACATAACAACTTGTTATTTTAGATGTTGGATACTATGACGCATCCCATGTAATTATCAGACGAGTTTCCTCCTCAGGAAGCTGGGAGTGCCCTTAACATTAGTGAGAGGTTCTCTAGAGCCGTTAGGAGCTCAGATCAGAGGTTGATCCTCCACATCAGTAAAGCTCTCCTGTTCCTCCTAGACGCCTCCCTGAGGAGGTACTGTGCGCCTCTGGGTTCATGCAGCACAACTGGGGGGTGTTTCTGACAGACTGCTGCCCTTTGACCTGGCTCCAGATAAGTGGGAGAAGATGAGTTCATTAGTCTTGAGAGGTTGCATGAGATTTCTAGAAACCCTGTTAGAAGAATTCATATGACTCTAGAGCCTTTGCACCTGAACAGAAAGCTCTAAAATTTGGAGGGTCACTGTAAACGGTAGAAGAGCTGTAATGAAGTGAACATGAAACATTAGGAAGTATTTGGTCATATCTGGTTCTTTTGATGGCCACATCTGGCTCACAGACAAACCTTTAATTATAAAAAATAAAAAAAAAGTTTCATTAGACCAGTCCTTCCCAGGTGCGATGCAATGCTTGCCACTGCAGCGTGTTAGTATTGCTGTACTGACCATGTTTGGCTCCACGTCTGCATGTGAGCAGTCTTTCTCACATGTAAAGAACATTCAGACCTATGATCACGTTTAACGGATGGACGTCTCAACGCCTGCGTGAAGCTGAGACTCACCACGTATCAACCAGACTAGACCATCAGCAGAACCACCATGCAGCACCAGAATCACATTCATGCTAGAAATACTCATTTATTAGCAACAGCATAATGTAGCGTCCCGTTCCCACACTGAAGCACGGAGACTTAACCTCTTTTAGGGTTCTTTAGTCTGGTTACTGCAGACCGTAACCAACGCCGTACAACCAATCAGGAACTCCTGAATCTCTCCCACCAAGAGAGAGCGCTCCCGCAACTTTCAGCCCTCCTATTCCCTTATTTGGCCCATAGCTGAACCCCATTGGTCCAAACTCCCTAACAACAGGCTGAGCGACAGAACTGAGGGCCAATCAGCATCTCTGCATGATGCGTTCAATGAACTCTGGAACTTAGAACGTGACCCAACAGCCGCCCAGTTAAACTCAGTCCACTACAATAATAATGTTATTAAAAAGAATCCACAGACTTATTGTACTTTAAAAGTGTTGAAATGACATAAAATGCACACATTCACTTGTACTTTTAGCTTTAAACATATTGTATGGCTCTCACGAAATTACATTCAAAAACATGTGGCGTTTATGGCTCTCTCGGCCAATGAGGTTCCAGACCCCTGGTCTAGTCCATTCTTGGTGTCATTATTTTATCTGATGCTTTACATTGAACCCTTTAACACTGGAGCTGTCCCCAGCAACAGGAAACACTCTTTTAGCACTCTTCCTCTTCAACCATTTTACGTTTAACCAAATTCCAGCAGATCCACAACAGTAAAGTGCTGCGATTCAGCATAACACTGAGCCACAGCTCCGGTGTTAAAGGGTTAGAACGCCGTCACAGGCTTTCATTGGGGCAGTAAACTGAATAGTTCTTCCACCCCCCCCTTAAAGAGCAGGGCTCAGAGGCGGGGCAGCAGCGATGGAGCTCACCTCTGCAGCAGCTCAGAGGACAGCCATGGCAGGAGGAGCTGCAGGCTCAGGCAGCTGTGGAGGCTCACGCCGTTGTCTTCATGCAGGGCTGTCGGGACAGAAAGAAGCAATGCCTCACTGTGACCTGGACAGCGGAAGAGTCCTGCCTCACTCACCGTTATCCAGCAGGCCTCTGCAGAACTTGTGAAAGGAGGGGAGGGAGAAGAGGGGGCTGTAGGTGTCTGACTTCACCATCAGTAGAGAGATCTCCTGAGCCCAGGTCAGCAGGAGCCTCCTGAAAAAGCCAGAGCAGGAGTCCACCGCTAAAGTCTCGCTCAGAGTTTGAGAAAGAGCAAGAACACTTCTATGGAAATACTAGGTTTCTGGCTGGTACTGTAGTACTTCTACTCCCTTTACAGCTGAATGGCTGACTGCTTTCACCTCCTTTGATTCACAGCAGAAACAATATACAGCAATGAGTTACTCAGAAACAAAAGTAGAGATTACAACATGTGTGTATGTTTTATAAGACAGAAACTGCTTTTTACATGAATACCATGTCAATCATGAAGTACTGATTTCGATGAAAGAGCAGACAACAATGATTATACTTTGAAAGGTGCAGGGGGTTCAGAGTCATTAACATTTGACACCTGATCCCTTTAAGGGCCAGCGTGATGACCGAACCGCCTTTACCATCACGCAGAAGGGTTCCTACAACCAACACTATGGCAGCTGCTCCTGCAGCATCAGCTCCACACCAATGTGCTTCTGCCACCGTACTGATGAAACACCCAAAATAGGAAAAGTCCTGAAGGTCAGCTGTTGGTTTCAAAATCCTCCTGCAGTTTTTATCATTCATGCCCTCCCAGCCCTTCCTGAACAAACACCATTACTATGAAGTTACAGTGAGGCAAAAAGGATTTGTTTCCTGTTTTTTCCTCATCCTGTCCAACAGCTGAGCAAGCACATCAGAGCTGAAGGCCTCTTGTGATGGACAGATTGTACACGCCTCCTCACAGATCTCCTCTAGATCAGTCAGGTTTCTGGGCTGTGGCTGAGAAACTCAGAGATTTTCTATTGGGTTGAGGTCTGGAGACTGGCTAGACCACTCCAGGACCTTGATTGGTTACGAAGTCACTCCTTGGTTCTCCTGGCTGTGGGCTTCAGGTCATTGTCATGTTGGAAGACCCAGCCACGACCCGCCTTCAATGATCTAACTGAGGGAAGGAGGTTGGTCTCCAAAATCTGCCCAGGCATGGTCCGGTCATCCTGGTCCGGGGGGGGGACAGCTGTTTGACCACCGGGGGACAGTCTACCAGCTGTCCCCAACTTACCCCCCTTCCTCATACAACCTCATATTAGGGTGAGGGGGTGGGGGGTTTAGGTTTTCGCTCATCCTTTGAATTTTAATCCGTGTGGTCAGTGCTTTTTCTGAACGGAGCCGGAAAGAAGCCAGGATTAGCAGTATGCTGACACGGGCTAACGACATTAGCTTTGGGAGGCGCTGCAATCTGCATCCTGGCTGCACGCAAATATGTGGGAATAACATCAGCCTTTATTTAGTCAGGACACGACTGGAAACACAAATCCACGTGATTGTTTGAACGGTTTCTAAGGACTGAGCCACATTTCTACTTTAAAGCTTAAAACGCCCCAAAGCGCTGTGTGTGTGCAGACGGTCCGAGCTCTGCTCAGACACACACTTTTAGACCCGGTTCTGAGTTCGGTAGCTCGTACCCCTAGAGCTGCGGGACGGATCGCAGTCTTAAATCTTCCACACATACCGCTCATGTAACAAAGCATCCCCCCCCCCCTTCCCCAAACACAAAGCTGCAAGTCCGCACTCCACCGGTCCACTTGACTAGTTAAGTGCGGGAGCGGACTACTTCTTTTCTATTTTGTTTGTTACTTTTTTTGTTAAAGTCACTTCCCTCAGTTTAGACTGGATCATCGTGGATGAGTCATTAGTTGGGAAATAAAATAAATAAAGTAATAAAGTAAAATAACGAATAGCAATTATATAAGAACGAAGATTTTAAAAATAGCCCCCCCCCCCCCGACGATATCATCGCAGCAAACATCATCAACGGCCAATTTAGGGGACATCGCCCAACCCTAATTTGCACCTTAGACATGTAGGGCCCTTGGTAGGGGGGGTGCTTGGACATCACTGCCAGCAAGCAGTAGATGTCCTCCCAGCACCCTACCTCACAATTTTAACCGAACCTTAGACATTTAGGGCCCCTTGGTGGGGAGGGTGAGGGGAGATCACTGTGAGTAATCAGGAGATGTCCCCTCAGTGCCCTACCCGCCAATTTTAACTGCACCCCCCTTAGTACACACACCCCTTCCCCCTCAATATATACATCCCAACATAAACACACACACATGCACACACACCCTCTCAAACACACGCACACACATTTTGCAAGGCAGGTGGGACCTAAGACCATCTGTCCCCTACCCCTTCCCTGGTGGGCGGTACGGGGCCCTTGGCAACGGCTGCCGTATCCCCTGGGTGCCGGTTTCCTGGGCCCGGCGGTGCTCTCTCCGCTCGGGGGGGGGGGGGGGGTTGTTCACATCACACCTGAGCCGGGGGTGTCCGTGTCCCTGGGAGTGGGTTCTGGTCCTTGCCCCTGAGCGCTGGGCCCCGCCAAATTTCCAACTGTGGCCGAGCCTGGTCGGGCCATGTTTACAACACCCCTTGTGGGCCCCCTTTTTCCCCGGGGTGCCCCCCTCCTGGGCGGGGGCGGCGGGCCCCTGCCTTGCTCCTCCCTGGGCCAACCGTGGGCCGGGTGGGTGGCTGCCTGGAGTGCGGAGCGGGTCTCCCTTGGGGGGGTCCTGGCTCGTACCTGATTAAAGACTTAGCATCTCCCTGAGTTTTGGTTCTTCCCACAAAACATCGGTAATGAATTCAGATTCTTGGCAGAGTATGCTGAAGCCAGAGCTGGTTGAACTCCTGGGGGGTGATGGGGTGCTCGTCTGGGGCTGTGGGCGCCCTTCTCCGGTGGGGCCCTGCGTTGGGCTCTCCCGGCGCGGCGGGGGGGCTGCTCTCCTGGTTGGGCTGGGGCGGCGCTCTCTTTCCCCCCACGCCTCCCTGCTCTCTGGCTCTGGGGGCCTCGCGGCGGTCCTGCTGGCCCTGGCCTGGGTGGCGGATTTGGTCGCCCGGGGAGCGGTTGTTCCCTGCCTGCTCCCGTGTGGCGTTGGGGGGGTTCCGGCGGGGGTCTTGGTGTGGGGATGGCTGTGCACTCTCCTTCCTTCTTTACAAATTCCTCCATCCATTTTAGAAGAACATAAACACTCACCTGAGCACAGGTGTTAGCTCACCTTTGCACTAACAGTTTGCGTGATAGAAAGATTGAAATATTTCACACTAGTTGGTTTGAAGGCATAAGTATGCGTGTGAACACTATCTGTTTTGTGTACATGTCGACGTGGACATTTTTGCAGCTAGCAGGTGTGTTTATAACATTTGAGTGTGTGTGTGGACAGGCCCCGCCCCTTTTTGTACTACATTTGAACCTTACCGTAATGATAAACAACCAGTAAACTTGTTGCTTTATGCTGCTTCATGGTCTTATCCCCCCCCCCCCCCCCCCTCCCGTCCTATTATCACCCCCTACCCCCCCCCCTCTCTAACATCCCTCTCTCTTCTTCCCCTCTTTCCTTTTCCGTCCGGTCCAACACCAAAGATTTTCAAACATGATTGAAATTAATAAAGTTTGGCCTCAATTACAAAAGGGGTTTATTCAGACATACCTTTGGTTTGTCTGAAGATGAATAACCCCTCTTGTTAAAGCAAAATATGTCCAACACAAGAGGCCCTCAGCTCTCATCTGTCTGCCCAGCTGTTGGACAGGACAAGCTAAAAAAAAAAAAAAAAAAAACTAAAAAAAAGAAATCCCACCAGGTGAGATCCAGTCCGAGGATGATTGACAGTCGTGTTGAGCTTCTTCCATTTTCTAAGAATTACTCCAAAAGTGGATCTTTTTTCACCAAGCTGCTTGGTAAATGCCCCATAGCCCTTTGGAGCTATGGGACAACATTCTAGACCTCTCGTGGAGGTCTAGAATGTTGTCTCCGGTGTCTTTGGACAGCTCTTTGGTGTTTCTCATGTTAGTCGGCTTCTTACTGATTGTATGGGGTGGACAGGTGTCTTTATGCAGGTAACCACCTCAAACAGGTGCTTATAATTTAGGAGAATAAGTGGACTATGTAAAGGTGGACTAACTGGTCTTTGAGGGTCCGAATTCTAGCTGATTAGTCAGGGGTTCAAATACTTTACTGTATGTTAGTGGCACCAAAAACAAAATAAAAGTCAGTTTCAGATCAAAATGCCTTAGACTGCAGACAAAATGTTCAGTAAAAAAAAACCTCTACTAAATGTTTGCTTTCAAAACACTTAAAGTGTTGCTTCTGAAATCCTGTTAAACTCTCTGTTGCTGCTGAAACTCCAGCAGGTTTGTCCTCCACTTCTGTCTGGATGCTGTCAAAAATCCTCAAACTGCTCCATCAATAGAAAGACATGAATTACCGGTGTGTGTGTGTGTGTGTGTGTGTATCATGTGCTCTGGTGTATCTCGTGTGCGGACAGAAGAGGAGGAGCATTGAGAAATAAAAATATAGTCACCAAAAGGAATACTAATAAACATGATTATGGGGGGCCAACAGGGCTACTCGCCACATCCCTCCAAGTTTCCCTCGCCAAACAGACAAAGGGACCTCAAAATTGGCGACTGGCAAATGTTCATGTTGTCCCTGGAGTTCAGCGGTTCTACTTTGAGGAATTTTTCCATTTGGAGCACATTTGGCTTTATAAACTGATTCCAGGATTGCTTTTGTAACTTTGTAACTTGTTCCATCCTTATATTTCAGTAAAACAAGATGTCCCCCTGACCCCTTCTGAAATAAAAAACAAAAACACGGGAGCTCTGAGAACTAATGAGCTTCTTTAGGGCCCAAAAGAACCAAAGGTAGACTGGGGGGTCAGTCGCAGAACGCTGTGTGTGCATGAGCAAACCTGGCCTCGGGTTGGAGGTGTTCCTTGGACAGCAGACCTCCCAGCAGGCTTAGCAGCGTGCTGAAATGCTTCTTTGTCGCCGTGGTAACAGTGCTGATGACAGCACCATCGAACAGCGAAGGAGAGGATGACGACAGGCTGGATGAGATGAAATGATCGTGCCTGCAAAGAAAAAGAGAGGATGAGATGTTGGAGGCAGTTCATCCTCAGGCCTGCAGCTTGGTTCTCCTCATGCAGCACATCGACCCTGCCTTCCATGCCGGTCGGTTCTGATGGAGAAGCTCTTCCAGATTCAAAGGAAGCTGCATTGAACCGATGACCCGTGTCCAGCTCTCTAATGTCATGGGACGCTGCTAATAAAGTTAAAAACATGATGGACTCGCGTTTGTTGTTATATTTAGAAAATGCCAGCTTTGGGATGGCTGAACCTCTTATTTTGTCGGATTCATATGCAACACCTTAAAGTCCTCCGATCATCTTCTGATCCAGTTTTCCCGGTGGTCTTTTCATTATGATGATGCTGTTTTTAGCTAAAACCCCAAAATCTGTGTCCTTTTCTGGACATGGCTTCTGCAGAGCAGCAGGAGTTCATTAGAATTTCATCACAGAGCTGTTTTCAATTTGTTTACACTCTCTCCTGCTACCTTACAGAAAATTGTGTTTTAAACATATTGTTGTAGCTTTTTAAGATAAAGAAAGTTAAGATGAAAACTGCATTTATTTGTATTTCTTTATTCAAATTTGGATGCATGAGGAGCCGGTGGAACCTGCTGTTTGAAAAAGCGCTTTTGTGATGCAGCAACTGAGACAAATAGATCCAAGAACGTCTTTGTTTTCCTGGAATCTGGATCTAAACTTTACGGCTGGATGGTGACGATATCGCTGCCCCACTAATGTAAGCCTACTGGGATCAGTGCTGTACATGAACAGCAACATGAACCCATCAGACCCAGTTTTCCTCCAAATGACAATGGTGTGAGGTCAACCACAGACCAAGTGGATCACAGGACACACTTCTGCTGTTCCTAAGCATGCAGGGTCTTCCCTTAGATGTGTGAGAACCCTTACAGATAAAGAAGGAAGCTTCTTACCGCGTGCAGTGAGAGTACAGCGAGTAGAGGACGGCGTACTGGACGGCAGGGTAGCACACAGCCAGTCCAGAGTGAACCACCGTTAGGTTGTGAGTCAGGAGCGCAAAGACCGTCGGTGACAAAGCCCACATCTAGACAAAGACATTTTCCAAAATCAAAGACATTTCTGGTTTTCATTGGTGAAAATGTTGAATGTCTTCAGACAGCATCTGTGTTGGAGCTCTGCGTACTGATCGTGAGCTTCATCATCTAATGGGGGTCTAACTTCCCCAGATCAGAGGCTTAGGTCAGGTTAGGCCTGAATTAGTCCCTCACCCCGATAAGGGAGTTCTTGGTGTTTCCAATGGTGGTTAGAGTGCTCAGATTGAAGAGGAGGATGAACTGAGCCTTGTCCAGGGGCAGGGATAGGGATGCAAACGCAGGGTGCTGAATGTTGAGACAGGGGCCAACGGGAGCCACTTTGGTGCCAAGGGGCTCCAGCCCCTCCATCAGGCTGGACAGAGCGCAGGCCATCTCTCCCAGCACCATCTTATAGGCCGCCTCCAGGGTGGGGATGTTTTTCAGGCTCAGCAGCGCCTGATAAACAGCGTGGACCGCAGCCATCACCTGTGGGGGACAGGAGGCCCAAACATGAACACCACCAATATTTCTGAAGAAGTAGCTCAAGCTCGAAGCCCTATCCTCATCGTCAGGGTGAAAAGAACCGGATTATATGTTTTACTTAGTTTTTTATCGTTTATCTCATTGATTAAAAACTATTCTAAGTATTTAACATTTCATTTCTAAATGAAAAAGAGCAGAAAGAAGCTTGAACTTATAATAATAAACCCTCAGCAGCATAAACATGTGTAACCAACATTCCTGATTAGATGATGAAAGTTGTAACACGGCCATTTTACCATTTCAATACATAAGGCATCGTATAAAAGCTAAGCACTTGTGGATTTTCATGCATTTATAAACAGCCCCCTTTGATAGAAACTCACGTTTCCATAGTCACTGTTCTGAATCTGGATGTAAAGTCATGCATAAAGGTGTCTGTTAAGACATTATTTGATAGTTAAATGTGGCTTAACTAGGCATTAACTACCATTAATAAAGGGTAATCTGTTTGTCTGACAGGAAGATAAGGAAGGGGCGGAGCTTGGAGGCCGCTGCCTGCGGATTGTAGTTCTTATGTCACACAAGCTTTTTCAAATGGCATTTTTTCCGTCTGCTCCCGATTCACAACAATTTGGACAGAGATACTCAGAAACACAGATTTAATCTTAATTTTTTGTATTCATGTCCTCTGTCATGAGGAAAATGCTACAAAGATGTTAAAACCCTCAAAAACACACAGTGGGTCTTTAAATAATTGCCCAAGAGTAGCTGGACTCCACGACCCCAAAGGGGATTCAGCGGGTTCTGAAGACGGATGGAAAAACCCTCATTTCACAATTTGTATCATAAAGACTTAATATATTCATAAATGAATAGTAAGCAATATTTACATCTATATACATTCATCCGGATTTCGCTTCCACAGATCTTATTTCGGTGCCTTTATTGAGTCTTCTGAATGGTTTATTTTCAAATATCCTAACTTCATTTTTAACTTTATTACCACACAGATTCAACAAAAGCAACAAAAACTGGTAGGTGATCGTTTCCATCTGCCATAGGATATCATTCATCGTCATAACGATAACGATATTATCAATCATAGTTGATGTTGGAAGCCCACCTCTTTCTCTGGGTGACATCGAAGATTCAGCAGCTTTGAGTCCGGAGCCAAAAGTTTTTCTACGAAGGACACAGGCAGCTTTGTGTTCACCTGATCCACAATCTGAAAGACAGAGCCAAGCTGCTGAGAAACTCCACTTTCACAAAGGAAGGACTGGGTGTCACCGATCATTTCCAGAATCCATTTGATTCACAATTTCCTTCGATTCTTTCAATCCCCTTGATTGGATTCAATTTAATGTTAAATTTACACAGTTTACACATTTAGACATTTGTGTGGAAATACATCAATAATCTATATATGTTTTAAGAATATTCCTATTAATATGATACAGTTCAGCTACTGTAAATATTAGCAGTGAAATAATAAAGCAGTGAAATGGTTAACAGCACACAGCGTTCCATGCTTTCTCCAACGTGCAGATCATTATGGTCTGTCTCTGCTGGAGGGCGTTTCCGTCTGGCCACTAGGTGGAGCTCTCCTTATAGTATTACACTTTATTCCAGAAGATTGAAGCAAAAAAATGGAGCTTTAGACCACAAATGGTTACTTTAAAAAATGTTTCTGTAAAAGAGTTTGGAAAATTCCTGCCTGTGAGTCTATAAAGCTGCTCATTTAGTCAGGAATGTACGTTTGGGTCCAAGAGTTAGCATTAGCCGTCCTATGGGAAATTCCATTATACGTTAGCATCAAGCTAGCTGATTTGGGGTTTACTGCTGTTTTTGCAGAAAGGAAAAGGCATAAAAGATCAATCTCTACTTTTATGGATCGATTATTGATTTTTTAAGTTTGGATAGATTCAGATCGATTAATTGATCTGATAAAAAAAAGTCCTGCAGAAAGACCGGTTCAGGTTACACACAAAAGGCACGTAGACAGTGGAACACCACGTCAGACTTTGGAGTATGCAAAGGGGGAAAAACAGCCTGTACCAGCGTGAGCAGACTAAGCACCGCCAGACTGTAGTCCGAGCCGCAGCCTCGGCAGCACTGCAGCTGGTCCAGGCCGTAGGCCAGGACGGCCTCCATCAGCTGACCGCTGGGCTCCAGGCTGGCGAGAAGCACCCCGACGCACTCGTTCCCCGCCGTGAGGACGACCTCGGAGAACTGGACCTGCTTGGCTGCTGTCAGACACGCCAGAACTCTGTTCAGAACCTGCATGAAGAAACAAAGCACCGTCGACCCGCTTACATGTGAATGATCCCGCATGAAACAAAAGAAAAGCACGAGACCAAGTTCCTACAGTGTGAGTTCATAACATGGGATCAGACCACGAACCCAGGATCATCGTCCTCATTTTTGTTCTCTTCTACAAGAATGATGGAAATCCTCATTTGAAATGAAGTGCCAGACCTGCCCAGTCTACACCGTCCACATGGCTGCTCCGGTCACACACCACAAACACACACACACACACACACACACACACTACGGGCGGCCGTGGTGCAGCGGTAAGGCGGTCGACTCATGATCGTAATATTGCAGGTTCGATTCCCGCCTTGCACGCCCATGTGTCGAAGTGTCCTTGGGCAAGACACTGAACCCCACCTTGCCTCTGGTGGGAGGTTGGCGTCAGTGATCAGCAGCGGAGCCGCCATCAGTGTGTGAATGTGTGTGTGAATGTGTGTGTGCATGGGTGAATGGGACTGTGACTGTAAAGCGCTATATAAGTAAACGCCATTTACACTACACACCACAAACCAAACACACACACACACACTACACACCACAAACCAAACACACACACACACACCCCACAAACCAAACACACACACACACACTACACACCCTACAAACCAAACACACACACACACCCCACAAACAAAACACACACACCACAAACCAAACACACACACACACACACACTACACACCACAAACCAAACACACACACACACTACACACCACAAACCAAACACACACACACACCCCACAAACCAAACACACACACACACACTACACACCCTACAAACCAAACACACACACACACCCCACAAACCAAACACACACACCACAAACCAAACACACACACCACAAACCAAACACGCACACACACTACACCACAAACCAAACACACACACACACTACACACCACAAACCAAACACACACACACACACACTACACACCACAAACCAAACACACACACACACACACTACACACCACAAACCACACACACACACACTACACACCACAAACCAAACACACACACACACACACACTACACACCACAAACCAAACACACACACACACTACACACCCTACAAACCAAACACACACACACACCCCACAAACCAAACACACGCACCACAAACCAAACACACACACCACAAACCATACACACACACACACTACACACCACAAACCAAACACACACACACACACTACACACCACAAACCAAACACACACACACACACTACACACCACAAACCAAACACACACACACACTACACACCACAAACCAAACACACACACACACTACACACCACAAACCAAACACACACACACACACTACACACCACAAACCAAACACACACACACACTACACACCACAAACCAAACACACACACACACTACACACCACAAACCAAACACACACACACACTACACACCACAAACCAAACACACACACACACACCACAAACCAAACACACACACACACTACACACCACAAACCAAACACACACACACACTACACACCACAAACCAAACTACACACCACACACACGGGCTCCTCATCAGCTTGGGAGTTCAAGCTGGTCATTTTTCCAGAATTTGTTCTACTTTCTAATAAATACAATTTATATTCTTTATTTTTCATTACAAATATAATACTGGCGGTGCAGGATTGACCTTTCGCTGTTTGTTGATTTAGAATACATATTTAAAGTTATGTAAAAGTAACTCCTGTTTCACTAATTTCAAATAATTTGTAAGAACTAATCAGAAAAATGTTCAAGGTAAAGTAAATAGTTATTTAATTGGTTATTTTTTGGATTAAGTAGTGAATAGTTATGACTTTTCAAAATAAATGTCCCGACGCTGGCCATCTTAACTATCAGTTCTTCCTATGGGGACACTTAAAGACCCCCTCCAATGCTAATGGTGTTTTTAACCTATTCTTCTAGCACTTTTCTCATGATGGGGGACATGTAGAAAATTAAAATCAAAACGGCTTTTTTGAGTTTATCTTTGTTCAATATTTTTATGAATCAGGATCGGCCGAGAAAATGCAGCCTAAAAAAGATCAAATTTGTGCTGCAGGTGCTACACTCTGCAGGCTACAAGCTCCCTGCTCCCTTCTAAACAAAAGCATGATGCGAAATGAAGGCAAGCTTATTACAGATCAACAGTCCCGCCCACAACTCAGAGGTGAATTTGTAATGAATGAATGAATTTGCAAATTTAATTCATTTTACGCGGAAATGGGTGGTTTTAGTCTAGTCCCAAACTGCCCCCACCCCCAAATCTCGCCATCTGAGCACACTGTGAAAACTGGACTTTGCATTGCTGCACACCAACACGCCACTGACTGAACATCTCGTGTACACTGAATGTCTAATTTAATGTCTTTACCTTTTTTTTGTCTTGTTTAGTTCTTGCTGTGATGCTGCACTTTTGGTTATTTATTTATTTATTTATTGGGCATTTATTTGGTGAATTGAACTGAGTGGCTGTTTTGCTCCAAACGTATTTTCGTTGTTTCACTGACAATGACAAATAAATCTTGTGTCTTGAAAACGACACAGATTTTTAGATTTAGGCTAAAATCAGCATCATCATCATCATGAAAAGATGACTGAGAACCCTTTAGAATAGAGGAAAATAAAGTTAAAGCGGGACTTTAAATGTTCCATTTCAGTGTTTTCTAATAAGAGCACCTCCCAGACATGACCCCCCAGGATCTTACGTCAGTTACGTAGACTTCAGTGATGGGGGGTCCTCTGAAAGGACTGAACCTCTCTCCGATGCTACGGACCACGGTGCTAAAGACCCTTAGCAGAGCCGCCAGCTTGGGCAGCGACACCGAAGGCGGAGGAATGTCTTCCTCCCCGCCTTCCTCCAACGTCCCATGGCTCAGATCCTAAACAGAGCAGAGTGGGTCAGACTGAAGCTGTCAGCTGTGGCAGAGAGCATGCAAGAGCCTCACCTCTGCATATGCCTCCATGTCCTCCAGGAACTGCCCCAGCAAGGTGGTGGAGAAGGTCAGGTCAGCCACCCAGAACTGCTCAAGACTCTGCAGCCAGCCTAAAGGAGAAGGGGAGGTCTGTGAACGCACCATCCCTCAGGAACCATCTGATACCAGGAAAAGGCAGGAGTGCACAAAACCAGGAAACGTCAGAAATGTCTGAACCCAATCCCACTTTAAAGTTTCAGAATCTACGTCTAGCAGTTGGACCTTCAATTTGAGATCAACTTTGCTGTTTGAGGAAACGACATTTAGGCTGCTCCACATCGTGGTACAGGGCTCAAAGACCAACATCACGGAGTTTGATGGAGAGCAGAGGCTGCTAATGGTTTTTAAAGGAAACACCTCCTGCTCCATGTTTGCTGGTCATATGGATCACAGGTTCACCTCTGGATGGGTTCTGACAGAACTTTGGTCCGGTCCAAAAGCAGTCCTCTTCCCTATTAGAACCCGCATTAGCTCATCCTCCAGCAGCAGCTCTGATCTTCTTCAGTGCTCTGACCTTTCTGAACTATTCCAATGTGAGAAGACTTTGTTCACCAAAAAGTTTTACTTGATTAAAGACCCACTCCAGTCTCACTCTGATCTGTTTTTAAAGCGTCCCCAGTCGTATTTTGATGATGATGATGCCGTTTTGAGCTAAAACCCAAATATCTGTTTTGATTTTTAGGACAGTTTCTGCAGAGCAGCAGGCATTCATTTGAAAGTCACCTCTTGAATTGTGGGGAGGACTGTTGGCGTGGAGTAAGCCCGCCTCCACTTCCCATCAAATGGCAGCAATATCAGATCTATCCAGCTCTACAGTTCTGATCCAGATTCCAGCTCAGACCATGAAAACAAAGACGTTCATGGATCTGTTGGTCTGTAGGTGGATGATCAGAAAGGGGCGGAGCCAGGAGACTGTGGCCCCACCCATTGTAGTTTGTTTATAATAATTGTAAGGCTATGTTCACACCGCAGGGTGAAACGACCCAATTGAGATTTTTTTGCCCCTATGCGACCTGTATCTGATCTTTTCGTGACAGTCTGAACGACACGTATCCCATCTTTTGAAATGCGACCTCCGTCTGACCGGCCAGGCCACATGAATCGGATCCGTACGTCATCGATACGCTACAAAAGTCATAATTCTGCATTGAAGTAGGCGGGAACTAGAACATAAACATCAACCATGGTGGACGATGCTGCTGAAACCAGTCAGTGGAAGGGAAGTGAGGTCAGCGATTGGATTCATATTTGGGGTGACAGCTCTATTAAGGCCAAACTCCAGGGCTCTGATCGCAACCGGGCGTTTTTTGAAAATATTTCCAGCGAAATAGTCGAGCGTGGTGTTGAACCTTTCCTAGAGTTACTTTTTTTCTCCCTTTCCGACCGTGGTCAGAAGCGCGGGGGACCAAAGGCGGATCCTCCTTCGAGGTTCACTTCCCCGTTGGGACCCTCAGATTCTCCAGGGCGGGTGAATAAAGAGTCAATAGCATTTATTCTGGGGGAAACCTTCTTTAATTACTGTTCTCCTTCCTCCATAACACACAACATGAATGCGCGCCCTCACTACCCCCCTGTCACTCCCTCCTACGCTGCACGCGCTCTCTCCTCTCTCTCACACACGCACGCGCGTGGCCCCAGCACATACACATCCTCATTCCACAACAGTGGGTCCAGACCATCCTGGCTCCAATGCCTTCTTAAAATGAGAAGATTGTAATTGTGCTGCTCCTTTGTGAAAATGAATGTAATAATGCAAAAAGAGCTCCGCTGTTGACAACACTGTTGTTGACATCCATTGCTAACGTTAGCTACTTCCACAAACAACAGTGACGTCGTTCACCGTTGAGGACTCTTTTGCACATGCAGGTCACTTCTGGGTCATGTCACGGTCACACAGGAGATCACAAAAGTTCCATATAATTGGAAATGTAAACGGCCTTGCAAAAAAAAATACAGATTTTTTCAAAAAATCGGAATTGAGCATTAAGCCCTGCAGTGTGAACGTAGCCTTAAGGCCCGTACACACCGGGACGAATATTCGCCAGACGTTATTCGCCAGCGTCTTTCAACACGTTTTTTGTGTTCACACCCAGGCGATTTTCGCTGACGATGAGCCGAGTGAACATGCAATTTCCTTCCCTGACATTAGATGGCGCTTAATGTAAACAGAAATACTCCTGTACACAAAGTGGCGCTGTGCAACTTTACGCTTCTTAAAGTCGCTTTTCACTCAAAAGAAGAGAGCAAGTATTTACGCGCTTGTCAGAATCATAAAAAGAAAACATGAATATTTCAAGCACCACTAGCTCCAACTGGTGCTTGGTTCAGGGATATTTTAGAATGTCCGTCATTATTTCTTCGCGTCAGTGTAGAGGCTACTTGGCGTCTATCTTCTTCGCTGGTATGTGTGCTGAGCAAGGCAGTTTTGTGTTTGAGCGCACCCAAGTTGTGTTTTACTGTAACTTCAGAAGCTCCAGACACGTGTGCAAAAGCGCCGTTCTCATTGGTCGAATAGATTTCGACGCGAGGCGTTATAAAAAAAAAACCAACCCGAGGCGTTTTTTTTTTGACGCGCGGCGTTTTTACGCGTCGGTGTGCACACTCTCATTGGTGCCCTTTGTTTAGTCACGAGGCGTTAAACGTCGGCAAAAATCGCGCGCGAAATTCGTCCCGGTGTTTACGGGCCTTTAGAGTCAACATGTACCAACAGATGATCCGCGGACAAATGTAAAGCAACTATTGTCGTGTTATCAGATGGAAAAAAGAGTCCAGCTGTTTATTTGTTTACTTCTTACAGGCTTTTCTGAGTCTGATTACGCGGCACGCGCCCGACAGGCGCTGCTGTGACATCCTAACAGCTACCTTGTAGTTCCTTAGAAGAAATCTTAAAAACAATGTCCTGACACCACAACCATGAGACACAGCAACTCATTGAAATGTGGGTGGATGAATGCAGGCTCATTAAAAAAACATTTAACGTGATCCACATCACTACTCACTGTTTTCCTGACAATCTTTATGTCATAAACATTTATCACAACCTTCTTAGCCGTCGTCTCTTCAGTAACCGCCTTGCAGCACGTCTCCACCGGACCAAAGTAAAAAGTATTGAACCTGACATGGATACAGACGTTTAGAATTGATCAGCAAAATATAAAGTTTGAATGAACTATCCTGACAAGGACTGCAGAGAGCAGGACTTCCATAATTTCTGTCTGTAGTTGCTTTGCCCCACCCTCGTCATTCCTGGCCAGTGAGTGAAGAGATCTTTAGTCATGTGGTTTTGTTTACAAGCTTTGGTTTGAATCAGGAAAGGTCGCTTGACGGCAGTCTGAATACAGACCAAACACAAGGTTCAGGACTCGATCCAGAACAGATCAAGCAGACTGGGTCCGGAACAAACGCTTTTCCCACTCTGAACCACTCTTCCATATAATTGGAAATGTAAACGGTCTTGCAAAAAAAAAAAATCGGATTTTTTCTAAAAATTGGAATTGAGCATTAGGCCCTGCAGTGTGAACGTAACCTAAGTGTTCTCAGACGGCATTTTTCCTCTGCTCCTAAACCAACACTATATGAATAAAGAAATACTCTTGATTTTCCATATCCATGTCTTATATCAGCAAAAAAATGCTACAAGAAAACGTTAAAAAACCAAAAAATACCATTTTCGTTGGATTGGGTCTTTGAAATAAACTGCTGCGGTGGAGAAAATAAACTTGGGGAAATTCTGGACAAACTGAAGAGATGCATCCAGGAAACGTGTCCCTGAAGGTGGTGAAAGACTCAAAAACACCACAGACTAGGGTCGTGATGGCTAGGGATGGGTACCTAGCCCCGGTATTGAACGAGCCCCGGGGCCACATTCTTCAAGACCGCAGTATTGTTAAGATCTGACCTCAAAGGTTCTGCTATCGGTACTGGAGAAGTCGCTTTTTGTGTCCCACAGATATAAACGTTATCTGCCATATTTAACTCACCAAGTCAGTCAATTTTCCATTATTTAATGATGATATTAATTTCGCTATTCTCGCTGAAGAGGAGAGGTCTGTCTGGTATTTGTGTTCACGGGGGGCGGGGCTTTTGTTGAGACAGCACCTGGCGTGCGCACACAGGAACGCTACCAAAGATATACGATGGTGGAAAGAGCTAAACGTTCCAAAATGCGGCTCTTTCCTCCCTGAGCTGCGGCTCTGTGGTTTAGTGAGATAACTGTCATGTTCTCAGATTGTTATGGAGCCTTTAACACCGTCAGGTAGGGCGAGCGAGCAGGAGGAAGAGAGCAGCGTGAACGCGGAGGGGGCGTGTCTGCAGCTGTGAACGCCGACCAGAGTCTGTTATGGGATGGAAAGTTCTTCTAGAAAGACAGTCAGAGGTAATCTGGTAGAGGACACATGAACGCCCAGAAGAAAGCCTGTTTTTTCCTAGACTAAAACCCCCATTTCCATGTAGAATGAATTAAATTAGCGTCAGGGCGCCCCCACGATCCTGTCACCTTGCTGCTACGATGACCGTATGTTGAGCTGTCTGTATGAACATGTGGGGGGGGAACAACGAACAAGTAGAGGGCCGGGGGGCGGGCCTTAGACTCACTGCTTATGATTCCAGACAAACTAACTGCTGCTTCCTAATAAAAATAGTTATCCATAAAATTAATATAATTTATTGGGTTTACTGGATTTAAAGAAAATAAATAAATAGATGGAGTCTGCATCAAAGTGAATTTGTTTCCATCATCTCATTCATCTTAACTCTGGTGTTTGACAGACAGAAAAGTCTATTGTGGAAAATGGACAAAAGATCAAAGGAAACATCACGCTCATTAAGAATAAAAATTAAAATAAATAATTAAATAAATATCCTGACTGTATTTTGAACCAATACAAGAACTAAATGAACTATCACGATATATTGGCAAAAACATTTTTTCTAACACACCTACTGTTGCTCCCTGTGCTTTCATCTCAGTGGGAAACTGATCCAAATGTCTTTGAGAGGTTCAGGTTGCCGACCTCTGCTGTAGCACATCCACGTGCATTCCAGGTTTGTATTATCATGTATAAAGTAAAATGTTTTGTTAAAAAAAACAATGTTGCATAATGAGGAAATAAAACACTTCATGTTCTTAATTTGTTATTTATTTATTGTCCTCAAAAAGTATCGATAAGAGTATCGTAAAAATACTGGATCGATAAGCAGTATCAATAAGAGTAGTAGTACCGTTAAAACCTTAACGATACCCATCCCTAGTGATGGTTGACTGACATCACGATGGAGAGACACCATCTTGATGCCACGCCCCCGCCACGCTGCGAGTCGACACCATAAATTGGGGTTCTGATCGGATCAACGGTCAGATTAAAATCCAACCGTGTCCATGGGCCCAGAAAACCTTTTTCCGATTAGAACAAACGTTCACATGGTCACACTTTCATGAGCAGTAGTGATGAAAATACTGGAAGAGGAAATGAGTCCTGATGTAAACAAACTCAGCTGCCATAAACATTCATGCAGCAGCTCTGTAATATACGAGACGATCTTCTAAATGTGCTTTTATTAATGTGATGAATATTATGAAGCGGCTGTTCGCTCATCATTTTATTTTTAATCCGTGCTTTTTCTGTGGAAGAACGGAGCTGGAAGAAGGGTTCAGAGAGGCTAACACGTGCTAACAACATTTAGCCTTTGATGAACATAAATCCATGTGGGAAACGCTGCAATCTGCATCTTGGCTGAACGTAAATATGTGGAATAACATCAGCCTTTATGTAGTCGGGACACGACTGGAAACACAAATCCAGGTGATTGTTTGAACGGTTTCTAAGGACTGAGCCACATTTCTGCTTTAAGCTCACACACCGCCCCAAACTAGCCGCTGTGTGAGCCGACGGACCGAGCTCTGCCCGGTTCTACCGGGAGACCCGGTTCTCCTGAGTCCGGCTGCTTGTTCACATAGAGCTGCGGGACGGATGGCAGTCCGAAGTCTTCCACACGTAACAAAGCATCCTCCCCTCCCCTCAAACACAAAGCTATAAGTCCGGCTGCTCTGCTCAGAGACACGGTCCACCGGTCCACCTGGATCGACTACTTCTTTCTATTTTGTTTATTTATTTATTTTTTTTTGTTAAAGTCACTTCCCTCAGTTAATACTGATGAGTCATTAGCTGGGAAATAAAATAAAAAAGTAATAAAGTAAAATAACGAAAAATAATTATATAATAATGAAAATTGTACACCCCCCCCCCCCCCCCCCAAAATGATATCAACTGCCAATTTAAGGGACATGGCCCAACCCACCACAGACGGAGTTAGAAAAACTCATTGAAGGGTCAAACACAGAAATGTGTTTCTCTACAGAGATAAGACCAAACGTCTCATTTGATCATATAGTAGACTACATCTAAGAGCTTGCATGTGAAAGAGGTCCAACTGACCTGAAACCTGCTGAGTCAGAGCCTGCTTCTGTGTGTGGTCAATGTGCCAGCCCACCAGGATGTCCACAGTGTCCTAAGGAGGAAGGAGGCCAGACAGGGTCAGCTCTGCAGCCTCTGCACGGGTCAGCATGGGTCAGCACGGATAACTCACCCTGAAGTTGGTGCTGAACACATGGGGGTAGCAGCGGGCCACCTGGAGAATGCATCTCACGCTCTGACAGAGCAGCTCCGGCGTGTCCACGTTCTCCAGGATGGACTGCAGGCTGCTCATCACCAGCTGAAACAGAACATTACAGACGGACGTTTGCTTTGTGGTTTCACCACAGCTCACAGTGAGAGCTGCTGTCATGGTAACCCAATGAACCCTGGGTGATGTAGGGATGAAACGGACGCATCTTCATTCGTTTACAGACGCTGGATCCTGCGGGAAGCTCCATTGCTAAACATCATCTTTGGCTGTAACTCTGTTGTCAGCAGAACACTGAAGTAAGACTGGACTTTTAACGGTTCTCTAAAAATAAATCCAGCTCTTAACCCGAACCATAAAAAAGAGGACGACATTTAAGCAGTTAAGGCAAATAATTACAAAAATTATTTTTTTTAGAAACAAAAATAATATTTCTGAAACCAAAGAACTAAAGAAAAATGAATCATTTCAGAAAGGAAATGCTTAAAATGTAACAAGGAAGAAAGTGGAAAAAGGTTAGTATTATGGGATGTCATGATGAAGTCTGACCATCATTAACAGAAAGTTATTTGACATGAAGCGCCTCAAACTCACATGAATTCATTCAACCATTACTGCTGAGCCAAGCAGTCAACACACTTCACTTTGTGTGATCCTTATTGTAGAATTGTTTCTAATAAACTTCTTCAGGTTTTTAACAGTTTGTACATTAATCAGTTTCAAGTCTAGATGCAGAAATCAAAGTGACCATGGAAAACTGCTGAGTTAAATGCAATGCAGTCCAGAAGGTGTCTGCACCAAACCTCCATGCTGATGCATAAAACGTTGGGCGCACCAGTGCAACCAGTGCAACCAGTGCAACCAGTGCAACAATGCAATGCAGAGCCCTGGAGACAGCAGTCTGAGCCAGTTTGAACTTTTTCCAAACAGAGCAATTGGTCAACGTTGCAATGGTTAGGAAAATTGCATGAACTGGCGCAATTTCTCTGGCCATCACAACCTCGCAAAATCCTGGAGGGTCTGGTTAAGTGATGGTGAACTGCTGGGAGTAGGCAGACATGACATGGTTGACAAAGTTTAGATTAGAAAACATGACAAATCAAAATCTAAGTGAGCCTTCCAGTGAGCCCCCCCCCCGTGATTTTTGCTAGTTCTCCCACTTAGAAATCATGGAGGGGTCTGACATTTTCATCTTAGACACAGGTCTACTGTGAATGACATCTTAAATCATCTGGAAAAAAATCACGTTGTACGATTTTTTTAATGATTTATTTAAATGCTACTGCTGCAAATAAGTGTTTGAACACCTGAGGAAATCAGTGTTACTGTTTGGTACAGACGTCTGTGTTCTCCCTTCCACAGTAGTTTCTCACCAGGTTTGCTAACACTGCAGGAAGGATTTTGGCCCACTACTCCTCACAGATCTCCTCTAGATCAGTCAGGTTGTCGCTGAGAAACTCAGAGTTTGGGCTCTACAGGTTTTCTATTGGCTCATGGTCTGGAGACTGGCTCGACCACTCCAGGACCTGGTTCTCCTGGCTGTGGGCTCCAGGTCATTGTCCTGTTGGAAGACTCAGCCACGACCCTTCCTCAGTGGTCTGAATAAATCACTTCATGAAATCATGCAATGTCATTTTTTAGATGTTTCTCACATGCAGCTAGGAGGAAAATGTCAGACCCCTCCATGATTTCTAAGTGGGAGAACTAGCTAACTATGGGGTTCACATACTTATTTGCCTCATAGAAAATGCAGCATGCGCCATTTATCAAATAGAGGGATAACATTATCTTTTCAAGTTTGTTCACTGATAACTTGGCTAATGAAAGCTTTTTTTTAACTTGATTAGTGTTGAAATAAAAATGTAAACAAATATCAGTCTAAGCTGAATCAGCGATCCACTGGAATGTGAACTCTGTTCCTGACCTGCATGATGTGAGAGAAGGCCTTCCTCTCTCCAGCCGTCTCCAGAGCGTGCTGAGCTGCTAGCAGGAACAGCAGCTTCACCTCGTCCCGGCCGCTCGCCGTGAACTTAGCAAAGAGCCACTTGAAGATGCGCTCCGCTTCGTAACTGAGCACCGTGCACAGGAGGCCCAGAGAGGCTGCCGCTTCCTGCCGCAGCTCCCACAACAGCTTACTGCTGCAGATTGACACACAAAAATCACAACATCACACACAAAGCCACAGCAGGAGGCGCTGTGCAGCACCACCAGATAACCCCAATTTACCGTCTGCGGTGCGTAGGGCGTCGGTCTCACGACCATCAGTTAGTTTACGTTGACAGAGGAGTGGTTTATAATAATAATAATAATCCATTTTATTTAAAGCGCCTTTCAAGAAACCCAAGGACACTTTACAAAACAAAGGTTAACAATAGACCTTAAAAGCACAATAAAAATAATAAATAAAATTAAAAGTGAATCAGGATGGGAAGGCAGAAATGAACAGATGGGTTTTGAGTTTAGATCTGAAAGTAGGAAGAGAGTCTATGTTACGGAGATCAGGAGGGAGTTCCAGAGTTTGGGAGCCGAGCAGCTGAAGGTTCAACTCCCCATGGTGATGAGGCGGGCCGGAGGGACAGAGAGCTGAGCAGGGGAGGAGGACCGAAGAGAACGAGAGGGGGTTTTAATATGGATGAGGTCGGAGAGATAAGGAGGAGCCAGGTTATGGAGGGCCTTAAAGGTGAACAGGAGGAGTTTGAATTGGATTCTGGAGGTTATGGTGCAGCTGGTGGAGAACCGGGGTGATGTGACTGAAGGAGGGGGTTCTGGAGATGATGCGGGCAGCTGAGTTCTGGACCAATTGGAGCTTATTGAGGGTTTTTTGGGGGAGGCCAAAGAGGAGAGAATTACAATAATCTAAACGGGAAGTGACCAGACTGTGGACCAGGATAGAAGCAGAGGGGACAGTGAGGGAGGGGTGTAGACGATTAATGTTACGTAGATGGAATTGGGCTGACCGGGTAATGTTATTGATGTGGGACTGAAAAGATAGTGAGCTATCTAGGATGACACCCAGACTCTTCACCTGAGGGGAGGGGGAGACAGAAGACGAATCAATGGAAAGAGTTAGATTTGTGGCTTTATAGAGGGTGGATTTGGAACCGACGAGAAGTAACTCGGTTTTATCACTGTTGAGTTTGAGAAGGTTTGAGGTGAACCAGTTTTTGATTTCAGATAGACAGGAGTGGAGGGAGGAGGGTGGAAGAGAGGAGTCGGGTTTGCTTGATACATAGAGCTGGGTGTCATCCGCAAAACAGTGAAAATTAACATTAAATTTTTGCGGAAGATATTGCCAAGGGGAAGAAGATAAGTAATTAAAAGAAGAGGACCAAGGACAGAACCTTGGGGGACACCAGAAGAGACAGAGGAAGGGGGTCAGCCTCAACACCGGGAAAGGTGATTCCTATTGGGAAACACATTCCTGCACCCAGAATGCTTTGCACATGCATCCCACAGGCCCGGTTCCACTGCTCCATTAAGCAAAAACATGGATGTAAGTAGACTTTCCGTCTCCATGCTGCGTTCATAGGGGCTCATTGTTAAGACGGACCTGGACAGAACTGTGGCGTTCTCCGGGTCCAGGACTTCCTATTTAAGCTCACCCTCCCAGGTCAGGGGGAGAAAGCTTTTATCTTACCTCTCATTTAAAATGTCGTTCAAGGTGCTGAGGATGGTTTCCAGCTGTTTGACCAGCGCCTGTTCAACAGAGAAACAGAACCACACTTCATGTCTTTGCTTCTCTGCAGACCTGAACATTTCTGTACTGGTGGTAAACTTCTGGGTTCTTGACCCTAGGGGTGTAGGCTTACATCCTCTACTGTTTAGGCTGAGAAAACCCAGGTTTTTCATTATTACCAGGACCACCAGACCTCTGAATTTGTACAGTAAAAACCGCCCCTCCCCCAGTTCTTGTCTCAGCATGATGGTTGGATGATTTTACAAGAACTCTAGTGTTGTAGAAATAAAAGCTCAGAGCACCCAGACAAACTGGGAACATCTGACTGACCACTTTGCTCTCTCCGTGGCTGATGAACTCCTTCAGTTGTTTGAGGGTGGCCAGCCTTCGCTCTCGGTCGTCCTCCCTGGAGACCCGACGCAGCAGGTTGGCCAGCCGAGACTCCTCCGAGTGAGCCATCCCCCTGTCTGCAGCAAAAACAGCAGAGCAGCTGGTTTACCGTCAGCACAATGCACGTTGTACGATCCTGATGCCGTCAGATAGGGACGTCAGGTTTGACTCTTTTGAACAGATGCAGACAACTACACTAACTCAATGTTCTATTGTACAACCTGTTGAGGTCATCACTGCAATAAAGGCTTCCTGTAACTGCCAATCAGACTCCTGCACCGATCCACAGGTATTCTGGCCCTCTCCTCATGAGCAACCTGCTCCAGCGGTCTCAGGTTTGATTCCAGACGGCAGGTCTCAGCATCTTCCACAGATGCCCAGTATGGTTTAGGTCAGGGCGGATGACGGTAACTTTAGAAGAGTCCAATGCTTTCCTGCTGCCATACCCGTGACACCTGTGACTGAGACCACGTTTTCTGACGGACCAGTGCATTTCTCTACAGCAGGGGTATCAAAAAAATGGCCCGCCAGATGTTTCAATCGGGCCCATTCATGAAGAGTAAAAATTATAAGAATGTTTAAAAAACAAGCACGTTTCTAGTCCATTCCTGTGGCGAGTTATGATTTTTTAAAGAAATAACCGAAATGCGCAATTCCGCCACTAGGGGGAGCAAAGGAAAAGCTTAAGAGGTGAAACAGCATATCTTTGCACCTGCCAAAAGTGAAACCTAACGGCTCTGTGTCTGAATAAAATGTAGTTTGGTTCCCCGCAAGCCCCACTGCTGTTACATTGTTATAAGAATGATCAGTAGTGACACCCTAATGACCAAGATGTTGTCAAAAAGAAAAAAAGGGATGAAGTGAAGTGCTGAGCTTTCCAGGTAAAATGGACACATTTTTATTTGTTTCAGAGTTGAATGCAAAACCTGCGTGCTTGTTATGTCATCAACAGGTGCTCAAAGAATATAACATTCAGCAGCACTATGAGACAATGAGGAAAGTTTCACCATTTGCAGTTAAGAAAAGAGAGGATTTACCAACTAAAATCTGGACTGAAAATCAACCGTCTGCATTTACTGCAGCGTGACGTCAGTGATGGAGCAGTGACAGACACCTGATTGCAGACAAGTTGGAGCAAACATCCAAACCATTTTCAGATGCTGAACCTATAGAAAAATGACGAAGGCTGCAGAAGTCTTGTTCCCCAAAAAGCAGTCTGTCAAGGATTATGATTACAGATCCAACATCTCTGAGGAGACTTGGGCGCCAAATGAAGGAATCCTGTCATTTATTGTATTTTCGGTCACTATTAATGAAAGCACAGATACAGATATTGCACAACTGTGCATATTTCTTAGAGGTGCAGAAGAGTTTCTTGAGTTGATGGACCCAACAACAGCTGATGACAGTCAGCTCTCTTGTTACAGTGCTGGACTATGCTGGAGTGAACTAGTCACGTAATGTCAGTCTGGTCACTGATGGCGCCCATCAAAGGTCAGGAAGAAGGCAGGTGTTGCCACAAAATTCAGGCAGAAACCAGGAAAAGATTCTTGGACATTTCATTGTGTTTTGCACACTTGAATGGCAGTAAATATGTTTCTGCACAGGATCTGAATCCTGATATTGACGGCCTGCAGAAGTTTGAGGAGAGAAAGGAGGTTAACTCCAAATTCTTGTTATGTTCACAAATGTTTGCAAGTTTAATTTAGTTGAATTATTCATTGATTTGCACATTTACATTTTAGGCAGGTGTTGAATTTTTTTCCATAGCCCCTCTTGAGTTTATTATAAGGATTGATTCAGTGTCAGATGTTTTTTGCTTTTACGTTACTGGTCCGGCCCACTTGGGATCAGACGCCTTGAATGCGGCCCCCAAACCAAAATGAGTATGACACCCCTGCTCTACAAAATCCCTTCATAGTCTTGAGATTTCATTGTACACAGCCCAGATCATAATACAGCCTCCTCCGTGTTTCACAGCAGGGACAGCGTTCTTTTCTTTATACTAGGCAGGGGTTGACATAGCCCAGAAATTTGCACTGGCCCACAGGGCCAGTAGTTTTTGAAACTTACTGGCCCTGCCTGAAAGTTACTGGCCCGACACCGCGCATAGCGGGACCCGCCGCTCCGCAGGTGCTGGCAACTTTAGGGGGGTCCGGGGGCATGCCCCCCCCGGAAACTTTTAATATGGTGCAATTTGGTGCATTCTGGTGACATCACTTATTACTACACTTTTCAATGACTGAAAATAGACCATATCAAACTTAAATCTGCTCTAGTCTGTTTCAGATGTTTTGAAGAGAGCACTGCAGTGTAGTAGGTAACACTAGTTCAGAAGTTTTCATGCTGCTTCTAACGGCAAATATCACAATAAATCATAAACATTAAATGTGTTAAAACAATCTAATGGCAGCTTGAACCATTTAACGAATCAAATAAATCCCTTAATGCATTTGACCAATCGGATGGACGCCTTCACATTGTTGACCAATCGGATGGAGCCATGTTATGTTAGATGTTTGTAACCTATGTCAACGTGGGTCATTTGGAGTATAATTTTTAAACTGGGAATGGTTATTTGGTTATTTTGCTGTTTGTTTATATACCGCAAATTATATCGTTATCGCAATTTTAATCTCTGATATGGCATATCGCGAGTTTTCCTCATATTGTGCAGGTCTAACTGAGATCATTCAGCTAACTAGAAATACTTACTGCTTACAGTGTTGTAAAGAAAAACAAAATTAAGTAGTTTAACATTCTACTGCATTTGAGTCTGAGATTCAGGTATTTGGAGTTGCCTTTGATTCTTTGACATTCAGCTTAAAGCTTAGTGGATACAGTTTCATCTTCAATGCATTCATTAAATATCTTGCTGTCCATACTACTAATTATACCCATTACTCCATCCAACATATTCCTATCTATTCCTGCCATGTCTTCCACATCTCTGACATGCTTCAGTCTCTCTTCAGTGTCGGATTTATAATCAAATGTAATAATAACCCACTGGCTTGTGCCTTCGTTGTTGCTGTTTAACATTGTTTTGTATTGAATTGTTACATTCAATAAAGTTTGAAAAAAAAAAAGTAGTGAGCGCGTGCCGCGTGGTGCTCGGCAGTGAAAGCCGCGCGCGCGCAGGCGGAAGAGAAGGAGAAGTGATCAAAGGTTTCCCATAGAAACCCTTGAAGTCTGAACACAGGACTAGCAGAAAAACTAAATTATGAAGACGAGGTAAATCTACACGTTTTCGCAAAATTTACTTTATTGAAAAAGGTGAAGAATGTATAAACCGTTAGATATTTTAGTGGCCCGAGCGGACAAGTGAAAAGTAAAGTCTTGTGGTCCGCACTGCTCGAAAAACAGGACCGGGCCAGCGGACAAATGGCTATGTCGAGCCCTGCTAGGGGTTAAGGATATATTTTAACATTTCGATTCAAACATAATTTGTGGTCAATGATCTGTAGGGGTGTAGGAACAAATCGATTCAGCAATATATCGCGATAGTTCATTTGGCGATACTGTATCTATTCAAAATGCTGTCAGGGTGATATTTATTTTATTATTTCTGAGCGTCCTTCAGTGTCCGACTCTTGTTGTCCACTTCACCCTCCAACCACTAGTTGGTAGCAGAGCACACGGAGCCTCTTTGAGCAGCTCTACACCACAAAACATAAGATCTAGCTTTTACTTGGGGTAGGTACCGAACAGAAACTCTGTTCCATGTTGCTGTCAGTATCATATTGCAGTGCTTTTTAGCGGCTCAGATAAGAATGAGTGAAGCTCTGCAGCTGCACAGCCGCTAATGATCTGAGACAAAAGGCTGTAGACAAAGCGGGCCACTTCTGCAGAACCTCTCAGCTATAGATTCTAGTTCTGATGGATCAGAGTGATGTGTCCAACGCTCTGGAAAAAGGCCATCGTCGTGGCGATGAGCGGTGAAGTCCGTGTTTACTTCCACGTGTGAGAAAGTGGAGCAGCAGCTGCAGAGCAGACGGTCATGGAAACAAAGCATCTGAGCCACATTAAAGCTCTTCATCCTGTCAGGCTGCCTCATCATCATCACTTTAATGTTTCTGGATAGAATTAGTGTTTTTATTTTTCTCCCTTTACTGTTGAATCACTGTTCAGTCTCCTGGAGGATCTAAATTAATGTTGGAAAATATCAGAGCTTGATTTCCTCAATCAGACATTTAGAACATTATGGGTTCAGACACATTCATTCTATTGTTTTTCTTAGACTGAAATATATTTTGTTGTGGAAATCAGACAATGTTGACTGTTCCCTTTGAATATTTGAAGTTACCAAATTAAAAGCACAATGAATTTGCTTTGGTAACAGCAGCTTCTCTATGAGACACAGTTGCAGTGCTTGACATAGTGATCATTAAATATACTGAATGTTACCTTCTTATTACAATCAAAGACGTATTAATGTTCAGGTGGAGTTTTTTCTGAGTCATGCTCTTTAAATCAAAAAGGAAATGTGTTCTGGTACAATATCGTGGTATGTATCGTAGGACGCGTAACGAATACGTGTCGTACCACCAGACTCTTGCCGATACAAACCTCTAATGATCTGATTCATGGTATGATATTGGCTCATTTTGAATGATCCCATTGGATCCAACTCTCTGGCCTAAAATTGATCATCACATGTGTAGCAAAACTTCCACCGGTGTGAGTGTACATAAAGATTAGCCCTTAAGGATGGAGGAAGCAGACATCAAAATCCAGCAGAAGCTTGTGTGAAACATTTAGACCTGATCAACCAGAAAACGCCATTGATGATTGAAGATATCCCAACATTTAAGATCTTTGATGAAGTTTTTAATTGGAATTAATGGTTGAGACTAGAGCTGCATGATGAGGAAGACTTGTGATATGCGACATTAGTGATCAATATTGCAATAATGATATAACTTGCGATCCATGAACAAATAGCAAAACCACCAAGAACATAATTTCCATTTCACTGCAACAGTTTCATTTAAATAAGAGTCAACATAACTTAAATTATGCTCCAAATGACCCTCCTCTATGCAGGAGGCGAACATCTAACATAAAAGGATCCATCCGATTGGTCAAATGCATAAAAGGGATTTATTTGATTGGTTAAATACTTCAAGCTGCCATAAGACTGTTTTAGCACATTTAAGGTTGCAATTTTTCAAGTACACCCCACTCCATGTGTCAGAAAACCTTTAGTGTCCTTTCAGAATCAACGTTTTCTGTTAAACTACTAAACACACCTGCACAGGTGGTTCACTGACTGCAAACAAGCTGTGTTCGTTTGCACACAAAAAAGCTTTTTTCCTAACAAGTTAATTCAAGCCCAGCTGCATAAATGAGAACACCCCAGTCATCGTCTTGGGAGAAAAGACAAACTTAGACTACAAAATCCCAATGAACAGACATTCAACCTCAGGTGAGTCTAATGATTCATGTAAGAGGTGTGCAGCACAGGTGACTAGAAAAGGACTTTCTTATCCAACAGCCCATTTCATGCTGTCAGCAATGGCTCCCCATGGAAAAGAAATATCACCAAATCTGAGAAAGGAAATCATTTCTTGGCACAAAAAAGGTGAAGGCTACAAGAAGATGAGCATCAGTCTCCATCCAGGCTCTGAAAGAGGTTCTTCTTGAAGAATGGACAAAGACAGATGTTCCAATATGACGCCAACCTGTTCATTCATGCCTACAAGACTTGGTGCTGTCCTTAGAAACCACAGGGCTCCTCCAAAATACTAGATGTAGTAGTTTCTGTTGCAGTGTTCATATTGACTTCAACCAACTGAAGTCAAACTGAAGATGATGTGATCAAAGTCAGATCATTAACCTTCATTTCATGTTATGGAGTTCAAGAAGTACTTAATAAAACTCAACCTGGTGGAAAGTTTGGAAACTTTTCCTTTGTTCACTGAGCTACTGATCAATGAAAGGGGGGTGTCCTGATTTATGCTGAGCCCTGTAACTAAGGACCATGGCTTCACACTAGGAGGTCCTTCTTCTCCTTTAGGTTCACACAAGTCTTTACATGAGCCCAGGTTGGAGAGTCCTGGTTCTCACACGTTAAAAACACAATGCTGCTTCTTCTGAAGGGGGAAGGCTTTAGAGACGGGACCGCTTACCCTGTGATTTCCTCATATCCTTTGAAGCTAAAGCACGGCTTCCATGCTGAAAAGTAGTCACATCCACAGTCACATTGTTGGGCCTCAACTCTTGCCCCAGCGACTTCCAACCAAATGAAGCATCACAGACACTCTGAGCAGCTTCATATCCCCCTGGGTGCAGCAAAAGTTCCGGTTAGAATCATTCTGTCAAGCGCATGAGAAACCAACACCTGTGTGGCATGAACTGTGCTACAGTGAACTGTGGCTGTGCAGAGCCTCACCCTCCTCCTGATGTCCAGCTGCAGGGGTGTAGGCATCACTGAGCGCCGCCGGCTGGTCAGGGCACTTGGAGGCTAAAACTTTGAAGAAGGACCCAGAACCAGGTTCTCTGGACTTCACGTGGTCCTGGCTTGATGGCACACTGTCAAGTCTGAGACAAAAACACACACTTTTCTAAGAACTACAGAGCTCATACTATGAATAATGCAGAATAGTTAAAACGTAATTTCTGACGTTGGAAAAACTCTAACCAAAAAAGTAGCAAGTATTTAACTAATCATCAGCGTAAAGCTGCTTCTTCTTTAGCTTCACCATAAACATGTACTTTATGTAGAGAATGAGCAACAATTACAACATTTTAATATCAAAGAAATGTTTTTCCTGCTTTTAAGGACAGATTTGTTGTCAACACAAGAGATCGATTTGCTTTCATTCATATTCTAAGCTGATCCTTCATTGGAGCTCAGCTGTTTTGGGACCAAACCACATTTCAAACACGCTACAGCAGATTATCCACGAGTTTATTTACGAGTCCTTCAGTCGATCCAAAACCTGGAAAAAATCTGCTGCTGCATGGAGGAATCCGTTGAAACCGCAGTAACTCCAGAGGCCTGTAGCTCAAACTGGCCTCACCTGTTCCAGCAGAGAACCAAAGCAAAAGGGGCGGAGCTTGGACAGGCAGGTGTATGCGCACTCACAGCACCGAGTCCTAAAACTTCTAAAAGACATGCTTTTGCCTAAAAAACTGTGGTGAAGGAAAAAGAAATGTACATGTTGGAGTTTTCCTGCTGACCCTCACAGCTGTGGAGTTCAACTTTCAACCTAAAGAAAATGTGAAAGCAAACTCCACAAACTCTGACACGAGCGTGTCTGCTGCTGAGGGAACCAGCTTTTAGTCTGCATGTGTCCAGAACCAAATCCACGTCAACGGACAATCCTCTCTGTCAGAACTGCTGTCAATCACGTGAAGCCAACCTGGCCTGAACTCGGACAAACCCATGTTTGCCAACGAAAGCATGAAACTGTGCCGCCAAAGCAGCGTTTCAGTGGTTTGGAGAACGCAGGAACACGCCGCCTCCTGACGCCTGCAGCACATGCTCTTCTTCCAAACATTTCACCTCCATGACTCTGCTGATGCTCTCTGAATGTAGACCAAAAGTTTCTCCAAAGAGCGCCGAACATCTGCCATGACTCCACGGCTCAATCTAAATCTGCATCTTAAAAGGAAACTGCTAAAAGTCTGGCTAAACTAGAAGCAATAATGACCACATATGAACAAGGCTGACTCAAATTTAGATAAAGTTGGCCACAAATCATACTTTTGGAAGAGGATTCACTCTTGACACAAAACATTCAGCTAGAGATTATTCAGAAAGAATTTCAACATTTCTTTGTCTTTTCCTCTGGGCGTTTCCCTTCACCCCACAGCCAATCAGCTTCCTCCGTCTGTCTCCTGCGTCCTCTACCAGCAGCTACCTTCATGTCTTCCTTCATCCAGAATCCTCCTCTCTGGTCTTCCTCTAGACCTCTGGCAGTTCTAGACTCAATGGATTCACCGTCTGTCCTCTGGACATGTCTCAACCATCTCAGTCTGGCTTTATCTCCTCTAACATGTCTGTCCCTCTGCTGTCCTCATTCCTGATCCATCCTGAACCTCAGCATCTTCGTCTCTGCGTCCTGTCTTCCTCAGTGTCTAGGAAACAACATGGCTGCTCTCTCCACCCCTTTCCTTTCATTCCAGCTCAAACTCTTTTCTGACACTTTTCTCCACCCATTCCAACCTGCCTGCACTCTTCTTCACTTCTTTTCCACTCCCCCCGTTCCTCTGGACTGCTGACCCTAGACCCTTCAGATCCTCCTTCTTCATCTCTTTTTCCTGTAACCTCGCTCTTCCTCTTGGGTTCCTCTCATTCACACACATGTTCTCCGTCTTGCTGCCGCTAACCTCCATTCCTCTCCCTTCCAGGACAAACCTCCACCTCTCTAGCTTCTCCTCCACCTGTTCTCTGCTCTCTCTACAAATCACAGTATCGTCTGCAAACATCATGGTCGTTCCTGTCTAACCCCATCTGTCAGTCTGTCCATCACCACTGCAAACAGGAAGTGGCTCAGAGCTGTTTGCAGAATAAATGCAACACTTTTTATTATGGATTCTAAAGGATCAATACGTTATATTTCCTCTAGAATCAAATATTGGTCATTGTTGATGTCCTTTGTGAATTACAACACCCTTTGCCCTCGCAGACCAGCAACCGCCGCTGCTAACGTGTCTGCTTCGGCTAACACCACGTTGGGGAAGTAACGTGAAGGTTTAGTTCGGAGTCTGGGCTCGGTTTCGCTTTGGCCCCAGCTGTCTGGTTCCGGGAGGCAGAGCAGGAAGCCTCGCCGCCTCCTCTGCTGCTGATCGACACGTTCGGGCGGGTTCGGGGCCTGTTTGTCAGCGGAAACCTCCTCTGACCCGGTGACACCGTCGGTAAACGACCTCCGCGCTTCAGGGGCCCCTCTCCGCGGGTCTGGCCGGGAATATGACCCCCCTCCCTCAGAACGCCCCCGGAAGCGGGCTGAGCAGCACTGATCGGGGCGTTAGCCGCCGAGCTAACGCGCTAGCCCGCCTCCTGTAGGTCCGAACACCGATCCCGCTGCTGCTTTGGGACCCGTCCTAACACTGCAGCGGGAGGACGGCCGATGTCCGCCGTTCCTGCCTGGGAATCGTCGCTGCAAAGCCCCTCGGCTCGGGCGGCAGCACCGGGCTCTGCTCAGCGTCCAGCTGCAAGCATTTCGGCCCGTTTCAACGCGGCGGGACATAGAGCGGTCCAGGCAGGGGGGAGGGGGGGGGGGGGTTGGATACGGAGCTTCTCTAGTGCGGTTCTGTGAAGGCCCGCCGGTCGCGACCGTTTGAGAGTCCGGCGGAAGAGCTGAGACCAACCTGGGCTGCCAGTCGTTCCAGTGTGGCCGCAGTTTGTGGGCGCCGCTGAGCCGAGACCCCGGGGCTTTACGGCTCATTACCCTCCGGTGCGCTGCATGACCTGCCGGCAGCGCCGAGCGTGTCTGTCCCGACAATTACTGTTTTCTGCTCCGCGTTACCGACGACCGCGAAAACGTTGACTAAGCCAGCGTGCTTGAAGCTAGTTCACGACGCATCTCTTCTTCTCTCGCGGCATTCTCTTCTTCGAGCGCTGTGTCCTCGTGACGCTCAAACCGTCGACTGCGCTCTGCTGCCCCCTAGCGGCAGGAAATCCCCTCTGCATTAAAGACCAAAGGAGAGTTTTCATTCACACTTTCACCTTATACGACGGAGTTTTAGTGTACAAAAAAGTAAAATTACGAGATTTAAAGTAGTAGATTTACGAGTTATTTTGTTGCAAATTTACGAGATTAAAGTGGAGGTGAGCATTCAGAGCAGCCAGTGAACGCCGTGCAGCAGCAGAGCGACTAAACAGAAGAACAGGTGAGCTGAATGTCTATTGAGAATGTTCCAAATGTCTGAAGGCTCATTTGTTTAATTTACACTTCATTAATGGTTTAGTCATTGATTGGCGGCTTGCAGGATCTCTGCAGCTGTTGATGAAGACGTTGGTGTCCCTGCAGATGTCCACTTCAGTCCTTTCTTCCTCCAAAGACCAGGGGCCTCATTTATAAAGGTTGCGTACGCACAAAAGAAGGCGTACGCCACTCTCTACGCAATAGTTGAGATTTATAAAAAGCAAACTTGACGGGAAAATGTGCGGTCCTTCACGCAAGCTCTGACCCAGGCGTACGCACAAAAACGGGTGAAATGAGAAACGGCGACACCGTCGGCAGATGGAAGAAACACGTGAAAGTGAAAATGACAATACTGCCTCTCAGAAATAACATGAAGACTTCATAAAGCAAGTCTGACAATTAACAGCTACACCAACACCCGTTTGATCCATCAGCAGTGAGACAAATAAAAAAAATCAAACGAAAATTACAACAGAAATTCAAATGAACACTTATTTGCAAAAAGAAAAGTGAAAAATGTTCTGCAATATTGGCATGTTGTGCAATTCATCCTCATAAATAATATATTTAACAGAACGAAATAATGTACAAAACTGACATTCCCGTCAATGTGTCCGTCTGGCGGAGCAGATATAGGTGCAATCAGACAGACAGATGGATAGATAGAGAGAGATGCATTTATTGTCCACTAGGGAAAGTTGTTTTCACATTAAAACATTTCTTCATAAGCTACAGAATTATGGTATTCATGCATATGCCTTTAGTTTGTTTTATTTTTGATGAAACAATGTATGGCGTATGTCTCAACCATTCAGAAAGCAACAAGTAATTACATTTGCGCTGATCAATTTCCCATTTCCACGTCGATTATTACCGACATCTGTAGCTTGTCAGATGTAATTAAATGGAGGGAAATAAAATGCCCCATCACAATGCGTAATGACACACAATGGCTGATCTTGCGCTCTTAGAAGATGTGGCAAATGGAAGAATTCGGAGTGAACGCATCTTTAGACAGCAAGAAGACTTGCTGGCAAACGAGGACGAGTGGCTTATGAGCCGGTTCAGACTTCTTCCAGCCGTCCTGTTGGACCTCTGCGGGCTTTTGGGCCCGGCGTTACAGAGGAGCACTCGGAGGAACCACGCGTGTCACCCGGTGCATCTGGCGCTCCGGTGCCCCCCCGGTGGCAGAGACACTCTGGCGATGCAGCACTAGACGTTTTTTCGCCTCGACTTTGATGTCCGACCATTTCTTTTTCATTTCGGCCACGGTCGGAGGTTGTGAGGCTACAGCATTTACGGCGTCTGCCACCGTTTGCCGCTCACGTGCCTTTTTGGCATTAGTAATGCCCACACTGTGCCCTCCAAACAACACTTTTCTCCTCTTTTCCACCTCGCCAACGATAACTTCTACTTCACATTGAGTGAAGTTACGTTTTTTTGATTTTCTCTCCGTGTTTGCCATGGTTTCGCAAGACATGAATATTAATTTGTGGGCGTTTCACAGACTATTTATGGGCAACTATGGGCGTGTCATGAGGCCGCAAAAGCTGCGCAGCATTTAGAATTGGTTGTGATTTATTAAGGGAAAGATGCGTAGGATGTGCGTGCGCACAGTTTTATAAATCCCAATATTTCTGTGCGTACGCATGTTTCATCGTACGCCACTTCTGACGCAAATCCTACGCAAAGTTTTATAAATGAGGCCCCAGATCTCTACTGTGTGACGCTTCCGTCTGAGGAGGAGGAGCACTTTCTGGCATTCTCAGCGTTCTTCTGCTAAAATAACAGACTGTTTTCATTCATCTTTGTTGTTTTATGTTGAAACGGGACGTTTCCTCTGGAGGAGGGGGCGTATTGAACACTGTTTACCTTCAGCTTTGGTGTTCTGCATATGACAGGTTAATGACGTAATTAGACAAATCTGAACCCCATCTATCATCTGAATGATGATAACAGAATAAAGTAGCGGTCCTCTTACCCAAACGTGTCTCTGAGCTCCTCATTTTACATGTGAAACTTCACTTTACCAACACCAAACCCCGGAGAGACGGCCACACTAATAGGAATTTCATTTTCAGTTGCCAAAAGATTCAGAATTTCTTTGTTTTTGAAACCTATCCAGAAATAAAACTTCACAAAATGCTCTGCATCTTTCATCTTCAAGCATGGCTCAGATAAACAGACACCTTTGGTGTTTTGTCTCGTTAATTTATAACTTTTTTTAATGTTGTATTTAAAAAAAAATTTGTTTGTCAGCTGGCCCTAACACTCTTTGGTATTGTAGAGTTTTCCCCTCAAGAATATTGTGTTTGGACATTAAAAAGTATGTTTTTTACACACATATAAGCCTCACAAAATATTTTGAATCGTACTGTAAAAAAAAAAGCTAGTCTCTGGGAGAATCAGATAAATGTAAAATTAGGAAAATGTGACTCAAGTAACACAAGCTGTTCACAATACATTCATTAACTAGGAAAAACAATCCCTGTGTAATAAGAGATGTTCCCTATTCCTTGTCACCTGTGATTCATTTAAATTCAATTCAGTTTTATTTGTATAGCCCAAATTCACAACAGTCGTCTCAATGGCATTCGTGCCAGTAATTGTAAGGTAAACATACAATCAAAAAGGATCATAAATGCATAGAATTCAATAGGATAATACTAAAACTTTGACTAAACAGACCAAACTAAACTGGCATCGCTGCCCTTAACCCCCTTCGCGGTAAGGAAAAACTCCTACCTAAAAAAACCTAAATACTGAGGATCACAGGTGAGATGAATGGCAGTGGTTAGGCACCAGGTGAGAGTAGGAGACTGGAGAGCATGCCAAGCAAACTCCCCACAGATAATGATGGTGCCCCCAACTAAAGACCGCTACCTGACCCTGACGGTCCACCGGGCTGCCCAGTTTGATTGCAATGAAACAGAGAATTAAAGTGGGGTCCAGGATGATCTGAGAAGGCACCCAGGACCGCTCCTCAAGGACCATAGCCCTCCTAGTCCGCCAGATATTAAAACCCCCTCCCATGACAGCAAGACTTCAAAAGCCTTCAAAAGAGCCTTCAAAGAGCCAGTGGGTTGCAGATGAGTAGGTTTGGCTCTAGCACAGTCAGCCCAAATCACCTGTGCGACTTGGTGAAAGTTGATTCCTTGCAGTGCAGTGAAGGGATAGGTGAAAGGAGAACATATTTTTTATGAATTTTTTGTTGGATCAGATGAGAGTATGAAAGGGGAGGAAAAGTAAAGCTAGTACTGGAGAGAATTCTCCTCCATGTTCTCCCTACCATGACAAAGGTGGATAAAGGTGGAAAGATTTCATGTCATGGACACCAGTGAAGATCACAAATCATTGAAGAAAAAAGGTTCAGAGCACTGTCTAGTGCAGGGGTGGGCAATTCCAGGCCTCGAGGGCCGGTGTGTCTGCATGATTTCCAGATAGTCTTGCCCTACTCATGGCTGATTACCTGGTTCAGGTGTGTCCAGCCAATTAGAACATGCCAGAGCAGGGTATGCTGGAAAACATGCAGGAATGCGGCCCTCAGTGCCCACCTCTGGTCTAGTGGGTCTAGATGACCCAAGTCTAAACGTTAAAGTGCCTAGGATAGAACAAGGGTTAATTAGAACAAAACTCTTCCATTATCACTGAAAAGTAATGCAGAGCAAACATTTTCTATATCAGTTAAATCAGACACTATGTCCTGCAGGTGTTTGTCTGGTTTCTGTTGGTGTTTCACCTTTTCTTTCTGTGCAGGCTGACTCTGGCTCCTCCCAGCTCATCCACACCCTCACCTGACCTCTGCAGAGAAGTGCACAGTTGTCTGCACTTAGCTAATTTAGCTTGCTCCCTATGTAAGTTGACTGTTTTCTGTATTCAGTGTAGGTTTTTCAGTCAGGTTTCTGTTTTTATTATTAAACCATTAGACTCTTTCCCTGCTTCTGGGTCCTTGCCGACCAGCCTGTGACAAAACTACACTCTATCACCGTAAAGGATCCAGGATTATTTAACGCGCTGGGTCAACCTGCCTCTGCCCTTCATGGACAAAGTAGCTGAAATAACAATGAAAATTTTGCCAAAGACGAATTCAAAGCACTAGACTCATCCATATTGAGCTTCTTCTTTCGACTTCTTCTTCTTCTCAGACTTAGGCTCAGACTTACTTCCAAACTAGACACATGAAGGTCCAAGCCAGGAGCTGAGCCAGGGCTCCAAAAAGCAGTTTATAGTAAGTAATTACTTTGACAAACACTGCAGAAAACATAATGTGAACGTCACACCATAAAGATTAGTCATTTAAACTTCAAAATAATTACGAGTAAATCATTTCGTTGTGCACTGCATAATTATAATTAAAAGATTCTGATTCTGAGCGAGTTAGATGAAGATTCGGCCTGTTCCACAGTCAGAGTCAGAGTTGGGCTGTTTCTGACTGTGAAAGATCTGAAAAACAATAAGGCCAGTGTTTCAGTGAAAAACAATGGATCTGACCTACAAAAACAACATTTCATTTTTGAGAAGTACTTTAGACTTACTTGTCTTTCTTTCTTGTCCCTGACTGAGAGTCATACTAATTAAAGACGGTTTATTGTTAATTACAAACAAACCTTCCCTAAACCCTCATAATACATAATACTGCAACCTTATGCTCCAAAGCCCCACCTCCTCTTCTCCATAGTCCTCCATGCTAATTCAAACCCCCATTTACTCTGATGGAGTCAACCCGACTGGTCTGTGTCAGCTGTGATGTTAAGGCAGAAGCTCTGAGAGCGTGAAAAGCTCTGTGCACTACAGCTTTGTTCACCAGAGGGTATACATGCAAAAGAAACTGTTTGTTCACCACAGGTTGTGGTTGCAGCAGGGGATCTTCGTATACCAAAAGCTCTCTGTGCATAAGGATGGGGGGAGCTGGAAACTCTTTGTGCACCAGAAGCTCTGTAATGCAGAGGTAGAGCAAACGACCTCTAGCTATGTGTGAAAGTATCTTTGGGCAAGGCACTCAACCCCACATTGCTCCTGATGGTTCTACATTGGTACCAGTGTAGTAGGTTTAGGGGATGTCATCTGGACTTGGTTATTAAAGTTAGAAGACGTTTCGCCTCTTATCCAAGAGGCTTTGTCAATTCTGAATTAGCTGGTCTAAGAGCTGGTATATATATGCGTCCATGGGGGAGGAGTCAGACCTGAAACTGGAGGTATTGTCCACTTAGCCTACATGGTTTCGGGTCGTTAATAGTCCTTTGTCCTCAGCTGGGGGTTGGGGAGCCAGTGACTCGCTCTCCACATTGGTCCTCTCTTTCAGCGGTTAACGACTCAGGTGAAACTGGTTTGGTTTGTTTAGGTTTCAAGACACTGCCGTAGATGGATGGAAGAATAAACCTGAGACCACCATTCTTATTAAGAGAAGGTTTATCCTTCTTGACAAAGATGGCTTCTTTCACTCCTCGCTCAAACCATCCTTTCTCTCTGGCTAGAATTCGGACTTCACTGTCCTCGAATGAGTGGTTTGTGGCCTTCAGGTGGAGATGCACTGCAGACTCAGGTCCACTTGGGTTGGCTCTGCAATGTTGGTAGAGACGCTTGTGTAGAGGTTGTTTGGTTTCTCCTATATACTGTTCCTTGCAGTTCTCTTTGCAGTGGATAGAGTACACAACATCACTCTGTTTGTAGCTGGGAATTTTGTCCTTTGGATGAACCAGTTTTTGTCTGAGGGTATTGACTGGTTTGAGATGAACTGGGATGTTATGTTGTTTGAAAATCATTTTAAGTTTTTCAGACAGACCTGAGATATACGGAATTGAAATACTGTTCCGTTTCGGCTCTTGTTCCTTCTTGTCTTGTTTTCCTGTATGTTGGGATCTGGTGAATGCCCACTTGGGATATCCACAGGTTCGGAGGGCTTGGTGGATATGTTGCTCTTCCTTCTTCTTTCTGTCAGAGCTTGTGGGCACCTCCTGGGCTCTGTGTTGTAGTGTCCTGATGACGCCTAGTTTGTGCTGTAAAGGGTGGTTTGAGTCAAATAACAGATACTGATCTGTGTGAGTAGGCTTCCTGTACACTTCAACCTGGAGCTGTCTGTCCTCTCCAATGATCACAGCACAGTCTAGAAAGGCTAGGGTGTTGTCCTTTGTGTCTTCCCTGGTGAACTTTATGTTCTTGTCGACTGCGTTGATATGATCTGTGAAAGTCTCCACTTCTTGGCTTTTGATCTTGACCCAAGTGTCGTCCACATATCTGAACCAGTGGCTTGGAGAAGTACCTGGGAAAGAGTCCAGGGCTCTTCTCTCGAGAGAATTCTAGCCAGAGAGAAAGGATGGTTTGGGCGAGGAGTGAAAGAAGCCATCTTTGTCAAGAAGGATAAACCTTCTCTTAATAAGAATGGTGGTCTCAGGTTTATTCTTCCATCCATCTACGGCAGTGTCTTGAAACCTAAACAAACCAAACCAGTTTCACCTGAGTCGTTAATCGCTGAAAGAGATGACCAATGTGGAGAGCGAGTCACTGGCTCTCCAACCCCCAGCTGAGGACAAAGGACTATTAACGACCCGAAACCATGTAGGCTAAGTGGACAATACCTCCAGTTTCAGGTCTGACTCCTCCCCCATGGACACATACATATACCAGCTCTTAGACCAGCTAATTCAGAATTGACAAAGCCTCTTGGATAAGAGGCGAAACGTCTTCTAACTTTAATAACCAAGTCCAGATGACGAACCAACCTGGATGAATGAGAGTCTTCATAGACATATTGGTGCCAGTGTTCAGCAGTGGACCTGCATCAGTGTGTGATTGTGTGTGTGAATGAGAGTGTGACTTTATAGTGCTTTAGGCCTTAAACCAAGGTAGAAAAGTGGAATATAAGTATACCTCATTTACCATTACAGCCCACTCCAGTGAAAACGTGTTCTTGTAGCATTTCTCTCATGATGGAAGACATACCATATTTTTACGACCATAGGGCACAGTCTCAGTTATGTCAGCATGTTAGGGCGCAGGCGCGTTAACATATACCGGTAAAACATGCATGCTAGATGTTTGAAAAAAGGCAGAGGGAGCAAAACTGAGTTGGTTGTGATTTCTTTTTCTTTTTCAATTAGCATCCAAAAATCCATCAAAGTCCTCATCTTCTGTATCTAAAATGAACAGCTGGGCTAAATTTCTATCAAACACACCAGCTTCCCTTCCGTCATTTTCAGAGTCTGTCTTGTTGCCATGTGGTTCCTCATGAATGATGCCAACTTTTCAGCATTTTAAAAGCAGTGCAAGCAGACACGTTATCCATAGCTTCTACAATCCATTCACAAAGTGGCGTAACTCGCCCGGCGCTGCCTCCCACAACAATATCGAGGAGTCTTTTGTGGACGAGGCGGACGTGGTGTTCATGTTGAGCAAGGTCTTTGGAATAGATGAGAATATCGCTGAGGTATTCAAAGACAAAGCGATTGAGAAAATCATGAAGAACGTCATTTACGAACCTTTGAAACACCGCGGGTGCGTTAGTAAGTCTGAAGGGCATTACAAAGTACTCGTAATGACCTCAGGGAGAGTTGAAGGCCGTTTTCCACTCGTCACCTTCACGAATCCGGACCAGGTGGTAAGCATTGCGAAGATCTAGCTTAGAGAAAATGTGAGCTTCCTGAACGGAGTCAAAAACAGAACTGATGAGTGGGAGAGAATATTTGTCTTTAACAGTGATTTGATTAGGTTCACGGTAATCAATGTAGGGTTGTAAAGACTTGTCTTTCTTCTATACGAAGAAAAACACTGCACCGACTGGGGAGGAAGAAGGGTGGATAAGACCTGGGGAGAGGACCTCCTGTATGTACTTTTCCATGGCTACCTTTTTGGGACCGGAAAGATTAAATAATTTACCCATAGGTAAGGCGGACGTCGATGGAACAATCATAGGGCCTGTGAGGAGGTAAAGCACTGGCTTTGGCCTCACAAAAAACAGTTTTTAAATCATGGTAGCAAGAGGATATTTTGGAAAGATCCACGTTTTCCACTATGTTGGTGGTCGAGGTGATGGTGGACGGAATGGCAGAGTGAAGGCATTTAGCCATGCTAAACGTACTCCAGTTAGAGATGCGTTGGGTGGACCAGTCAACTTGGGGGTGTAGCGTTTAAGCCAAGAACCCAGCCTGGCACTAACCCTAACCCCAAAACTATGGGGGTCTGGGTGGATTTAGTGAAAAAAAACTGGAGATGTTCTCTGTGATTACCGGAAGTGGAGAGATATTCTTTATTGATCCTACGTGTGGGAAATTCAATTGTTACAGCAGTTCAGTGCAAAATAGAGAAAAAAGAACAACAGCAATGTGCAAAAAGAATGAAAGGGTGTTTAAACGTGTGCAAAAATGCAAAAGTAATAACATTTAACAACAAGAAAAATCTACACCTATATTCACTATTACGACATAACATATGTTATACGTAAAATAAAATTAAATAAAGTAAAAGACAGAATATTCGGATAGGCTATGGATGCATGATAACCGGTTTGTACATGTATATTTAAACTGTGGCATTGTTCAATCTTACAGTCAGGCCATGGCGTGGTGGATAGCAGAGGCTACCACAGAGTCATGAAAAGTCCTTAAGAGAGGCCTGCACACTCCAAAGGAACTCAGTCTCCTCAGGAGGTGGAGGCGGCTTTGCCCCTTCTTACACAGGGCATTGGTGTTGTGAGTCCAGTCCAGTTTCTTGTTGAGGTGAACACCCAGGTATTTAAAACTGTCCACTACCTCAATGTCCGAGCCCTGGATGCTCACCGGTGGGTATTGTGATGTTCTCCTCCGGAAGTCAATCACCATCTCCTTTGTCTTACTGGTTTTCAAGCACAGGTGATCACGCTCACACCAGTCCACAAAGTCCTTGATGACTGACCTGTACTCTAGCTCATTCCCCCCCGACACACAGCCCACAATGGCCGAGTCGTCAGAGAACTTCTGGAGGTGGCAACTGCTGGTGTCGTATGTAAAGTCAGATGTATAAAGGGTGAAGAGGAACGGTGAGAGCACCGTCCCCTGAGAAGCCCCAGGGCTGGAAACCACCACCTCCGACACTCAGTTGTGTAGCCTCAAATACCTCGGCCTGTTGGTGAGGTAGTCGGTAGGGTAGTCGGTAGTCCATGCAGCCAGTCGTCCATCCACTCCAGCCCTTTCCAGCTTCTCTCTCAGCAGAGCTGGCCGGATGGTGATGAAAGCGCTGGAGAAGTGAAAGAACATGACCCTCACAGCGGTTCCGGCATCCTCCAGGTGAGTCAGCGCCCAGTGCAGCAGGTAGATGACAGCGTCATCCACCCCGATGTTCAGGGTGGTGCTGACCACTGAGCGAAGGTGGCTGAGGATGAGTCTCTCCATGGTCTTCATCAAGTGGGAGGTCAGGGCTACTGGTCTGTAGTGGTTTCAAGGGTTCTCATTTTATTTTGTAATGCAGGCATGGCTGCCTTTTCTCTAAATCACTGTATTTCTGCTTATTTCTGAGAGGTGGATCATGAAAAGGTTAACCCTTGTGCTATCCTAGGCACTTTAACATTGGGAGTTGGGTCATCTAGACCCACTAGACAGTGCTCTGAACCTTTTTTCTTCAATGATTTGTGATCTTCACTGGTGTCCATGGATTACATGAAATCTTTCCACCTTTATCCACCTTTGTCATGGTAGGGAGAACACGTCTATGGAAGAGGGGGGTCATCTAAGATAGCACAAGGGGTAATCCAAAGGGGCTAATTGAGACTTGTAAACATGGGTCAGAACACTTAATCCACAGGGAATTTTAACAAGATATGAATCTGGGTTTGAATCTTAGCACAAACGTCACATGTGAGAGTAATGAGGCTGTCGAGGAGAGGGGTGTGGTAAGTGGGGGGGATATGTAAGAAAATATATAGAAGATAGAATAAAATAGAAAGATTAGAATAGAGTAGAATAGAATACAAGGGTTAGGGATATGTTATGAACCCTAACCCCTTTTGACATGGGCCGGAGGCCCGGCGATGACGGGACCTCAATTTTGCGATCCTGGTTCAATGGGTCCAAATAGGGAGATGGCATTGATGCTGCACAAAAGTCATCATGCCATTAATAGCACCACAGCGACTACGAGACCTGCATCTTGACAAATTGTGGTTGATGCTAAGAAGAACAAGAAGAAGACTTTCTGCAATCCTCATAGATGAAGAGCAAGACGCATGCGAAGAGCGAAGAATTCCAGAACCAACCGGAGAGCTTCAGACGGTGATGCCAGGCTGGAAGAGGAACTCAACCTCTTTTTTGCTCGCTTTGAGGTGGAGTCACTTCAAATGCAACATTGTGAGTCAGTGATGGCCAAGAAACGCTCATTCAATTTAAACTTTGTGCAGTGGCGTACGCCAAAGCAGATTCTGGTGAGGAATCTGCACAACATTTTGGGGTGGATCCTAAATGTTTCTGAGAATGGCGCAAGCAGATGAATGATATTGAGAAGACGGCTGCAGAAAAAGGAGCAAACGATTTCCTGGTGGAGATGCAAAGACAGCGAGCAACGAAATAGAAGAACTGGTGTTAACCTGGATTATTGAGCAAAGACGAAAAGGTGGGGCGTGTCTCCGGGAAAATTATCCGCATGAAAGCAAAGAGGATTTTCGATACGAATGTTGATGCTTCAAAGAGAAAAGAAATGATCACTGATCATATGACAACGTTCTCATCATTTCAATAAATCCTGAAATGTTCATTTGGTGTTTTCTGTATTTTGTGACCGAATCTCATTTTTAATATCTAACTACTATTGTGTTCTCCAAAGGCCACGAGCTTAGATCGATTTGATTCAAGATTCTCTCAATCCACTCGATTCAATTCAATTTTGAATTTACACGGTTTACACATTTAGACATATTTGTGTAGAAATACATCAATAATCTATTTATGTTTTAAAAATATTCCTATTAATATGATACAGTTCAGCTACTGTAAATATTAGTAGTAAAATAATAAACCAGTGAGATGGTTAACAGCACGCAGCATTACATGCTTTCTCCAACAGAGAAGCTCTAACTGAACAACCAGATTATTATGGTCTGTCTCTCCTGGAGGCTGTTTCCGTCTGGCCAGTAGATGGACCTCTCCTTATAGCATTACACTTTATTCCAGAAGATTGGTGCAAAAAATGGAGCTTTAGACCACAAATGGTTACTTTCAAAAATGTTTCTGTAAAAGAGTTTGGAAAATTCCTGCCTGTGAGTCTATAAAGCTGCTCATTTAGTCAGTAATGTATGTTTGGGTCGTCGAAGGCAAGGCAAGGCAAGGCAAGTTTATTTGTATAGCACAATTCGTACACAAAGTAATTCAAGGTGCTTCACAAAACAGAAAAATGCATTAAAATCACAATACATCATAGAAATAATCAACGTAAAATTTACTTTAAAAGAAACCTTTAAGTCATATACACGACTAAACAGAAATGTTTTAAGTCTAGATTTGAACATGAACACAGAAGAGGCCTGTCTTACGACTTCAGGGAGGCTGTTCCAGATTTTAGCTGCAGAATATTGAAACGCTGATTCCCCTTGTTTAGTTCTGACTCTGGGAATCAACAGGAGGCCGGCCCCTGAGGTCCTCAGAGTACGAGATGGTTCATATGGCACTAACATGTCAGAGATGTACTTTGGTGCTCGGCCATGGAGAGACTTGTACACAAGCAGAGCTGCTTTGAAGTCTATTCTTTGAGGTACAGGGAGCCAGTGCAGAGACCTGAGCACAGGACTAATGTGATCATACTTCCTGGTTCTGGTCAGGACTCGAGCAGCAGCATTCTGGATGTACTGAAGCTGTTTTACAGCTCGTTTGGAGAGGCCGGTGAGCAGGCCGTTACAGTAGTCTAACCTACTGGAGACAAATGCATGAATAAGTATCTCCAGGTCTGGCTTTGACACTATGTTTTTGATTTTGGCAATGTTTTTCAGATTGGGAGTTGGGTCATCTAGACCCACTAGACAGTGCTCTGAACCTTTTTTCTTCAATGATTTGTGATCTTCACTGGTGTCCATGGATGACATGAAATCTTTCCACCTTTATCCACCTTTGTCATGGTAGGGAGGACACGACAATGGAAGGGGGGGGGGGGGTCCTCTGGACCCCATAGAATAGCACAAGGGTTAAGCTTGGATCCATTCAGATGAATTGATTGATTTTATCAGCCCAGCCCTAATGAAAATACCTCCAAATGAGGCACTTCACAGCAATTACAGATTAGATTAGACTAGATTTGCTTTATTGTCATTGTTCGTTGTACTATGAAATTTAAGAAATAAATAAGGTTCCTTTATAAGGTGTCAATTAAAAATAGATTCATTATATCAATCACAGGTCACAAAAATAAACTGCATGACACCACTAATATGTACAGCTGTAAACATTGAAATAGCCATGATTTAGATATCTAATAGATGTGTCCGTGCCCAGTGGGAAAGAAAGGGGTTCTTCATGGGCAAGGAGTACCCCACCCTCGCATGTGCCTGGTTTGATTCTGATAACAGGATTATAGAAAGGTTTCTTATGTTTTGTTGCAGCTTTTATTTTAGCATCCACTCCAGGAAATGAAAGGTTACATTAGTGTTGAGTGTACAGCTCGTGCACATCCGTTCACATGCAAACACACCCCTGCAATTCGGTGCCGCTCCGCAACCCAAGGAACCAATTGCAACAAGCCAGTTTCCATGGCAACGTGAGGGCTGAGTCATCTTTGCTGCAGCAGCAGCTCATTCTCCAGCTCTGGTGTCTGATTGTGCATTCACAGATTCATTCTTGTCATCAGAAATGTGCACATGTTCTATTTTTTCTTTAGAGTTTTGCAGGAATGAAGCAGCATCACATCTGCTGGTCTGACAGGTCATGCCTAACGCAAACTCATTCAGGAGAGTCGGAATGACTGAGGCAGAATGCCTGTGAAATGTGACCCAAGACCACATTACTGCCTCTGTTCCTGACAAATCCTGTTTGCATTTTAGGTTTATCAATGACATGTCTGACCTTTTTCTTTAGTTCTTCTTGGTCAAAGAGAATTTTTAATGAACAGTTTGTTTTACTTTTGTGTTTAAATTACAATTCCTTGTTTCATCATGCTTATCATCAGCTTCATTTACACAGAATGTTGGCTCTGGGCTCCGTCCATCTCATCACAGGTGAGCCCGTAACCCTTGTGCTATCCTAGGCACTTTAACATTGGGAGTTGGGTCATCTAGACCCACTAGACAGTGCTCTGAACCTTTTTCTTCAATGATTTGTGATCTTCACTGGTGTCCATGGATTACATGAAATCTTTCCACCTTTATCCACCTTTGTCATGGTAGGGAGAACATGTCAATGGAAGGGGGGGGTCATCTAAGATAGCACAAGGGTTAAACGATCAAGCTGTAATGGCTGCACACTCACGTCTGTGTTGCAGAAGCTGCAGAGTCCCTCCCCCTGTGACTGCTGCACGCACCTATGATGCTTCTGCATTACCAACGCTTCACTATGCACCCAGTAAGCAGGAATTAGGGCTGAATGGTTACTGCGCAGGTCTGTTTGCGTCTTCTGCATTCGTGATGTCCGAGTGTGAAACAAGCTCCGCTCGCTCTGCTGCCCACACAACCAGCTCACAACAACAACCTGTGTTGTGCTTGAAAGCATGTCGTCCACAGATGCTTTGTCTGCCTCTATGTGGGAGCATCTCTTTGTGCCAAAGAGGTTGGGAGGGCCAACATGCGGGTTGGCTTCTAAAAATAGAAACTCTGGATCTCTCCGCTTCTTTGGACTGACAGAAAGAGGAACAGTCAGAGGAGAAGAGACCAGCAAACAGGAACGTTGCTGACATCACGCCGGCATTGTGTGTGAGTGGGTCACAGTTCAGCGACAGACTCTAAAGGTCCAATAACAAGCCCTTCTCTCTAAGGAATTTAGATGCTGCATCATTTATCAATAAATATCAATATCAAATAAATCTAGATTCAGGACTGCTTACATGAGCACTGCCTTTGTCCGGTGTGGTGTCCGTAGGATCTGTAACCCTTGGGCTATCCTAGGCACTTTAACATTGGGAGTTGGGTCATCTAAACCAGTGGTCCCCAACCCCCGGCCCGCGGACCAGTACTGGTCCGTGGGTCATTTGGTACCGGGCCGCAAAGAAAGAATAAATAACTTGCATTACTTCCGTTTCATTTATTTCGGAATCTGAAATATGTTTTATTTTGAAAAATTGCTTTGTTCTCTGGTAGATCAGTCTATTCAGGGCTGCTCATTACGTCGATCGCGATCGACCGGTCGATCTTCAAGGACAAGAGGGTAGATTGCAGGCCAGCAAAGATAAATAACAAACAAAAAAGTTCTTCTAAACAATCCACCAGCCAATCAAAATCCTCACTGAGAAGTACGGGACTTGATTGACATACAGAGCGACCAATCGGACATCCTCTGATACATACGTCACTGCACATGCGTGTTTAAATTCACTAAGTGCAAATTCTGTCTGTCATCAGAAAGTCGCTTTCTGATCGCAAGTCCCCGGGAGAAGACCACTCCGGACAACCAGAGTGTTTATTGAAGCCGCCCCGCGTGTGTCCTCCTGCTATCAGCTTTGTGGTTCTCCCCCGATAAATAAGCGCTCATTAAGGAAGCTCTTTTTTTTGCGTGGCAATGATAGTCGCTGCTTTCTGTCTTTGTAATAAAACACCATATCTATTAATACAAAAGTATTTTTGTGTAATCTTACTGTGTAGTTTTTAATCATCAGTATATAAACAAAAAAGGCCCAGCCAGGAGAAAGAAGAGGAGCCTTCAACTTCCAACTTTCCCACACCATGAGAGTGTGGGAAAGGGAGAGCATGATGAGACCTGTGCAATGTCAACTGTTAAGCGTGTCAAAATAAAAGCACAGGGTTCGTCTTGTCACGTAATTGATCCTCCATCATCCAAGTATTAAGACCGGTTCGTGAAAGTTTGTGTGACGTCATGCCGGTCCGTGGGATGAAAAAGGTTGGGGACCACTGATCTAGACCTCCTTTGCTCCCGCTCCTACACCTGGCTGTGGATCCTGTCTCTGGCTCATCTCTGGCTCGTCTCTGCTCTGTACCTGACCGAGTACCTCGTCTCTGCTCCTGCTCCTACACCTGGCTGTGGTTCCTGTCTCCGGCTTGACTCGCGCCCCTGACTGTCCCCCCAACCACGGCTGGATGAAGCTCGTCTGCTGGACTTTATACATGTAGTTGTAGATTTAGATAAGTTAATTCTTCTCTAAGAGTTCTGGTAAATCGCCTGTCCGTCCTGGGGGAAGATCCCTCCTTCATGTGGGCACCCCTGAGGTTTATCGTTTTTTCCGGGAATACGTTTTTTTGGGAGTTTTTCCTTACCGCGAAGGGGGGTCTAAGGGCAGGGATGCCAGTATAGCTTAGTCAGTTTGTTAGTTCATTTTAGTATTTTCCTATTGAACTCTTTGTATTCATGATCCTTTTGAGTTCATGTTTTACTTCGAAGGCCATCGAGACGACTGTTGTTGTGATTTTGGGCTATACAAATAAAATTGAATTGAATTGAATTGAATTGAATTGAATTGAATTGAATAGACCCACTAGACCAGGGGTCGGGAACCTATGGCTCGCGAGCCATATATGGCTCTTTTGATGGTCACATGTGGCTCGCAGACAAATCTTTAATTATACTTTTTTTTTCCTCTCATTTGACCAGTCCTTCTCGGGCGCGATGCGATGCCAGAGGCGCGCAGTAGTAGCGGTGCTTGGAGAACAAAATCTGTGCCAGCATTATCAGTTTACTATTATCTATTATTTCACAGAGTTTGTACCAGCCGGAAACCTGGGAATTGCCGTGCCTAAAACTGTGCGCTCCCGTCTCTGAGAAAGAGCGCGCAGTAGCGGGGACGGGATGTGTGAGGGAGAAAGCAGAGGGTGGGGGGGTATGGCGACAGGCAGCAGGTGAATCGCGCAGGGATTGTAAAATCGTAAAACCCGCTGCCCGTCACTCACTGCAGCGTGTGAGTGTGTGTTTGTCTCCCCGTCTGCATGTGATCAGTCTGTCTCACATCTACAGAACATTCAGACTACGATCACGTTTAAAGTCTCAACGCCTGAACGAAGCAGAAACTCACCACGTATCAACCAGACTAGACAATCAGCAAAACTACCACGAGAAATACTCATCATTTATTAGCAACAGCATAACAATGTTATTAAAAAGAATCCACAGACTTATTGTACTCTAAAAATGTTGAAATTAAATCAAATGCACACATTCACTTGTATATTTAGTTTTAAACATATTGTCACGGTCTGAGTTGGACTGGGTGGCTGTTGGGCCGCGTTAAAAGTTCTGGAGTTCTGGAACGCATCAAGCAGAGATCTGATTGGCTCTCAGTTCTGTCACTCAGGCTGTTGTTAGGCAGTTTGGACCAATGGGGTTCAGCTATGGGCCGAATAAGAGAAATGGGAGGCCTGGAGCGGGAGGGGGGAATATAAAGTTGGGAGAAGCGCTCTCTCTCGTCTCGGCGGGAGAGATTCAGGAGTTGCTGAATTAATTGTACGGCGTTTTTTACAGCCTGCAGTAACCAGAATAAAGAACCTTAAAAGAGGTTAAGTCTCCGTGCCTCAGTGTGGGAAAGGGACACTACATTATTGTATGGCTCTTTCGAAATTACATTTCAAAATATGTGGCGTTTATGGCTCTCTTGGCCAAAAAGGTTCCCGACCCCTGGTCTAGACAGAGCTCTGAACCTTTTTTCTTCAATGATTTGTGATCTTCACTGGTGTCCATGGATTACATGAAATCTTTCCACCTTTATCCACCTTTGTCATGGTAGGGAGAACACGTCAATGGAAGGGGGGGGGGGGTCATCTAAGATAGCACAAGGGTTAAGAGTTTCAGCTAACAAAAAGCTGAACTCGACCTGACCCATGACCAGCATGTTTTCCAAACTACAATACCCAAATTGATCCCTCACTTTCCTACATTAGTGTTGTAAGGAAATACATGCGGTATGTTCAGTAACAGTTACTTCAATACGTCTGCTGCAGACAAACCACAGGCTGTCTGGGTGGGGAGACGCCTCATCCTTCATCCCTCTCAGCACTGCCGCTCCCGTTGTGGTATCACCATGGAAAAGGGTTTACTTCCAGCTCCAACCAAAGGAAGGCAGTTCAGTCGCCAATTCCTGCGTTGAACCAAACTTTGTTGGTTAGCAGTGATTGGTCCGAGTGGGTCTGAGTCATCAGTACTACGATAACCACTGTCAACAATCAGAGGTGAAGCTGTTGGAACCCCCCCCCACCCCTTACAGGCGGGGTCGGTTGAATCTGTCAATCAAGCATTTCAAATTTTTGACGTGAGACCACCCGACTTTTAATGAGGAGTCTGATTGGTCAGTTTATAACTTGAACTACGGAAATATCATGAAATTCTTTTTAGGATTATCAAGAACATTTTAAATCCAGGAAGCAAAGCAAGAATACAGTGAGGTGAATAAGCATGCGAACCCCTGGGATGTTGCTAATTCTCCCAGTTAAAAATCTTGGAGGGGTCTGACATTTTCATCTTAGCTGCATGTCCACTGTGAGAGACATCTAAAAAACCTGGAAATCACATGTATGATTTTTCAATCATTTATTTTTATGCTACTGCTGGAAATACTTATTGTGATTACAGACCGCACAACACTCGAACTAAACAAACAAGCAAGCAAACAAATAAATAAATAGTTTTCCATTAATAAAATGAACATACTTCATTGGGTTTACTGGATTATTTAAAAAACTACAGAAATAAACCTGTAGCAACGTGAATTTGTTTCCATCATTTCACTCTTCTTGACTTTGGTTTTTGAAAGACGGAAAAGTTCATTCAAGGTTATGGAAAATGGACAAATGATCAAAGGAAACATCAGGGTCCAGTTTAGAAAGAAAAGAAGAGAAAAGGAAGAAAAACCTTCCAAAGATATAAGAATGCAGGCCGTGTCTGACAGTAACACTCGCTAGGCGCCAAAGCGACCAATTCTGCCGTTTGGTAAGTAAAATTTTGAATGGATGCATGTGAAGTGTGAACGAACTTACATTCCAAGTCTTAATTGTGAATTCAGCAGATTTTACTTATATGGTTGGAACTCTGAAGAACCATTTTTAAATGAAATAGTAGTTAGTTTCACAGTTCATTTTCCTACCCAGAAGTAAGACAAATCCATCTCTGAGGCTCCGCCTTTCACTCATTTTGGGTGACGCCCATTTCATGACATCATCTTAGAATCAGCCTCGTCAGCGTGTTTGTGTTGTGAAAATAAACAACATCAGAACTTTTACAAAGATGGATGTGCATGTTGTGCATATAAAATAATAATAATAATAATAATAATTAATTTGATGTACATTTACAAAACAATCATTAAACACAGTTTCAAGACTAAAAAAGTAAAAAGAAAAAGAAAAGAAAATGAAAGCATTTAGACCAGGGGTCGGGAACCTATGGCTCGCGAGCCATATATGGCTCTTTTGATGGTCACATGTGGCTCGCAGACAAATCTTTAATTATACTTTTTTTTTTCTCTCATTAGACCAGTCCTTCTCGGGCGCGATGCGATGCCAGAGGCGCGCAGTAGTAGCGGTGCTTGGAGAACAAAATCTGTGCCAGCATTATCAGTTTACTATTATCTATTATTTCACAGAGTTTGTACCAGCCGGAAACCTGGGAATTGCCGTGCCTAAAACTGTGCGCTCCCGTCTCTGAGAAAGAGCGGGCAGATGCGGGGACGGGATGTTAGAGGATGAAAGCAGAGGGTTGGGGGGGTATGGCGACAGGCAGCAGGTGAATCGCGCAGGGATTGTAAAAACGTAAAACCCGCTGCCCGTCACTCACTGCAGCGTGTGAGTATATGTTTGGCTCCCCGTCTTTATGTGATCAGTCTGTCTCACATCTACAGAACATTCAGACTATGATCACGTTTAAAGTCTCAACGCCTGAACGAAGCAGAAACTCACCACGTATCAACCAGACTAGACAATCAGCAAAACTACCACGAGAAATACTCATCATTTATTAGCAACAGCATAATGATGTTATTAAAAAGAATCCACAGACTTATTGTACTTTAAAAATGTTGAAATTAAATCAAATGCACACATTCACTTGTATATTTAGTTTTAAACATATTGTCGCGGTCTGAGTTGGACTGGGTGGGTGTTAAAAGTTCTGGAGTTCATTAAACGCATCAAGCAGAGATCTGATTGGCTCTCAGTTCTGTCGCTCAGGCTGTTGTTAGGTAGTTTGGACCAATGGGGTTCAGCTATGGGCCGAATAAGAGAAATGGGAGGCCTGGAGCAGGAGGGGGGAATATAAAGTTGGGAGAAGCGCTCTCTCTCGTCTCGGCGGGAGAGATTCAGGAGTTGCTGAATTAATTGTACGGCGTTTTTTACAGCCTGCAGTAACCAGAATAAAGAACCTTAAAAGAGGTTAAGTCTCCGTGCCTCAGTGTGGGAAAGGGACACTACATTATTGTATGGCTCTTTCGAAATTACATTTCAAAATATGTGGCGTTTATGGCTCTCTTGGCCAAAAAGGTTCCCGACCCCTGATTTAGATGATCACTGCTAGCTCCATGGAGAAAGTGGGTGTGTGTTAGCCTGGGGGCGGAGCTGAAAGCTCAGACTCTTTCTGGAAGCGGCTGCATGAATGGGTGAAAATACCACTTGAACATTATTATGTTCATTTATATTATTAAAACACTTAAAAGCTCCAAAAGTTGATTTTGTGAGATATAGGCCCTTTAATCGTCCTCTACCCTCTTCAACCTCTATTGCTTTTTCTTCTCCCCCCTTATACCCGTACGCCCCCCCCTCTCTCCATATATATATATTTACATGTACATCAGTGACGTGCTGTGAGGTTAATGGCTGGTGAGGCACTGACGTCATCAGTCAGATTTACAAACATGAACCATACTGAGTAACTTATTCACCATTTAATTGACAACAGTTAACGTGTTTTGTTTAAAATATCATTTCAACATGTGTTTTTTTTTCATACACAAACTGCAGCATAGAAAAAAGCACAAACGTTATTATCGTCTTACCTTTACTTGTAAATAAAGTCCATACGCCGCTCCTTCTGAAGAAAATGACTTGCCGCTTGCTATCACTTATTCTATTATTTTTTAGCGTCATAATCTCAGGGCTCACCGGCGCCCCCTAACATGAGGCACGAGAACTGCTGGCCTCACCCAGCGGCTTTTTTGCCGGCGTTTAGCGCTCAGCACAGGAAACACGTCCCCCACATACAGTTATTTATAAAACAAACACTGTACATCATATACATCTGCTAAATTATGTAAACTCAGCTGATATAGTACAAGTGATTGAACCGACATACAGAGAGACAGCAGTGCCGTCTGACTGCATAGGTATTGCGCAATCCAAGGTGAGGCTCAGCGGGCTGGTGCCTCATCGCACGTCACTTCTTAGTATCTGAACGGCAAATGCGGAAATTCAGCGATTTTGAAAAGAAAAAACACCCAAAAATGGTACATTTAAATGGAAAATGACTGCAAAGCACAAATTACTGATTAAATATAATAATTGAATTTATTTTTTCTCTTTTCTTCCCCTAATGGCAGGTGAAGCTGTGCCTCACCTGCCTCTCCTGACTGCACGTCACTGATGTACATAGATTGAACATATAAATAAAGTTTAGCTTGAAGTCCAGAAGAGATTTATACAAATATACACCTCTGTGTCAGAAGATTCATGTATTCATGACCCCCTTCTGTCCAACATAATACAGTCACATGACAAAAACTATGTGTTCTTGTGTTTGTATGTGAGGAGGCTTCGGGGGCGGGGCTTGGAAGGGTAGGGGGAGGGGTGCCAAACTGAGGCCACCTTAATAGCCAGGACCACCTGTGTTCCTATCCCATGTTTGGAGGTGTAGTAGCAGCACATGATGACGTCATGCTGCGGTTTGACAGCAGGTCATCAGAGGAGCACGTGACGTTCCCACCTGTACCTGTGACGTCAGGGACATTCCTGTAGTTCCCATCCACACCTTTCTCTGAGCTTTAGGGAGACAAATGTTCTGACCCACAATAGACAAACCCCACAGAAACCAGTCCTTTTTGGAGTGTCGCGCGCACATGCACCTGTGCGGCGTCCCGCGCCTCAGCAGCAGCTCTGGTTGCATAAGAAGAGGCTCCGTGCGCGGCACCGGCAGCTGCCAGCCTATCTCTTTAAATGAGACGGCGCTGCTCCGCTCTGCGTGCGTGCGTGCGTGCGTGTGTGTGTGGAGGAGAATAACGGGACAGAGAGAGGCCGCTCTGTTATGGAGGACGAGACGGTGGCAAACCCCGCGGATCGGTTCTCCTGCTCTCCCGCAGACGGATTCCAAAGCAGACCGTGAACCGGACCTGTTCATCCCGGGTCTGGTTCTGGACCGGTTCGTTATCGGCCTTTTTCCTGCGTCTATGGACTCGATGGGCGCGCCACCTCCTGCTCACCTATAGGACGCAGGGCTGTTATTCCTCATTATTACCGAGAGGACGGACCGAACCATGGACTGAACCCCGCCGTCTTCATCTGAGAGGTGCGGGGGGGGGGGGGGGGGGGGTTGCACGGACAGGGATGCGTTCGGGTGAATGTATGTGCGTGAGCGGACGGGGGCTGATGGGGGAGCCCGCTCCCGATGATGAGGGATGGATGCGCGGCTCTTTGTGTGCGCGGCCGCGCCCGCGGGCACGCCGCTGATCATCTGCATCGAGTGGCGTATTATTAACAAACACATGACGTCAGTGTCGGTGGGTGACGCAATGCCTCTGCGTGATTTCCTGTAAGTGAAGATGCGGGTTCCCGTCGGTGCCGTTTCAGGGTTCTTGGCTGCGTGTTACAACGGGGTTTCCTGAGCAGCTCAGCAGGAGCGGGACAGCACACAGGTGTGACACCTGGAGGCACGCGCTCCGGTTCATTCGTCTAAAATTCTGAAATGTTGAGGCTGTGCAGCCAAACGTGTGTAAACTGTGGATGTGATTCTGTGATGCTGCTGTTTTTGAAAATGCTGCATTCTGACGTACAGCCATTTCTGTCAAAACCGGTTTATTTGAGCTCCAAAACATGAAATGGTTCAAAGCCTCCGGGTAGAATTGAATCGGAATAAGTAAGCCTAGTTTGTTTTAATGAACCTTTTCTTTTTTTCAGCCAGAGCTACAGGGTAAAACGGGTCAAATGTGGCTCCTGAGCCAGAGACCTGGTCTGGACTTTGGCAGACAATGCTTACAAAAAAGCTTTATTTTTGTCTGAATTCTTTCACCTGAATGTGCAGAAGTCTTCTTTTCCCCTTCAGGGGTCAGCACAGCCAATCAGCTTCCTCTGTCTAACCCAGCCTTCTGCAGGACAGAAGTGTAAATAGATGAGACCAGAAGCATGAATCCAAACATGGCCAACAAAGCAGAGGTTACAAAAACACCACTGACAATTGTGTAGAACCTGTGTCTGAGTGCAGTCATGTTATATTTTATTATTCTACATTTTCCAAATTTCTTAAAAGCCTCAAATGCAAAACCTAGAGAAGAAGGAAAGCAGGAACACATGGCGTTAAAAAAAGATTTAGAACATTTGAACTAATGCTCACATTTCAGACAAGATCAAATCAAAAAGCACAAAATTTAAAGTTAAAAGTTATAAAATGATAAATGGTGCATACCTTTCTGTCCAGAGCACTTTACCTTCAGTCCCATTCAAGACACACTCACAGTGACGGGTGCAAAGCCGCCATGCAAGGTGCTACCCAGGAGCAAGTAGGGCATTCTGTGCCTTGTCCGTGGACACTTTGACCCATGGGGAGGGAGAGAGGGAACTGAGCCTACAGCCTTCCAGTCAGAACGGAACCGCTCTACCCCTGTGGCTGTGGTGCACAAAGTTTGACAATCTAGATAGAGACCATTTTGCCTCGGGGCTCAGCTATGGTTTAGTGCCTTGCTTGAGGATGCAGACATATGAACCATTGAGTCCGGAAATGGAACCAACAAGTTGTTGTTTGTGACTGTTAATTAATTAATGATGACCTTGCAGTTCTGCATATATTTTTGTTTCTGACCCATCTAAGGCAAAACAGGAATTTGTTTTAAATAAAACTGGGATTCCGTTCATTTTCATAAATTTTGTTGAGATTGTCAGCGCTGTCCACTTCAAAGAATTGTGTTGGTTTGAAAAGCAGCGCTGCGGTGAGCGGGCTTCAGGTGTCCCCGGTTCTGGTGGACTCCAAAAAGTGGGTAATGCAGCATACATCTCCTCTGACCATCAAACGCTTTTTTCAAGCACAAATCTGGCTTTTTCATTCGTTAGTGCATCTACACGTACTCCAGCATAAGCACTTGTGTGCGTGTGTGTGTGTGTGTGGGGGGGGGGGGGGGGGTCACTCTGCTCACAGCAGGACCTGCACTTCGGTGATGACCACAGACATGTGAGATGGACCAACCTTGTGGTCATGTGGCCTTTTGGTTTATTTTGGGCTCATGTAGGCTTGGATCAGATGTTATAAAGTCCTTAATTTTTTTCAGACAGAAAGTTGTGCGTTTCTGAGTTGAGTTTCAGAAACTGTCTGTGTTTTTCATGGTTTGAACCTTTTGGGGCATGAACAGACGACTTGTGGTGAGAACTGGACACACCTCCTTGATAGTTAACCCTTGTGCTATCCAAGGCACTTTAACATTGGGAGTGGGGTCATCTGGACCCCATAAGACAGCACAAGTGTTATGATGCTTTAAAAAACGAAGACTTTGATCTCAGTCATTTTGTAGATTTAGATTTTGAAGGGGTTCCGATCAGTGTGCTGAGACATCCAGAGCGCAAACAGTAGCGCTCCTGCTCTCAGGACAGGCTAACAGCTGTGACCCAGGATGGATCAGGTCTTGGTCTGTAGTTTGTTTGCATGCATTCATTGCTGTCAGGCTTGGTGTGAAAACGCTGAGGCAGCAAACAGAAACCCGGTCCACCGTTTCTTTGATCCTGCTCTGATTTGACAGATCTGACAGGGCACCAGAGAGGAAATACCCCACACAGCCAAAATCAGGTTTCTGCCGAAGCTATGCACTTAGATGCTGTCTGTCTTAAGCTTCCTGGCTGTGGTTCAGAGGTACTCCAGTCAATCTCTGGTTGGGAGGTCACAGGTTTGATTCCCACCGTCATGCCTGTATGTGGAAGTGCCCAACCCCACGTTTCTCCTGGTGGTTTTAGGTTGGCGCCAGTGTTTGGCAGCAGAGCCACCATCAGTGTGTGAATGGGACCGGGACCGTAAAGAGCCTTGAACTTTAATAAAGAAAAGGCCTACAGAAGTATACGCCGTTTCCTGGTTCTTGTTTGTTTTGGATGTGGTACATTTATAAATTAGCAAAAGCATAGGTGTGTTTTCGGTTGACATATGAACAAACCACCTATCAAACTTTACAAATATGTATTTTTATTTCTGCTTTGAAACTTTAAGCACACACATGTAGAGATTCTTTCTGGGTTTTGCGTGTTTCCTTGTGTTTGAAAAATTCTGATTTATAATGTTGGTTTATTGTTTACATGTTGCAGGTGTGGGACTTTGTTTCCTGTAGTTATGCATGGTTCTCTATTTTTGTTAGCTCTTTCTGAATGGGTTCTCATACTTTCAAACTTCCGATAAGATACTGTGAAAGCTTTGTCAGTAAGGATGTTAAGGCTGCCATTTCCTGTCAATATGAGAGAGTTGAAAGAAGAGCAGGAGGGAAATCAGATGAAGGTGTGAAAGAAAATCTATTTAAAAATAAAACAATTTCTTTCTTGTTTAAAAAGAAAAAAATATTGAAAGACCAAACTTGATTCATGAGAAAAAGCCAAATCTTTGAGAAAAGTAGCTTTTGATAAATAACTGTACCAAGTTAGAGAATAAAACATGAACCTGGGGCTGGATGGCTCAGTTGGTTTGGAACATGGGAAACCATTGTTTAGTGTGGGTCCTCTGGCAAGAAGATTCATGGTACTGCCCAGCTATGTAGCAGGAGGCTCAAGTCTGGGTCTCCCTGTGCCGGTCCCCAGCCTGGATGAAATACAGGGAGGAAGACGTGTAAAAAATCTCTGCCACACCACCTGTGCGGATCAGTGAAAGCTGATTGGCCAACCGCTGAAGGGATGTGCCAAAAGGTAAACAACAACTCTGAAAATACCAAATCCATCAGAATAGATTCTTTGTCTTATTTCAAGACAGACCAGTAGATCAAATTTAAAGTCCCACTTCAATTCTGATCTATTTCCAAAGTGTTCCCGATCTTTGATGACTCAGTTTTTAGCCAAAATCTAATAATCTGTGTCGTTTTTAGGACATAGTTTCTGCAGAGCGGCAGGAGTTCCTTAGAAATTCCCCTCTGAGTAGTGGGCTGGAAGTAACCCCACGCTGATATCCCATCATCCCTTTGTTTATACTCTCTCCCGCTAGCTTACAGCCCCTCCCCAACCTAACATTAGCGGTTCAACAAAAACAGCAGCAACATCAGATCCATCCATCCGTCGAGTTCTGATCCAGATTCCAGCTCAGACCAGGAAAACAAAGACGTTCATGGATCTATTGGTCTGCAGGTGGATTAGCAGAAAGGGGCGGAGCAAGGAGACTTTGGCCCCGCCCATCCCAGTTGCTGCATCACAACTGAGAGCTTTTTGAAACGGTGGGTTTTAACGACTCCTGATCCATCACAATTTAAATAAAGAAATGCAAAGAAAATGTTTTCTTTTTCTGCAAGCATTTTGGTGCAATTAGTTAACTGAAAGTTTTATAAACCCACCCAGAAGCAGAAATAAATCCCCCCAGAGTCACTTGGAAACTGCCAGGACGGCAGTAAGAAAAAAGATTGAGCGGTTTTTATTATTAGCAAACAACAGCAAAGGAAATAAGTGTTTTTTAGTTTATAGAAGTTTATAAAACCACCATTTATCTTGCTAATAAGGCTTTAGTCACATCTACCTGTACGCGTTTTTTTTTTTTTCGACCTGTGGGGGTGTTGTGGGTTTTTCGTTGTCCGCGTCCTTGGATGGTCATAGAGAGGAGAAGCTGCGTCTTCAAGGGAGCACAGGTGTGTCTTACAGTTCCCTAGAGGGTCTTCTGGACACCTCAAGGGAAATCATGAAATTGGAACGTACCATTGTTGTGTGAGTGGTGAGTGTATCGTGAAGTATTTGTAAGGATAATGGAAGTGACACAGGCTCAGGATGTACGGGTGATGCTGTCATACGGTGGTCTTTATGCAGCACGCACAGTAGGACGTCCACACAAGCTACTCTCTGATTGTCTAATTTCCTCGTTTCAGGCTGCAGAAAGGAGCACAAAACTGAAGTGATGGTGTTGGCTCCAAGCCAGTCACTCCTCTGAAGTGGATTTGGGTCCCTTGGTTCCACATACTAAATGGCCTGTTTTCAACTTTGGTTTAAAAATGGAAGATGGTTTTAGGATCTTCCAGCTAAGGCGCTTGACAAACGGCCTTTGAGACAGTGATCCATGCCATCATCACATCCCGGCTGGATTACTGAAACTCCCTTTACTTCGGGGTCAGCCATTCGTCCCTCTGACATCTACAGCGGGTGCAGAACGCTGCTGCCCGGATCCTGGTCGGAGCACTAAAGAGGGACCACATCACACCAGTTCTGGCTTCCCTTCACTGGCTGCCTGTTCATTTTAGAGTTCACTTTAAGATTCTTTAATTTGGTTTTAAATCTTTAAGTGGTCTGGTCCCGCCTTACCTCGCTGAGCTTTTTTCTCCCTACACTCCGGCCCGGCGCCACGGGTCAGCTGATCACTTTCTCCCGGAGGTACCGTGGTCAAAAAGGAAGTGTAGGGGTGATTGAGCCTTTTCTATCTGTGCTCTGAAGCTTTGGAATTCTTTGCCCCTCAGTATTAGACAAGCATCTTCAATGTCCATTTTTAAAACTCAACTAAAGATTCATTTTTATAGCTTTAATAGTTTATATAGTCACTAATGAGATGTTGCTGTTATTTCACATGTTTTTATTGTGTGGTTTATGTTTTTGACTTCAAGTTTTTTTATTAAGTTTAAATTTTTTATTCACTTTTAAAATTAGTTTTGAACCATTTTAGTCATTTTTAATTTTAGTGTACAGTACTTTCATCCATTTTTTATAATGATATAGTTAAAGCTTTAAAACTCTTTATGCAGAGCGGTTTTTATGTGGTGTAGCATAAAAAGGTTACCATGTGAATGACATTTCTTTGTTTCCTACAGTTCAGTTTCACTATTCTGATTGTATTCTAACATGTTTAGCTTTGTTCCATATTTAACTCTACATATTCATTCATAACATATTTTAAAACTCTCATTTCTAAGACTTGTGTCTCAGCATGAACAAAACTTCCCTTAAAACCCCTTGAACACCTGGTCCATGATTTCTTCCCTGTTATTCAGAATCATTCCACTAGGGGCAGTAGAAGGACTTTCCTGCTTTTTCAAAATGGCTGCTTCCATGAAATCTCACAAACACTTTTGATGGGAAAAGTGTAGCTAATTTTCAAAACTTGATGGTGTTTTGATAATCTGTTGCTCGTTTTTTATTGACTTTTTGTTGTGTTGAAAAATGCAACATTTTTTCTATAGTTACTTCTTTATAAAGCAGTTACACCATGAAAAATGTGTGGATCAAATGTGAGACAGTGGGTAATAAGATGATTTTTTCCTGAACACTTATAAACCGACACTATTGTGAGTAAGATCTTAACAAACCACCCAATGGATCAGAATTGATACTATCTATATCTCATAAGAAGATGATATTGCAAAATGTTTTGTGTATTTTATCAAAGGTTAAAGAAACATATTAATTATAAAAATGTGAATTTTTTGGTGAAAATGTAAAAAGTTTATTCCAGCTCCAAGATCAACTGTTATTACTGTTACAGAGTTTAGGAAAGATGGATAAAATCTTTTAGCAGAACTTTTTTTGGCACATTTGGTTTCAACATTAAACAGGAAATTCTGTTTCTGGTTCTCCAGGTTACTGATGTTTAACATGTCCTCCTCGTCTGAACTGAAGTCCCCCTGCATGACTCGAAACGGAATTGTGAAGTTGGCCGCCAATCAGCCCAATGGCCTGGGCAGCGCCAGCATCACCAAGGGGACCCCAGCTGCCAAGAACCGCCTCTGCCAGTCATCCTCCGTTCCCTCCATCCTTCCTCCTTCCTCATCTTCTCTCTCCTACCACCACCACCACCACCATCACCTCCTCCTGGATGGCACTGGCATGCCTCACACTGCTTCTCCATTACTGACCTCAGACTTGGACCCTGGAAAACCTCTGATTGGCCTGAAGCCATCACTGCGCCATTTCCCCCCTCTCACCCTTTCTAAGCCTGTACTGTTTGAGCGACAACTTGTCCTGGACGAGAAGCTTCTCAGCCGGCTCTTCTGCTATTTCACCACAGCTGAAAAATGTATGCTGGCGCAGGTGTGCAAGACATGGTGCAAAGTTCTGTATCAACCCAAGTTCTGGGAAGGAGTGACACCTATCTTGCATGCCAAGGAGCTGTACAACCTTCTGCCCAGTGGGGAGAAAGAGTTCGTAAGCCTGCAGGCCTTTGCTCTGCGTGGCTTCCAGGCATTCTGCTTGGTGGGAGTGTCGGACCTCGACATTTGTGAATTCATAGACAACTACCCTCTGTCCAAAAAGGGTGTTCGCTCAGTCAGCCTTAAACGCTCAACCATCACAGACGCTGGTTTGGAGGTGAGTCATGAGACTATTCGTTAATCCATCATTCAACCTGCTGAACCCAATATGGGGTTGCTGGAGCCTATCTAGCCAACAACCTGTTGGGCGAAGGTGGGATACACCTTGAACAGGATGCCAGTCTTTCGCAAGGCCGCACAAACACACACAGTCACATTCACACCTAGGGGAAATTTAGAATCACCACTTAACCTATGAAGCCTGTTTCTAGAGTTAAGACTTAGAAAGTCGGAGTGCCCGGAGAAAACCCACCCTTGTACAAGGAGAACATGAAGACTCAGAAAGGAGCCAGTCAGGATTCATAGCAGGCGAGATTGCTCACCACAACACCACTATGCAGCTGGAGTCATGAGACATTCAATACAAATTCAAGAAGAAACAAAGGAGGGAGAGAACGTAGATTTTTTAATTGTTCCTTTAGTCCATATTTACAGTTGGGCAGAAAAAGTGTTTCTCTGTCACCGTGTCTGGTCTTGAAAGATGAGAAAGGCCTGTAATGTCCATTATAAGAACACTTCAACTGAGACAAGAATACGGGAAATCACATTGTACAATTTTTAAAGAATTTATGTCTATAACAGTCCAAAAAATAAGCATTTGGTCAAAATCAGAGGTTCAGCTTAATGTGAACTAGTGTAACCCTTGTGCTATCTTAGATGACCCCCCCCTTCCATTGAGGTGTTCTCCCTACCATGACAAAGGTGGATAAAGGTGGAAAGATTTCATGTAATCCATGGACACCAGTGAAGATCACAAATCATTGAAGAAAAAAGGTTCAGAGCACTGTCTAGTGGGTCTAGATGACCCAACTCCCAACGTTAAAGTGCCTAGGATAGCACATGGGTTAACCCTGGTTGGGATTGACAGAAGTCAAAGATTTCCTGAAGGGATTCAGCAGGTTTGAACACTGCATCTACTATTTTGGTCCATTCGTACTTGCAGATCTTCTCCTGAGTTGTGATGTTGCTCGGCAACACAGAATTTAAGGTCTGTCCTCAGATTCTCTGTTGGATTAAGGTTCAGAGACTGACTAGAATATTCAATGATTTTATGTAGCCCCTCCTATGTTGCCCAGAAAGTCCTGCTTGCTGATGGAAGGAGGTTTTTTCTCATCTGACCACCTGACCTTATCCCAGTCCTCCTCTGGATCATCCAGATGGTCTCTGGCAAACTTTAGACGGGTCCGGACATGTGCTGGCTTAATCAGGGTAACATTTGCAGAATGCAGGATTCGATGACAAATAGTGGTCCCTCTTCCTCCCGCAGGAATTATGTCCTAAAAACTAACCGGTAAAATCTACAAAGTAGCCATTTCGGTTATTTACCAGTTAGTCACGTGCACAGTCTTTCCCCTGGTGTCCTTAGACAGCTCTTTGTTCGTGGTGGAGAGCTTGTAGTATGATTGTGTAGGGGAGTGGAAGGGTGTCTGTCATACAGATAACTGGTTCAAACTGGTGTCATTAACTAGTAGAGGATAGAAGAGCTTCTAAAGCAGAAGTAAAAGGCCAGAGAGAGACAGAAACCTTGTTTGTTGGAGCTAAAGTCTTTTTTCTGCACCACAATATGAATAAATCCTTTAAAATCCATACAGAGTCATTTCCTGGATTTCTTTAATTCTGTCTATCACCGTTGAAGTCATAGCATCTTAAATAATATGACCGAACACAACTTCAGCCGATCAGTGAACGTTTCAAGAAGAGAGTTCAAGAAGTCCAGATGCTATGACTCAACTTTAAGGCAATGCCACCTGGATAAAGGAGAATCGGTATGGACATGTACCCATGAGTAACATTACAGACCTCTGTCATCTTTGTAGGTGGGGCCAATTGTTAAACCATTAGTGCACTGTCTAAGATGTGCTGCACTTTTTAGACTAATATAGTATTAAAAAGGAAAAAAAAACCTTCATTTAGGGGGCACATTTAACAATAAGCTTAGCCTTTAAGCTGTAATCTTTGAAACACATACTTCACAAGAGTCGGTTTATTTTTGTATCACTTCTACTTTTGGTGTTTGGGGTGTTTGCTGTTAAACCAGTTTCTGGGAACAAGACACTTGATTAGATAACAGCTCTCAGATGGAGATGCGTGGAGATGGTTTCCATAGTGAAAGCATCATCTGCTGTAGGCTGCGTGGACATTTCTGTTTTTAGGTACGGATTGTTGTGCTTCTCTTTTGTTCACAGAAAATATCTTTTCAGAAACCAAAACTGCTGTTTAGTGAGGGTGAAAAAACTTGTATCATAGATTAGAAATTTTGAGCACATGGTCTCAGATGAAAGAGTTAGGCTGTGAGTCTCTTAAGATGAGTATAGACATTTTAGAATTTCGATTTTCTGCTTCAGTCTTGATCCATGCCAGCTGTTGTTTTCAGGTCATGTTGGAGCAGATGCAGGGCATGATGCATTTGGAGCTCTCTGGCTGCAACGACTTCACAGAGGCCGGCCTATGGTCCAGCCTCAATGCCAGACTGACTTCTCTGAGCGTCAGCGACTGCATCAATGTGGCGGACGATGCTATTGCTGCGATCTCCCAGCTCCTGCCCAACCTTTCTGAGCTGAGCCTTCAGGCCTACCACGTCACTGACACTGCCATGGCCTACTTTACAGCCAAGCAGGTTATCTCTTAGCTTCACTCCTGCTTGGATGTTTCATTCTTGGTTCCTGTAATGTGAAGTAACATCAGTCAGTTTTCTTTTTATAACAAAATGTCTAAAATGCATTTGTAGGGCTACACCACCCACACTCTGCGGCTTCAGTCATGTTGGGAGATCACCAACCACGGGGTGGTGAACATGGTCCACAGCCTTCCCAACCTGACTGCCCTAAGTTTGTCCGGCTGCTCCAAGATCACAGATGATGGTGTGGAGCTGGTTGCTGAGAACCTGCGAAAGCTGCGCAGTCTGGATCTGTCCTGGTGTCCTCGGATCACTGACATGGCCCTGGAGTATATCGCCTGCGATTTGCACAAACTGGAAGAACTGGTGCTGGACAGGTCAGTGCTAAGTGTAATCTGAATGATCAGTACAACAAACAAAAGAGCAGACTGTGACGAACAAAGAAGAGATCATCTTAGTCTTGAAATGAAAGACTACGTAGCAGGTTGGCAGTCGTGGTGCAGTGGTAGGGCGGTCGACATCTGATTGCAGGTGTCTTGGGCAGGACAATGAACACCACCTTTGCCTCTGGTTGGCACCAGTGTTCAGCAGTGGAGCCGCCATCAGTGAGTGAATGTGTGAACTGTGAATGTAAAGCGCTTTGGGCCTTCGAGGAAGGTACTAAAGCGCCAAACAAGTTTACGCCATTCACCATTTACAGCTCCTAAATCCAGATCCAAGAACCTTGTAGTGGTTAAAAAGTAAAAATGTTTGAAATATTTAATAGAAACAAAAAACAATTACTAAAAACAAAAATTTGGAGATGGCAGCTGCTGCTTCTGTGATGATCGTGTTGTTTCAGATCTGGGCTATTTCTTGAGGAGAATTTATCATGCAGTTATACGTCTATCTCAGGGATCACCACAAAGCCAAACACACTGACTCAGTTTTTTCTGCATACTCCTGGCCGGTTAAAGTGTGACCTGGTTTATAAAGGGGGGTGGGTTCATGAGCATAAGAGACATGGGGGGAGGGAGAGGTGCAGGGTAGTTGACGGGACTAATTTTTTATTTCTGTTCATTTCTTTCAGCAATAGCATCTTTCTTTTAAAGCGGCATCAATTATCTATATTAATTAACTAATAAAAATTAATAATTTGTGGAGACTTCAACATAGATCTCATAAAACTTGGTTCACATTTACAAACATCTGATTTTTTCGATCCATTATATAGTAAAGGACTGTATCCTTTGATTAAAAAGCCTAGCAGAATAACAACAACTAGTGCAACTTTATTAGACAATATTTTTACCAATATTTTGGAAAGTCAAAGAGATTGTGGGTTAGTAATTAATGACATAAGCGATCACTTGCCTATATTTGCTATATTTGACTTTAAATTGCCAAAAAAGTAAGCAGAAATCCACCAAATATACAAAAGAATAAGGAATGATGAAACTGTGAACGCTTTCAGAAACGATCTCATGAATCAGGACTGGAATGTATACAGATGATGTAAATGGTGCATATGAGGTTTTTCTAAAACGTTATTTAGATCTTTACAATAGACACTGTCCAGAAGTTCTTAGTAGAACTAAATCTAAAAATAACAGAAAACCCGGGATAACAAAGGGCTTAAAGAATGCATGTAAAAAGAAAAAATAACTCTATAAGGACTTTTTAAACTTAAGAACAACAGCAGCTGAAAAAAGTTATAAGATTTATAAAAACAAGTTACAAATGTATTGAGACAAGCTGAGAAGAAATATTATCATAGCATTCTGTATGAAAATAAACATAACACAAAGGCTACGTGGAATATTCTAAATAAAGTCATAGGAAATAAGTCAGGATCAATAGAACTACCTCACTTCTTCCTTAAAGACAATGTGGTCATTAAAAAGCAAGAGGACATGGCAAATGAATTCAATTCATTTTTTGTAAATATAGAACCCAACCAAGCAGAAAAGATGACATACAATATTCAATCAAAAGATGGTAGTAAAACAGAAATTGGATTTCCCAATCTATGTATTTATCTAATGTGACTGAAAATGAAATTTTGACTAAAGCAAACTGAAAAACATGACCTCAAAGGATAGTGATGGGATTGAAATGAAAATAATAAAAATGACAATAGATTGTATTGTAAACCCACTGCATCATATATTTAATCTTTCACTTAAATTGGGAATTTCTCCTGAGAGGATGAAAATAGCTAAAGTTATTCCTTTTTTTTAAAGGTCCAAGTCCAAGAGGTTTGTTTCTCCAGGAAATGATTTAATGTCATAGCTTAAAGGGAGGCTACACCAAATGATTCATACTTTACCCAGATTTAGTTCCAGTTCATATTACAAATGCTATAATATAAAGCACCTCACTTCTATCATTTCAGAGGACTAGCAAATTAAAGTCTCTGGACTTGGGCCCTTCTTGTATTAAACAGGGGGGCTGCCATATTGGATAACTAGTGCTGCCATCTATGGGATAAACCTAAACCCATGCAAGAGAGGCCCAAGTCCAGGAATTTAGCACTTAATGCATTTTAAATGTCAACCATAGTCAATCCATTACAACAGACTTTGGACTTTTTTGCACATAACCAGATAGCTTTTCCTTTGAAAACCATAGAACAATAATATCTCTATTTTGAATAATTGTGGACCTGGGCCCCTTTTGAACTAACCGATTCAATTACAGACCAGTAGCATTACTTTCCCAATTTTCAAAAGTTTTGGAAAAGTTGTTTGTTAACAAACTAAACAGCTTTATTAAAATAATGAATTACTAAGTGAGAATCAGTTTGGGTTTTGTTCTAATAGGTCTACAGGTTTGGCTATAATGAAAATAGTAGAAGAAATTTCAACAGAAATTGACAAAAAGAAATACACAATAGGAGTTTTCATTGATTTACAGAAGGCTTTTGGCACCAAAGATCATTCTATCCTGATTTCTAAATTATGTGAAATATGTTATTATATGTTGTATGATTATATGTTAGAGGAATCGCCCTGAGCTGGATCACCAGTTATTTACAAAACAGACAACAATATGTGCAGTTTGGAGGAAATAATTCTGATCTCATGAATATTATTTGTGGACTTCCACAAGGCTCAAATATAGGACCTAAACTTTTTATTTTAGATATAAATGATATTTGTGATATTTCTAAGTTGTTACAGTTTCTTTTATTTGCTGATGATACTAACTTTTTCTGTTCTGGGAATAATCTGAAAACCTTAGCTAAAAGTATTGAAATGGAAATTATAAAACTCACACTACAATAAACTACAAGAAACTATTTTTGAATCTGACAAAAACAAAGTTTATGGTGTTTGGTAATAAAGATAGACAGAAGTGATTTTGTCCATTGACAACAGAAACATAAAACAGCTGTCTGAATTTAAATTTTTAGGGATTATGTTGGATGACAAATTAACATGGAAATCTCATATATTTTATGTTAAAAATAAAATAGCCAGGAGCCTTTTGCTCTGAACAAATCTAAATATGTTTTACCATGTGATTTTATGCACGTTTTATTGCCCTTTACCTTATTTTACATATTGTATTGAAGTGTGGGGAAATACATATGAAACTAATATAAGGCCCTTAATTCTATTACAAAGGAGAGCTATTGGAATTATTCACAAAGCTAAATTTAGAGACCACACAAATGAACTTTCATTAAGTCAGGTTTATTAAAACTTCAAGATATAATCGAATTGCAGACCTTATTATTTATGTTTAAAGCCAGAAACAGAGATTTACCAGAAGACCTACAAAAGCTTTTAACTTTCACCTCAGGAGATGAAAATCATAGGAGAAAATTTGATTTCAAACAACAGATTGTTGGAACAACACTAAAGCAAAAGTGTTTGTCTATAGCAGGGGTAAAAATGTGGAATTCTCAGGAGAATCAGGTAAAAAGTTGTCAAAATATAATTCAATTGAAACGGATGTATAAAGCTAAACTAATTAGATTGTACAAACTTGATTCTTGAATGGAATGTTTGGAATGTTTGTACTAAATGAATGGACTGTATTTACTGTGTAGTGGAACTGTATATTGTGAAATCTGAGCACAGGTGATGGTGTGAGAAATGTAAATGTGATGCAATGTTTAAAAGGGAGCAGACAAAAAGAATTGCATTCTTCAATTCTGCTCCCTTCCAATCATGAACATTCAATATAAGACAAACATTTAAACATAATGGACAATCAAGTTTTCATGAAAGGAACAAAACAAAAGAAATTAATGAAAATGAAATGTATATCATTTTAAAACAGGCCAGTGTCGTTCAAATTAAGAGAAAATATTTTTTTGATTCAGGCCATGGTATATTCAGTTTGCATTTTTTTGAAATGGAGAGATGCAGTTTTTGTGATGTCGTGTTTATTAATCTGCAGGTGTGTGCGGATCACTGACACCGGGCTGGGCTACCTGTCCACCATGTCATCTCTGAAGAGCCTTTATCTCCGCTGGTGCTGTCAGGTACAAAAAAAATAAACCAAAAACCCAACCATAAGAAACAACCATGCAACCGTTAAAACACAGCCAGGAAAACTGACAAAACTCACAACATTGCATCATAAAGTTCAATGATGAAAACACAATAAAACACAACCGCAAAAGGCAACCCCAAATTATTAAACACTACTACAAATCCCAACCATAAAACAGGAGCATTGTGAGACAACCTTTTCGGTTGACGTCGTCATGACTTGTAGGATGGACAGACCCAGATGCTGAAACCCAGAATGAGGACACAGGTAGGTATGAGGTAAGTAGGAGTATTTATTTTTCCTTCCAGGAGAGATGGTTGTGGCTGTGGCTTGTAGTGATGGGACGAGCGACACTGGTGCATCAGCACAGTGCCGAGAGCTCAAGAGTGAAACCTCGTATCGGTGCGTGTATTGCTTTAAGAAAGAATCACGTGACCGATACAGGAACTGTATCGTTTGGATGTGCCGCGCCAAAGTGTGTTTATAAGGACACAAACTGTATCAACATGTCGTGGGTTTGTCGGATGGAGTTTTGCTTGATCATGGATCGTCCTAGGAAGTTTTCCCCGGTGTGGAATAATTTTGATCTCGTGACGCCAAACAAGGTAAATCTTTTTCTCCTTTACTATTTTTTAAGGTGGCGCATTGGATTCACTCACTTTATCAGTTTATCAAGTGAATGACCTGTGATACATATGATAGTCAGTTAAAGAGCCTTACAGTTGCTTTATTCATGTTATCATTTAATTATGAGATCTGATCTCGTAATCATGAGATAGGGTGTCTATTTTTTTAACAAGTGAATGCAATGTTCTGGTAAGAGGTTTGAATTGTTTTCAGATAAATTAACTTTTTCTGTTATTGTAGGTGAAGTGTCGGCTCTGCTCCACAGAGCTATCTTACATCAATAAGAGCACTTCATCAATGCTGAGGCATTATAGAGCTCGGCATGGCAATGAAGAATTGGCAGATACTCGTGAGAATACCCCAGGTATGTTGAAATTCTCTCTAAAAATTGTGCTAAAAAAAACATGCATGCAAACAGACAGGCTCAAGGCCTGGTATCGAACCTCCAACCCTCTGAACCTACACCGCTGCTGTGATGCGACAGTGCTAACCACTACACCACCATGTCGTCTTATGTCTATTTGAAATTGTTTGTAAAATGACAGTCCTTTTATTAAGCTTTTGACAAAATAGTTCCTTTTGGCTTGCAGTTCCTAACAAGCAAGCAGTGGATGAGGCAGTCGTCAATATGATCATCAAAGACTGTCAGCCACTCAGCTTTGTTGAAAATGAGGGATTCAGGGAGCTCCTGAAGCTTATTTTACCCTTGTATGCTCTACCAAGCAGAAAGGTATGTTTAAGAAATTTTTATTATATGTTTGTAATAAATATATAACTATATTTTATTGGTGTAACATTATTTGTATGGTTATTTTCAGACCATCAAGGACTTGGTGAGCCAGAGATATGAGGAGGAAAAGGAGAAAACCAAAAAGGATCTCCAGAGTGCCGTTGCTGTTACTTTAACAGCTGATATGTGGACGTCTATGAATATGGAGGCATATCTAGCCGTTACTGGCCACTATGTGGACAAAGAAAGCCATGAACTCCATTCATCAGTCTTGGCAGTGCAGCATTTTCCTCAAAAACACACAGCAGAAAACATCGCCACGGTTAAAAGGAGCCTCATGGAGGAGTGGGGCATAGCAGGAAAGGTCAGGTGTCTTGTCACTGATGCAGCAGCAAACATGGCTGCATGTGCTCGAATGCTGCAAATACGGCACACTATTTGTATAGCCCATTCCCTGAATTTAACTGTGAGAAGATCATGTGATCAAATCCCAGCAATAACTGAAATACGCAACAAAACACGGCACATGGTGACATACTTTCGATCGAGCGTGACTGCTAAAGAGAAGCTCACTCAAATACAGCAACAGCTGGGAACACCGGGCCATAAATTAATCAATGAGGTGCCAACACGATGGAACAGTACCTACCAAATGTTTGAGAGAATGACTGAGCAGAAGGAGGCAGTCTGGGTGTCACTGGCCTCATTAAAACCTGACATCACTCCACTGACTCCAGAAGAATGTCAGATCATTGAAGAGATGCTCAGGGTTCTTGCTCCTTTTGACCAAGCTACAAGAGAACTGTCTGAGGAAAAAAGGGTCTCTGGGTCGAAGGTCATTCCCATGATGAGAATGCTCCACATTGAGCTTCAACGTCAGGCCACAACAGTGACAAAAACAGCTGCTCAGCAACTGGCTGAAAACCTGAGGACGCGGCTAACTGATGCTATTTGCGGCATGGAATCTCTCAGTGTGATGACTCTGGCAACTCTGTTAGATCCCAGATTTAAAAAAAATGGATTTGTTAGCCAGCAAAAGGCAAGTGAAGCGGTGAAGAGACGGCAGTCAGAATGTGCAGAGGAAATGAGGAGCCAAGAGCCTGACCCAAGAGAAGAAGAGCCTAGCTCTTCACATGGGTCAGAACCCAGTTCAGGTATGAAAATACATTTCTGTGGCACTTTGTGAAATGATATATCATGTGATAATAACGTAATGATTAACTATTTTTTTACGTCACAATCTCTGGAAAACGTTAGATATGGAGGTTGCAGAAACCCAGAAGACGAGAAACGCAACAGCTGACTCCATTATTGAAGTCCAACGCTACCTGGCAGAAACAAACACACCCAGAAACCAAGATCCTTTGCAATATTGGAAAAGGAACCAGAAAATATACCCACATCTTCATCAACTTGCACTTAAAACTCTCTGCTCACCATCATCGTCTGTACCATGCGAAAGAGTATTTTCCAAGGCTGGGGAGCTGGTGTGTAAGAGGAGAAATCGCCTTGGAGCAAAGACACTCCAAAAACTTTTGTTTCTCAATAAAAATTCATGAACTAATCACTTTTTTGTCTTTTATTTCATATGATTTAACAGTTAAGTTGACAAATGTGCACATAAATTAAAAAATTGTAACTAAATTTTCACTCTAATTTGCTATATTTTACATACCAACTCAGTTTTAGCATTTACACGAACTAGGAATGTATTTACCTGCAATGATTTTATAACTACTGCAGGGGTCACTATTGGGTGACCAACACAGTATCAATACAGTGCCGACACAGTTTGCTTAGTGTGTCAATACACTCCTTGAGGTATCATCGTCCCATCACTAGTGGCTTGAGGCGGGGCTGGAGGTAGTAGCGCGGCTAGGCAGAGCGTGGTGTTTCCACCAGAATGCAGAAGGGCTCGATCTGACTTCCACACAGGTGACACCTGGAGGCAGGAATCCTGAGGCAGGGAGAACAAAGTTAGAGTCGAGGCAAGACTTGGCTTTACATGAGCTAGACTGAGACCAGTTATAGTCACCATAAGGGGCAACGAACTGGCGTTGAATACTGGAGCTGGGTCTCCTTTTGAGCTGCAGCAGGTGATGAGGTGAATTGGTCTGAGCTGGTGGAGTCAGGAGCAGAGCAGGAGGGGGAGGGGGAGGAGACTGACAGGCACAACAGACTTCAGGCTAACCTATCCTTAACAGAACAATGGCACATAACCAATAGCAAACCATTTGACACAGCAACAAAGCACAAGCAATTAAAAATACAGCTATATACCAAAAAAAAGTCCAGAAACCCAACCACATACTACAACCCCTGAAACATGACTTTAACACAAAACACAACTGTAGAAAATACAAATACAAAACACAATAATGAAGCATAACCAAAAAAACAAAACATACTAGCAAAAACTAATTCAAAAATAAACTACCATATAACTCAAACATCTAAGATACCCAAAAAAACTACTAAAAAACAAAACTATGAGCCTAACAACATAACACAACTACCAAGTCAAACAACAAAACCTAACCTTAAAGCATGAACATGAAACACAGCTATGTTTTCTTACAACTGAGCACAGAAATGACTCTGATTGTTGTTTTGCAGGTTCAGGATTTTGGACTGCAGCATTTGTTTGGAATGAGAAGCCTTCGCCTACTGTCTCTTGCAGGTATGAAATCTGTTCATTTGTTAGGCTTCAACAAAGAGTCAGTGCTGAGCTGCAAGTTTAAATGGGCCGGTCATGTACAGTGTTCCCTCGTTAATTGTGCGAGTTACGTTCTAAAAATAAAAAATCTACAAAGTAAAATTACAGATAAAACTCCTCACTGCACTTTTTATCCACGTTTCTCAGACAGACATTAACATTTTTACATTTTTCTTGTTTAAACTCTTAAAGTTCAAACCTTCAGAGAAAAATAAGTCCAGTTTTATGGAATGAAAACAAAGATCTGATCACATTTGAAGATTTATGTAACTGTGGCAAAATGAATACATTCTGTACTGCAGACTCAGCACAGAGGACATTGATTGACAAGGTCTCCAGCCAATCAGGATGCACAATATGTGAATTGTGTAAGTGTATTTTTGGCTAAGGCTGCTAAATAAAATCAGGACACATCAGATTTGAAAAGGATTTCATAAAATAGGAGCATTAATTTGAATCATTATCTTCTTGTTTAACTTGTATTTCTCAGGAAAAAAGATATGATTGTTAAAATTTAATTCTTTCACCAAGTGAATCTGTTGCGGTTTGTGGCATTCTAAGTTGATCACTTTTAAGCATAAAACCAAATTTGATGTGCCTGCAGTTGTCACTTTTGCTCAATTTTCTTGACATTCCTTAAAGTTTGTGTCAGGAACTGGGGGGTATTCCAGAAAGCAGGTTATGCTAGCTCCCGCGGTAAGTTTGAGGCTAAAGAAGTGTACAACCACCGCTTTCGGTTCCAAAAACAGAGGTATGTTTCAGGGTATGTCAAGTTGCCATAGCAACTCATGCTCTGAACATAACCTGGTCTGGAGCAGGTTATGTTGAAGGTTAGTTTGTTTTCAGAGAGGTGAAGCAGCATGGCGTGTCCATTTGAAGATGATTTAGTGGATGAAGAAGCTCAGATAATACTTTTTCCACCGTGAGAGGGTGATAAGACCACATATGGATGTTGGAAAGATAAGCTTTTTACTTTGATCTATTTTAATTATTTGCTTTAGTTAAGATAAATCAATTCTTTTTAGTTCAGTCATCTTAAAAATAACATGTAGTTTTCAGACAGTTATTTTCCTTTCATTCAAATTAATTCAATTAAGTAGATGTAACTTTGGTGCTGCTGTTAGATCAGCACCGCAAGGGATTGTGGGATACCATCCCCTTTGCCTGTCTGGACGGATTTGGGTTTAAGTGTGGGTTTTTGACCAAATGTGTTTAGTTGTTTAGCTGTTTTATTGTGTTTTGTCGAATTATTTGTACTGTTATATTTTATTCTTTCTGCACCATGAGTGAGAGGGAGGAAGAGGCTGATGAGTTTATACTACTGGATAATGGAGTAATGATATATTCAGAGAAATTGTATATAGTTACATGATACAATGCTGTCTTGTTTTATTTATTTTATTGTTATACAAATGAGTATATCTGCAGTCTCAAATTTAGACATATGAGAGTTCAAGAATTACAATAAATGAAGATGGAAAAACATTTAATTGAATTGGAGTAATATGACATTTAGTTATTTAAATATGTAAATTTGAGTTGTAAAAAGAAATATTGAGTTGGATAGACGTAAGAAATCAGGGTTGAAAAATTTTAACTCCAATACTTGTTACCAATTGAATGAATTTAAGTTGGATATGTTATATATATATATATATATATATATATATATATATATATATATATATATATATATGCGTCACAATGAAAATAAGATCAGAAACTTGTGCGTTTACTTTGTCTGTTCTTTTCTCCAAGCAGAAACTCTTTCTTTTGCTGATGATGCAGCCGTATTACTTTTTGATGGACGTATAATCTTCATACGCCGTGATTAAAATCTCAGACTCCGTCTCACTGAAGTGTAGCCTCTCTTTTTTTCACCATGCGTTTCCATGGTGACTCCGTAAATCTGCGATCCATTGAGAATGTCTTTATGTACCTGCTGTGCACGTGCGTTAACCCAGGGTTACCAAGTGGAGCGTAATTACGCTAACTCATATCCGGTCTTTTGGAACCGACATTCCCAGAGTAAACAAGTTCAGGCGGATTTCAGCCAGAGTTCAGGCTTAAAGTCAGGGTAGTTTAAACATGCTTCCTGGAATACCCCCCTGGTGGCGGAGGAGCCAAAGTGCAGGAGACTAGGCTTGGTGACAGAAAATAAAACATGTAATAAACAAAATGAAACATGACAAAACCATGGGATAAGCAGAAAAGAGTAAATGACCTGACTATGAGGAACTGAACACCAGACTCATATACACACTGAGGATAATGAACTAAATAAAGACCAGCTGTGGATGAACAACCTGATCTGGAGTGACAGACAGGCCATATCAGAACATGACCAAAACAGCAAAAAGAAAAAAAACGAAGCAGCAGAACCCTCACAAGTTGTGTTGTTTTAAGAAGAAATATGAATTAACAGAAAAGGAATCAAATGTCAAAACTGTTTATTTTCAAGAAAAGAATTTTGAAACTTAGGCTGTATTCAGACTGGACACATTTGGTTCTTTTTAAGTGAACCAGAGTTGTCCGGGACCAGAAACCGCTCTTCAGCCCATCTTTTGAGGTGGACTCTATTCTTTTTCAGTTGGACTGAGCTGCGGTTCACTCTGAGTTTCTTTAGTCTGAATACAATCTGTCGTCAGAGCGGAAAAACTGAACCAAAATGGCCACCCTAGCCGGGCATTATGGGATGTAAACAGAGTAGTGGAGTAACAACGAGATCAATACAGGCTCCCTGAAACAACTCTTAACGTGATGCACATTGCTTCTCACAATCTGTCATAAACACTCATGGGCGTAGCTTCTTAGCCGCCGTCTCTTCGGTAACCACCGTGCAGCACGTCTCCACCAGGTCCATCTGTCATTCATACAGACGTCTAGATTGATCAGCAAAATATAAAGGTTGAATCAGTGAACTATCTTGACAAGGACTGCAAAGAGCAGGACTTCCATAATTCCTGCCTCTGTTTGCTTTGCCCCGCCTTCATAATTCCTAACCAATGACTGAAGGGATCTTCAGTCACATGGTCCAAATTAAGCGGACTCGGTCCAGACCAACAGACTTTTACAGTCTGAATACAGCCTTTGATTGTAGCACACAAAAGTGTTACATTTGGACATGAATTTACATAATGACAATAAAAATAAAATACTATTAGATTTGATTAGTGTTTATTTACAGGAAAAATTACTGACTTTTTGATCTTTCACTGTAAATTAACTAAGAAGAACCTTAAAACCTGTGAAAGGCCGTGATTACCTCGCTGATCTGAAATCGTGCTCTGTTGTTGGAAATCAGCACTCGCCACAGTTTGCCCAGAACAAACACCATGTTCTGGTGGAGTTCTCTGTCAGAGCCGGTAACAAGGGAGGCTGGACAATGCTCTCCACTTCTGTTGTCTCTGCAACTACTCGGAGCTGTCACAATAGGGTCTCTGTTGCCATGTCTTGAAGGCGATCTCTGAACCCAGCGATGGATGGCGGAAGAAAGAAATGCTATCAATCTGAAAAAGAAATTTAACTGAGCCCGGCTGGCATGTGGGATTCCTGAGGCCACGAAGAAGAACTATCAGATGGGAAGTTCTCAAAAACTATCTAGGGCCTCAGGAGGCATTTTTCTGTCAGCACCACTGTTGGTGCGGGTGGGGAGCTGTCTGCTGGGAATAGTGTTGGGCATTGAAAGGAATACCTTGAGAATCTCCTCAACCCTGCTGACTATTCTTGAATAAAGGAAATCTCAGGGGGGGGCATCAGGGTAGTGCTGTCATTCACCCTAGATGAAGTCACTGGGGTACTCGAGGAGCTCCATGGTACAAAGGTTCCAGGGATGAATAAACTCTCCCCAAGTACCTGAAGACTCTGGATGCTGTGGGGCTGTCTTGGCTGACACGTCTATACCGTATGGTGTAGCAGTAGGGGACAGTACCACTGGATTGGGACACTGTTTCCTGTTTTTAAGAAGGGGGACCAGGGGTGTGTTCCAACTCCTGGGGAATCGCACCCCTCATCCTCCCATGGAAAGGCTATATCAAAGAAATAGCAGAGTCTCTTTCTGGAAGGGGCGGTTCCTCTTGTTGTGACATCACAATGTGAGGACCCATCATTTTCATGGGTTGGGAGGGGCTGGTGCTCAGAGAGCAGGTTTTTATAGTAATACTCAAAATGCGTGAACGATTCAAAATACCACTTTGTGGTTGATTATAGAGAGAAATGAACATTTTTACACTCAAAAGCTAAAAAATAGATTCTGCATGATATAGACCCTTTAGATCAAAAATAGCAAATATAATATAAAAAAACACTTGGAAAAGATTGTGTTTTTATTCTGTGCAACCAACGCTTGATTTTTTTTCAAATAAAACTTTTATGGTTCAGCTGGTAAATCAAAGAGTTTGTCCCCCCCCCCCTTTTTGTGGTCTAACTGTTTCCTTTCTGGGTCTGGCAGGCTGCCCCCTCCTGACCACCACTGGCCTGTCAGGGCTCATCCAGCTGCACGACCTGGAGGAGCTGGAGCTCACCAACTGTCCTGGAGCAACAGCAGAGCTCTTCAAATATTACTCCCAGCACCTGCCCCACTGCATGGTCATTGAATAAGAGCACCCCCCTGCACTGATGTTATTCCTCCTTCTCTTCGCCCTTTCTTTTCTGAAATCCTCCCTGCTCCCACCAAAGTAACCCCACCCTCCTGGAGCCGTTGTCTTCCTTCCTGGCCCACCAAGCAGACTCATCCTCAGGCAGAAGGCAGCAGAGGGGCTGATAACGGGCATGCTGGCCCTGCAGGAAAAAGGGACAGGGATGCTGAGAAGGAGCGTGATGCGACGTCTTGTTTGACAGAAGAACCCTTGTTCAGACCTGAGCAGACACAACCTTTCTGTGAGTGAAGGCCCTCTGGACCACAAGGACTCACTTCAGAACTGCTACTCAGGAGGTTACAGGAAGAGGTCAGGTTGAGACTGGGGGTCATGAAGAAGCAGTTCAGGCGTCAAATGACTCAAAAAAACAGTTTCTGTCTTTTCTCCGTCATATGAAGGTAGAAGTTCTCAGCTTTTCTTCAGGACTCCATCAGCTTTTCTGATTTCTGTCATCAGGACTCGGAACAACTAACAAGGAAAAAGAACGTTTTGAAAACATCTGTTTACAGTGACATTTTCTTTGTTTTGGGGGTGGGGGTGCACGCTTGACTGATATTGTGTGATTTAGCTTCTTTTTGCAAGTTGTCAGTTTTGTTTACATTGATTATGCTGGTGTGAGTAGAAGAATGAGGTCAAACACAGGAGAACATACAGGTGCGTTCACAGAAGGACTGACAGTTTCTTCTTCGATTGATGATCAACTCTTGATCTAGTTACCGCCTTCAAACCTGTTCAGACTGTGGAATGTGAGCGGAATTATCAGAGAACTATCAGGAGTTTATTCCTCTAAAGTACGAGTAATTAGGCAGCGAAGAGTTTTTTTCCCCCACTTCTTGATGCTGGGGGGGAGGGCAATAATACACATACAATTCTAATACACTTTGGAGTCATGTCAAGTAGCTGTAGTGGTTGATAAGTAAGGGTTAATGGGCGACGAAGTGTGAATTATCAGAAATTAACGCACGACGTGGAAGCCTGAACCATCCGACGCAAAGCAGAGGGTGGTTGCTTGTGCGAAGTGCGTTAATGGTGATAATGCACTCTTCCAAGGCCATTTACCAGCTTATACCAAGGTCACTTACAAAAGAAATAAATATTCAACCAGTTTTTAGTACTTTATTGTTGTTATTTTTTCGGTTTTGATCGCTTTTTTTCACCAAAAGGGAACTATTTGTTCCCACCCTTTGACCTCTGACCTCAACTGCAGCGGCAAAGGAAAGTGATATCTATGTTGATGATCACAATGTGTTAAATAAAGCATCAGTTCAGAGAGAAAGTTCTCCTCTTACTGCCTGTTTTTGTCCAGATGATGAAGATAAAGTTTGTTTAGAAGAAGGCAGCCCAGTGATACAGAACATTTAAAATATGTGACTGAAATTTTTTCTAGGTGTACATTATCACTTTTTAATGCACACCCAGCTGTCTTTCAGAATCGAGGATTCACCCTGACCATGGTACAACCGTTCATAATCTGAAGCAACTCTCAGCAGAGCAGCAGAAACATTTCTGTCCTTACAAACATGAAAAAAGGGTTTTATAGATTCTTTTGTTTTGACTGTTCTGTGAACGAGTTCAGCTGTCAGAACAGGGGAGTAAGTTAATGATCAGGGCTGCAGATCTGCCCCTCAAACTGGGATGGAGCAGATTCTGGTTTGAACCGGCCCCACAAATCGACATGTGACCCTAATGTGAAATTGCTGATTGATCAGAATATGCACGACAGGAATTTAATGACATTTTTTTCAAAGCAATCTTATCATATTGACATGTTAGCAATTATGTTCTAACATGTAAACAAGTTAGCATACAAACAAGGTGGTACTTCAAACATAAAAAGTAAGCTGTAAAAAAACCTACTAAAGCCTCCATGTTGCCATGACAACCCCTCAATGATGGAAGAGTAAAAGAACAAATGGGCTGGGCTGCAGGGGTCCCTGGCTGTCTGACATCTTAAACATCTGTGTTCATGCTTTTGTGTTCATAAAGTGTTTGCTTTGGGGAAAGCTTACATTTCCCATTGACCTCCAGCCTGGAAGGTGGGGTTGTGCCCTAGAGAAACTGTTTGATGGCACATTACCCAGCATAGCTTGCATGTTTTTACGTGGTCTGTTTTTTTCCCCTATTTGTTCAGCTCTCTTTGGTGTACAGAAAAATATTTATTTAGTCATTTATTTATTAAAGAAACATTTGTTAGCTATTTTGTTTCAGTTCTGGATTATCTTAAATTATGGGGTTCATTGAACTTTCTCACTGTTGGATTTTCTTGTTTCTGTTGTAGCAGTTTAGCTGCTGTAAAGAAAGAAGAACACAAACCTTTGGATATCACTGACTATGTATATTTCTTTAATCTTTCTTAAAACACAACAGTATCTTTGCTCTGTGCCAGTCTGTGTCAGCGTTGTGTTGCTGTTCAGCTGCTTCATGGTGAGGAAAGACTCATTGTGAGGTTTTGTTGTCCTGAAATCAGCAGAATATACAGAGTTTGATATTTACAAACTCAAGGAAGTCTGGACACGATGGCTAAAATGTTCTCATTTGAAAAGGGCATGATCTCTGAGGATTATGTGAAAGCTTATTAAAAACAAAAGTGTTAACATGAAGGTTGTTGGCTGCAGCTAAACTCCTGTCAGTCTGTTTTATCCAAATACTCCACTCGAGTAAAATTCATTTCAACCCTTGTGCTATCTTAGATGACCCCCCCTTCCAGTGAGGTGTTCCCCCTACCATGACAAAGGTGGATAAAGGTGGAAAGATTTCATGTAATCCATGGACACCAGTGAAGATCACAAATCATTGAAGAAAAAAGGTTCAGAGCACTGTCTAGTGGGTCTAGATGACCCACCTCCCAACGTTAAAGTGCCTAGGATAGAACAAGGGTTAACTGATATTACTCAAATAAGTAAAGAGTAGTCATCCACATCATCTATCAAGTAAAACTGGTGAAGAATCTACTGAAGTACGACTTACCAGAACAAACGATGATGAATGATGTATCCAATAAGGCAAACAAAACCAAATGAACGACTAAACTTAACTCTGTGGTATTTCATATATTTATGACAGAACATTTGATCTGAGGGAAGACGTCATGTGTGGATTGAATTAGGGATGCACAATATTTGATTTGTTTGCAGATAGATGTAATGCAGATTTTGTTTGGTTGATACAATACCTGATATTTCCAAAATCTTTTTTTGTGAAACAAAACACTAAGTCCCATGTGTTTGACGACAAACTTTGTGTTGATTCAAATTATATTATTATCTGTATGCTCAAAGCTGAATACTATCGGCAGGCCAGTAGAAGTTTCTTTGTTCTGGCAGACAGGAAATTTATTTTATTTTACAAATGTTGTATAGATATTATTGTGCAAACTTCAAAAATAAATATTTTGCAAAGAAGTGATAGTTATATGCTGAAAACAGTCAAGTGCAGCTGAGTAAGAGCACGTTCTCAAACTAAATTTATTCAAGTCTAGCAAGTTTGAGGCAGTAAAACTCCTCTGAGGAAAACCATTTTTACAAAAAGTATGTAAAGTTAATGGAATGGAGTAAACAGATGCCACTGCCAGAATTTGTTGAGTTGCTCCCACATTCGGGTAGTTTACTATGTTTATGTGTTTTCTGGGTTTACATGAAAAATTTGGGCAAAATCTGGTTAACTGTCATTTTAGAAATAAAAGAAGAAATCTCAGAATTAAAATTAGAAATGATTAAAATTGAAACATTTTCCTTTTATTTGATGGTTTATATTGTTGGTTCAGAGATGTTTGTTTTTCCTGATGCAAGAGCTTACTGTTAAACTGAAAGCAGCGGTCGATACGTCTCCCTGTCCTGCTAGTTGATCAAAAACTAAAGAGGCTTTCTGGCCTCTGTTCTCGTCCCGGTTTAGTGTTTTTGCGCTGGATCAGCTTCCAGGACACATGTTTACATCATGCAGACTCATTCTCAACAATAAAAACTCACTGGAGATTCTTTTTTATCCCTTCTCATTTTTACTCAAACCAGCAGCTCGACATCCAGCACAAATTTCTTTTAACCCTTGTGCAGTACAGTTTCCAGACAGCAGTGACATAAATCCTGACAGTTTACTGAGTGTTAAAACGCTGGAGTCCGTGGGACTCTTCTCCCTTGAATGCTTTGTCTGTTGCTGCACACGGATGCTCAGGTTCTGCCCTGGTGGACATTTGACGATGTACTACGGTGCTGCGTTAAGAGACCTGAGGTGTTTAAAGAGCCAGATTTCCAATCAGTCTTCACAGAACACAACATTTGTTCATTTGAAACTGTGTTTACTACTTTTATCCACAGATGTTTCTTGTTGTGGGAGGGGTGCAGTCATCAGCCTTCTGTTTTAGGCATTCCATTGTAGTTTTTCTGAGCCACACAGGCCTTAAGTTCCTTGTTCATAGTCCCTTCTTCCTTTCTTCCAAAGCAGAAAGACAATGTCTTAATAATATGGAAAAAAATGACTAAAACACAAGTGGAATTCCAGTGCTTTTTCTTTACAATCTTAGTGATTAGACCATATTGGAACATTTGCCACAGATGTTGTTTTGACTTCTGCTAGTATTATAAAGTCCCATTATCCCTTGTGCTATCTTAGATGACCCCCCCTTCCATTGACGTGTTCTCCCTACCATGACAAAGGTGGATAAAGGTGGAAAGATTTCGTGTAATCCATGGACACCAGTGAAGATCACAAATCATTGAAGAAAAAAGGTTCAGAGCACTGTCTAGTGGGTCTAGATGACCCACCTCCCAATGTCAAAGTGCCTGGGATAGCACAAGGGTTAAAGTAATGCAGGATTTACGTAATCCATTACAATTTTGACAGTAATATTTTAAGAAAATTGATTACTTTTGAACCACAGTTTCCAGCATATTGCTGTTTGGAAGTAGAGTTGTTAAAAGTTTCTGCACCTGGATTCTGACTAAGATCGTGTGCTCGGAGCTCATTTCCAATGTTGAATGATCTTGCCCTTTAATTTTCTTTGCACCGTGAATACTTTCTTGCACGAGTGTCCAGACAATCGGATCAGGATTGTCCTTATGGCAGAGGAAGTTCGGCCATCTTAACCCGCTGTAGACCTTATGGTGTCACGGGACTGTCTAACCTCGCTAATGTGGGGCGAAGGCGGGGTTCTCCCTGAACGGGTTGCCAGTCTGTCGCAGGGTCATAATCACTCACCCATACCTGGGGACACTTAAGAATCACCAATGAATCATGTTTTTGGACTGTGGGAGGAAGCCGGAGTGCCCGGAGAAAGCCCACGTATGCACGGGGAGAACGTGCAAACTCCACTCAGAAAGGTTCCAGCTGGGATTTGAACCAAGGCCTTTATTCTGTGAGGCGAAAGTGCAAACCACTGCACCACTGTACAGCCCAAGCACAAAGCATTTTTCCCAAAAACAGTTAAAGCCCCGTTCTTATTATCCGTGTGGTTTTCCTCTCCCTCTCAGCTTGGCAGAAAGTTGGACTTTCTGGTCTGCCCTCTCATGCAGTCCCCCTCAGACTCAACTGTGAGCCATTTCTCCCATTAACACCCCTTTTTATTAGAATGTTCGTCCATCCTCTTACTGCCAGATTGTCCATTACGATTGCCAGTCTCGCCTGCCACGCTGTGAGCCCATTGACTGTTAATGAGAACTGGACCAAGTGACCCCTCCCCTCTCACATTCCACACAGGAATTCCCATAGATTTCTATGATCTCGTGGTCTAGGTGAATACTCCATTCTGATTGGCTGCAGGCGTCCATTAAAAGTGCAGATTTGTAAGAGTAGTTCTGGTCAACTAGCCTAAACATTCTGTACAACTGGTCTGGCCTAGACACCAGTTGGTAACCGGAACAACAGGAACTTGGGACATAGGTAGACAGACGTTATTCCACAGTTGATCACAAAAGCAAGATAGTTGAAAAGATCTTTGTCCTTCAAATGTTTCTGTGACGATGGACTTATGTCACATGAGTAAGAAGTAGGAAGAATTCGTGGGTTGCTGTGCTGCAGAACTGGCATTGCTTTGTTAAAATAAAAGTTTTGTTTCCCTTTATCAATCCAATAACTTTATAAAATCACCAACAGTAAATCATCGAATCTCAGGCTCTGGAAGAACCAGGATTTTATCAATTAGGGTTTTGACCAGGTCGTCATGGGAAAAACACAAGCCGCCGCTACTCCATCTACCAAGCGTAGACGCCAGGACGACTCGCCGGGAGCTGCCTCATCTCCTGGTAGCAGCTTTGGAGAAGTCCTGGAGTTGATTGACAAAAAGCTGCTCCCACTTGACGGCTGGCGCACGCTTGTGAAGGTTCTTCACAAGGAATTCCTGGCACTGCAGGAGGCGCTAAAATTTGATCAGCAGCAAGTTGTAGAATTAACGACAGGGAACCGAGCATTTGGAGAGGAGGAAAAGATTAAAAAGAACAAGCTGCATTTCTCATCTGACTACCAGATGATCAAAAAATCAATGCTAGACCTTCAGGCTGGAAGCATTAGACTTAACTTGGTTATCTCAGGGATTGTGGAGCAGGCACAGAGGATCTGGAGAGAACTCTGAAAAACTGGACAGGCTCTATGTTGACGGTCGGCTCTACAGAGAAGGAGTCACCACCTGATCTGAACTCTGGAAACAGGTGAAATAAATATATCTCACTCATAATTCATTATGTCAATAATAAATATGTTGGTTTGGCTTCAACTATAGAGGCATTGTAGGTATATAGGTAACATACATGTGAAACAGCTGGTCTAGCTAAAGGTAGTTAACCTATTTTCTCCCATGAGTTCCTTTTCACTTTGTGTGTTTTTTTGTCCTCTTTGCTTCTCTTTCCCTTCTCTCTCCCTCTTTTACCCCTCATCCTGGATGGTAAGATCAAGTGTTGTGAGTAAAAAATCCTTCAAAACTGATCACAACATTGGATCTAATAAGTGTCTGCACACACACCTGCAGAGGAAGACTACATCCTGTTCACACCTCATATACATAGACACACACAGTGCTGTCATCACAGTAAACAGACGACCACAGGATTCACACTGCACTTTCACACAGCGTCACACATGGTGCCGGTCACAGGCACAGACACAATCACCTAACTTATTAACGGATTATTAATCCACTTCTGTTCCATGAATGCAGGTGGAAAGAGGCTGAAGGTTTGGAATGAGTGTTCTTACAGCAGATGTTGTTTTATGGCAAGCGACCCATTTAACTAACAACAGACCCCCCCCCCCCACACACACACAACTATAACTCAAAGCAAAGAGGTGATGCTATACTGATGAATACAAATGTTACATTTAGTCATACCTGTCAGAACCAGAAGGCAGATATGTAATTATAAACATAATCATTGGAAATACAAAAAACTGCATAGCCAGTATGTATGGTCCAAATGTTGATGACCCCTCCTTTCTTCAAATACTTTTTATCTCACTGTCAGCTCACTATCTCCATAATTCTTTTAGGATGAGACTTCAACCTGATCCTGGACTGGACAGACTCAGTTCAGCAGGGAAACAGCAAAGCTGCCAATCAGCAGGAACTCTCAGGCAGTATATGGAGGAATTGGGTCTCTGTGACACTTGGTGCTCCTGTAATGAAAACACCAAAGGTTACACCTTTTTCTCTCCAGTTCTTTACTCATACTCTCGTTTAGACTACTGGATTGTTAGCAACTCCTTCATGAAAGACATTAGAGATACTCAAATACATCAAATAGTTATCAGTGATCACAATCCAGTCTCCATTACTGGTTCTAAGAAAATATATAATCTACCTTTTAAAAGCTGGAGGTTTTGTACGTCTCTGCTTAAAAATCAAGACTTCGTTAACTTCTTTAAAAGAGAGTGGGACATCTTCATAGAAACAAATGATACTCCAGTTGTTCTGTGTTTTCTTTGGAAGATAGCAAAAGCAGTAATGAGAGGCAAAATAATCTCTTTCTCACCTAATACGTGGCAGTGGATCAAGAGGAGGACCTGACCTGGGCCTCCAAATGTCTAGTGGCTGATGGGGGTGAACCTGGGACGCTGGAATTCGCTGCTCAACCCTCTGGAGGTGTCATGGGACTATCAGCTAAACACTGAAGAACGAGGGCGGCCATTTGAAAACCCAAAAGATGTCACCATTCATTTGCCTGCCACAGTGTCTCATCGGTGCCTTAGTATTTATTTAGGGATGATAACATATAGTCCTGTACAACAGACCTTTCTCACCTACGAAGAAAAAAGAAGAAGTCAGGATGTCGAAATTAGAGAATAAAATTAGAGCTCTCGATGCTGCTTCTGGAAATAAACACATCCTGGAAGATTTAAGTAAATGTAAATATGAATTAAACAATATTATTAATAAAAAACTCAATTTCAAGCATAAATACTTTGGAAAATTTTGAAGAAGCAAATCAGGTAAATTCTAAGCCAATCAATTAAAAGATAACAGTGAAAAAATCACAATCTCTTCAGTCAGGGAGGAAACTGGGAATGTCACCCATGGCCCAGAGGAAATAAATAACACATGTAAAGATTTCTCTAGGAATTTATACTAGTCACAAATCGACCCATCAGAAGAGAGTATTAAATCATTTCTTGACAAGGTTAACTTACCAAAACTAAACAAAGAACAAATCACAGCCGTAGAGTTATTTCTCTCTGTGGCAGAACTTCATGAATCTTTGCTGCAGATGCCCAATAACAAAGCTCTGGGGTCGGACGGCTTTTCTACAGAGTTCTACAAAGAATTCTGGGACCTTTTGGCACCAGTTCTCTATAAAATGGTTATATTTATTAAAGATCACAAATCATTACCAGCTAATACGAACTCAGCTAATATTCTTCTTCTTTTGCAGCCAGATAAAGACCCCACCCTACCTTCCAGCTACTGTCCCATCTCTCTGATCAATGCAAATCTTAAAATTATATTTAAAGCTCTTGCTAGGAAACGATTGTGGATAACTCCCCACATGATTCCCTTTAATAGACTTTACCTCTATGATAAAACAGAAAACCATTATAATCTCATTAGATGCTGAAAAAACATTTGACAAGGTGAATTGGAAGTTTCTTTTTGCTGTTTTGCATAAATTTCGGTTTGGAAACTCATTTATTTGATTTAAATTCTATATTACAGTCAAAGTTCATCTGTTAGAACAAATGAGGAGACATCTGACAAGTTTGCCCTTCAAAAAGGCACCAGGCAGGGGTGTCCACTGTTCTCCTGTCTATTTGCCTTATTTATTGAACCTTTAGCTGAAGCCATAAGACAGAATGAAGACATAGAGGGAATTAAGACAAAATGCATCCATTACAAAATAAGTATGTATGCAGATGATGTATTGCTCTTTCTTCAAAACCCATAATTCTCAATATCCAGACAATGGACAGTTATTGGAACCATTTCATCAATCTCAGAACTCTATTAACTGGAGCAAATCAGTTCTATTACCACTCACTGATAACATGGAGCCAATTTTAAACATACCATTAATGACAGGAAATACAAAATATTTTGGCGTCACTCATCCAGTCTATCAGATTTAATGCAATTAAACTACAGACCTATACTTAAAAATATACAATGACTTTTTACAGCAATGGGTTAACCTGCCGATATCATCCGTGGGCAGAATAGCTTCAGTTACAATGAAAATACTATTAAAAATTAACTACTTGTTTTCTATGATACCCTTGTCAACGTTTCCCAACCCTGGTCCTCAAGGAACACTGTCCTGCATGTTTTCCATGTTGCTCTGCTTATGCATACCTGATTCAGCTCATCATCAGGCTCTGCAGAAGCCTGACGATGGCAGTATTCAAAGGCAGGTGTGTTTGAGGAGGGTTGGATTGAAAAAACGAGGACAGCGTGCCCCGAGGACCAGGATTGGGAAACACAGACCTATGCAACCACCTGCAACATTTTTTAACCCTTGTTCTATCCTAGTCACTAACGTTGGGAGTTGGGTCATTTAGACTCACTGAACCTTTTTTCTTCAATGATTTGTGATCTTCACTGGTGTCCATGGATTACATGAAATCTTTCCACCTTTATCCACATTTGTCATGGTAGGGAGAACACGTCAATGGAAGGGGGGGGGGGGGTCATCTAAGATAGCCAAGGGTTAAATAATTAGATACATCCATATCCAAGTTTTAATGGAAAAATAAACCACCAAGAATTGGTTTAAAACCTTGGTGGTTTAGAGTTTCCAAACTTCCACAACTACTTTGTTGCTAATAGACTACAGTATGTCTAAAAATGGTATAATAACAACCCAACAGCCCAGTCATGGATGGATGTAGAACATTTCTTATGTGAAGAGATCAAAAGCATCTTTTCCATCTGGAAATCTGATGGACCAGTCTGGGTTTGGAGGTTGCCAGGACAACGGTACATTTGAGACGCCATTGTGCAGAGTGTAAAGTTTGGTGGAGGAGCTATTATGGTGTGGGCTTGTTTTTTGGGCCTGGCCCCTTATTTCCAGTGAAAGGAACTCTGAATGCTTCAGGATACCAAAACATTCTGGACAATTCCATGATCCCAACCTGGAGGGAACAGTTTGGAGCGGCCCCTTCCTCTTCCACCATGACTGAGCAGCAGTGACCAAAGGTCAAAGGTCCATGAAGACATGGAGGACAGAGTCTGATGATGAACTGGACAGAGTCCTGACCTGAACCCCATAGAAGACCTTTGGGAGGAATTAGAGCAGAGACTGATCCAGGCCTTTTCCACCAACATCAGTGTGTGACCTCACCAATGACCTTCTGGAGGAACGGTCCAGAATTCCTAGAAACACTCCTGAACCTTGAGGACAGCCTTTCTAGAAGAGTTGGAGCTGCTAAAGGTGGACCCACATCAGACTGAACTCTATGGGTTAGGAATGGGATGACACTACAAGTCATATGAAGGAGCGTCTACAAGGGCAGGGAAGTTAAAATCTGTTCTTCATTTGAAACCTTTATATCATTTTCAGTCAGACAACTCTTGCAGTAAAAAAGATTTATTTCCATATTTCTTTTAGTTTGGCATGAAGCTCCGTTCAGATACATAAAACAAAGATCTCCATAGAAAACTTTGGGTATTAAACTACCCCTAACGGAGCTCACAAGTGGAAACCCGGGAGGAGGGTGGGGTGACGAACGCAGAGCTCGCAGAAATGAAAGAAGAGGGTGTTTTTTTTCTTTTTTTTTAATTGATTCAGAACAAAGGTGACATACAGCAAAAGAACAAGGAACAGTAAACTGTACATCAAATGTTCAAAGTAAACGCCAGGGGATATACAAGCAAAAAAATAAACTTATATTAATTTATAAAGCTGAGCAAGGTGATAAGTTTTAATTGCTTTTTTGTTTGTACTGGGGGAAATGGAATGTAAGTAACATTTAATTTGGGCTAGTAAATCAAGAAAATTAGGAGCTTTATTGCTGAATTTAGATTTGTGAATATAATACTTGGTTAATAAAATCAGAAAATGTATTAAATAAAATTCAGATAAAAATGTCTTATCATAATTAACGTAACCAAATAAGATGTTTTTCCAGGTTAAAGTAAAATGTGGATAAATTTGAGCTTTTATCAAGTTTGTTAATTTGTCCCATATTTTTTCAGTGGACTTGCAGGTCCAAAAGAAATGCACCAACGTTTCCTCAGACTGAGAACAGAAAGAACAGTTTTTATCAATATCCCTTTTTAGCCTTTGCATATACTGATTTGTTGGATAAAACCTATGAATGATCTTGAATGAAACCTCTTTCACTTTGTTGTTTAGAAGATATTTGTTTGGCAGAAGCCAAACCTTTTCCCAACACATTTGACCATGAAGTGAAGTCCAGAAAGTCACAGCCGGGGATTCCGTTTTTAGCTCCTGCTGGAACCGTCTTCGGATGGTTTTGTTTTGATTTGTCAAAGCAGAGAAGCAGAGTTTTCCGACAACAGTGTCCGTCACGTGAAGCTGTGGTTGGGGAGCAGATGGAGTTCCTTTATAAAGATAGGCGAGGTTGAGGGAAACGGCATCAAAAACAACTGAAAAGTCCTTCATAGAAACAGGGATCTGGTAGAATTGAAGGAATTCGGCGTAAGTGTAAAGTTGACCTTGTTGATTAAATAATTGACTTACTAGTCTGATATTACTATAAAACCACTGTTGGATAAAGATAGTTTTGTTTTTGTAAAGAATATATCTATTGTTCCAAAAGTAAAAGGAGAAAAGTTATGTTTATTAATCATGGACTAATCAAGCAACATCTGTTTATGAAATGAAGACAGTTTGATGGGCTTGTATGAGCAGAGCAGTAAAAAGTCGAGGCCACTAACCTGGGAGAAAATACAATTGGGAATGAAGTTCCACAGACAATTTGGATTTTTCAGAAACTTTCTTATCCAATTAATTTAAAAAGTCATATTTAAGGTCTTGAAATCCAGGAAGTTCAGACCCCCACTAGTATAATCATTCATTAGAACAGATTTCCTTATGTGATGAGTTCAGCTTTTCCAGACAAAGTCGCATAGCAGTTTATCAACATTTTTGCTAATGATGTTGCTGACATAAAGAGACTAAGCAGCATAAATGACTCTGGAGAGGAGATGACCTTTAATGGAAAGGTCATGGAAGAGCCAGAGGTTAAACCTCTTTTTCATTTTATCAATAATTGGAAAAAAGTTAGTATAACCTCTATCATTTTCAGTTTTTGATATTATTATACCAAGATATGTGACTGATGTCTCTATAGGAATATTAAAGAGTGAATCCGAATCACAAGATTTAATTGGGAGAAGTTCACATTTTTTCAGATTTAATGAAAGACCAGATGCTTTGGAAAATGACTTAATTATATTTATTGCTAATGGAATTTGTGAGCTGTCTTTGAGAAAGAGAGTCGTATCATCGGGAGCTGACTTACGACAATAGATCTACCAGCGATGGAGATCCCTCGTAATGGACTGGATTTAATGTGGTCACAGAGAAGCTGAGCTCCAAGAAGAAACAGATATGGAGATATGGGACAACCCTGTCTATTCCCACGTTTTATATCAAACCAGGTGATGTTTAAGTTTAATAGAGCAGGGGGCATTGTTGTAAAGAGTTTTAATGACTTTGCAGAAGTAGTAGGGGGGGACGGCGCTTTCTGGCTCCTCTCTCTCTGTGTGGGGTGGGTGGTGCTGGGCCTGGGGTGTCTGTGCCTCAGGGGATGGGACCCCGGGGCTGGGGGACCTGGGCCCTATGCTGGGGGGGGGCTGGGGGACAGCTGTTTGACCATTTCATTTCATTTTTCATTTTTCATTTATTTATTTGTTCCTTTCATGAAAATTGATGTTCAAATGTTTACATGTTTCTCTTACATATTGAACATGTTCATGATTAGAAGGGAGCAGAATTGAAGAATACAATTCTTATAATTGTCTGCTCCCTTTTAAACATCACATTTACATTTCTCACACCATCACCTGTGCTCAGATTTCACAATATACAGTTCCACTACACAGTAAATACAGTCCATTCATTTAGTACAAACATTCCAAACATTCCATTCAAGAATCAAGTTTGTACAATCTAATTAGTTTAGCTTTATACATCCGTTTCAATTGAATTATATTTTGACAACTTTTTACCTGATTCTCCTGAGAATTCCACATTTTTACCCCTGCTATAGACAAACACTTTTGCTTTTGTGTTGTTCCAACAATCTGTTGTTTGAAATCAAATTTTCTCCTATGATTTTCAACTCCTGAGGTAAAAGTTAAAAGCTTTTGTAGGTCTTCTGGTAAATCTCTGTTTCTGGCTTTAAACATAACTAATAAGGTCTGCAATTCAATTCAATTTTTAAGTTTTAATAAGCCTGACTTAATAAAAAGTTCATTTGTGTGATCTTTAAAATTAGCTTTGTGAATAATTCGAATAGCTCTCTTCTGTAATAGAATTAAGGGCCTTATATTAGTTTCATATGTATTTCCCCACACTTCAATACAATATGTAAAATAAGGTAAAACCAAAGAGCCATATAACATGTGCATTATATGACATGGTAAAACATATTTAGATTTGTTCAGAGCAAAAGGCTCCTGGCTATTTTATTTTTAACATAAAATATATGAGATTTCCATGTTAATTTGTCATCCAACATAATCCCTAAAATTTTAAATTCAGACAGCTGTTTTATGTTTCTGTTGTCAATGGACAAAATCACTTCTGTCTATCTTTATTACCAAACACCATAAACTTTGTTTTTGTCAGATTCAAAAATAGTTTCTTGTAGTTTATTGTAGTGTGAGTTTTATCATTTCCATTTCAATACTTTTAGCTAAGGTTTTCAGATTATTCCCAGAACAGAAAAAGTTAGTATCATCAGCAAATAAAAGAAACTGTAACAACTTAGAAATATCACAAATATCATTTATATCTAAAATAAAAAGTTTAGGTCCTATATTTGAGCCTTGTGGAAGTCCACAAATAATATTCATGAGATCAGAATTATTTCCTCCAAACTGCACATATTGTTGTCTGTTTTGTAAATAACTGGTGATCCAGCTCAGGGCGATTCCTCTAACATATAATCATACAACATATAATAACATATTTCATATAATTTAGAAATCAGGATAGAATGATCTTTGGTGCCAAAAGCCTTCTGTAAATCAATGAAAACTCCTATTGTGTATTTCTTTTTGTCAATTTCTGTTGAAATTTCTTCTACTATTTTCATTATAGCCAAACCTGTAGACCTATTAGAACAAAACCCAAACTGATTCTCACTTAGTAATTCATTTTTTTCAATAAAGCTGTCTAGTTTGTTAACAAACAACTTTTCCAAAACTTTTGAAAATTGGGAAAGTAATGCTACTGGTCTGTAATTATTAAAAGTATGTCTGTCTCCATTTAAAAAAAAAGGAATAACTAGCTATTTTCATCTTCTCAGGAAAAATTCCCAATTTAAGTGAAAGATTAAATATATGATGCAGTGGGTTTACAATACAATCTATTGTCATTTTTATTATTTTCATTTCAATCCCATCACTATCCTTTGAGGTCATGTTTTTCAGTTTGCTTTAGTCAAAATTTCATTTTCAGTCACATTAGATAAATACATAGATTGGGAAATCCAATTTCTGTTTTACTACCATCTTTTGATTGAATATTGTATGTCATCTTTTCTGCTTGGTTGGGTTCTATATTTACAAAAAATGAATTGAATTCATTTGCCATGTCCTCTTGCTTTTTAATGACCACATTGTCTTTAAGGAAGAAGTGAGGTAGTTCTATTGATCCTGACTTATTTCCTATGACTTTATTTAGAATATTCCACGTAGCCTTTGTGTTATGTTTATTTTCATACAGAATGCTATGATAATATTTCTTCTCAGCTTGTCTCAATACATTTGTAACTTGTTTTTATAAATCTTATAACTTTTTTCAGCTGCTGTTGTTCTTAAGTTTAAAAAGTCCTTATAGAGTTATTTTTTCTTTTTACATGCATTCTTTAAGCCCTTTGTTATCCCGGGTTTTCTGTTATTTTTAGATTTAGTTCTACTAAGAACTTCTGGACAGTGTCTATTGTAAAGATCTAAATAACGTTTTAGAAAAACCTCATATGCACCATTTACATCATCTGTATACATTCCAGTCCTGATTCATGAGATCGTTTCTGAAAGCGTTCACAGTTTCATCATTCCTTATTCTTTTGTATATTTGGTGGATTTCTGCTTACTTTTTTGGCAATTTAAAGTCAAATATAGCAAATATAGGCAAGTGATCGCTTATGTCATTAATTACTAACCCACAATTTCTTTGACTTTCCAAAATATTGGTAAAAATATTGTCTAATAAAGTTGCACTAGTTGTTGTTATTCTGCTAGGCTTTTTAATCAAAAGATTCAGTCCTTAATGGATCGAAAAAATCAGATGTTTGTAAATGTGAACCAAGTTTTATGAGATCTATGTTGAAGTCTCCACAAATTATTAATTGTTTATGATGGTTTAGATTACTTAACATATCTTCTAAATTTTCCTTAAAAGTTTCTATTTGTTCTGCTATTGAAATACAAATCATAACCTTCAACTTTCAAATTATTTTCCTTCCTTTTAATTATCCATGTCTCTGACAGAGCAATTACTTTAAATTTTCCTTTAAATTTGTCCAAAATTTTTTTAAATTTATCGAAATTTCTTGGTAGACTTCTACAATTGAAATGAATAACAGAAAATTTTCCCTCAGTTTTAACTTCACTGAGTTGTTCCTCACAGTAATATCTGCAGGTATCCTTGAACTTTTTAAACACATGAGTCTCTGGATCCACATCATTATCAAAATCATAAAGTCCATGCTCTGTATAATCAAACTTAGAAGTGTTTTCACTCACCACTGAGTCAGTCATTTGTGCTGAAAATGAAGTCCTGCTCTCTACAGAATAGTCCACAGTCTGATTCTGTCAGTAGAGTCTAAACAAAATAGAACTTTAGAGTTTTTCATTTATACTGATCCAGGTCTTTCACTTGTCTCACTGCCACCACTTTAGCTTGCTCTGGTGATCCATTCAGTTTTTTGAACACTTTTCCATTCCTGGTCCAGGTGGCTTGTATTTTATGTTGCTTTTTCAGGATACGACATGTCAAAGCAATTTCTGAGTTTTTCTTGGTCAAGTGGGCCATGATATGAGAAAGGAGGGTAAATTGGGGACAGTCTACCAGCTGTCCCCAATTTACCCCCTTTCTCATATTATCTCATATTAGGGTGAGGGGGTGGGGGGTTTAGCCTGCGATGCGCCTTGGGGGGGGGGGGGGGGGGGGGGGCTACTTGGCAGTGGTCCCCCTCCCATGGTTGCCGCATGGAATGGGACCCCCCTCTCTTGGTTTTTATTTGCACCTTAGACATGTAGGGTCCTTTTTAGGGGGGTGCTTGGACATCACTGCCAGCAAGCAGCAGATGTCCTCTTAGTGCCCTACCCGCCAATTTTAAATGCACCCCCTCAGTACACACACCCCTCCCCCTTCGAAAAATACATTCCAAGATAAAGACACACACACACACCCTCACAAACACACACTCATTTCGCAAGGAAGGTGGGACCTTGGACCATCAGTCTCCTACCCCATCCCTGGTAGGGGACACGGGGCCCTTGGCAACGGCGGCCGTGTCCCCCGGGTGCCGGTTTCCTGGGCCCGGCGGTGCTCTCTTCACGCGGGGAGGGGGATCCCTGAGCTCTCTGGCAAGGCCAGAAGCCGGGGATCACACCTGAGCCGGGGGTGTCTGTGTCCCTGTGGGGTGGGTTCTGGTCCTTGCCCCCAGGTGCTGGGCCTCCCCAAATTTCCAACAGTGGCCGAGCCTGGTCGGGCCACGTTTACAACAACCCTTGTGGGCCCCCTTCTCCCTGGGGTGGCTGGCCCCTGTCTTGCACCTTTCTGGACCAACCATTGGCCTGGTGGGTGGCTGCCTGGAGCGCGGAGCAGGTCTCCCTTGGGGGGTCCTGGCTCGTACCTGGGGTTGGGGCGGGGGGATGCCCAGAACTCCTGGGTGGTGACGGGGTGCTCGTCTGGGGCTGTGGGCGCCCCTCTAGGGTGGGGCCCGGCGTTGGGTCCTCCAGGCGCTGCGGGGGGGCTGCTCTCCTGGTTAGGCTGGAGCGGCACTCTCTTTCCCCCCATGCCTCCCTGCTCTCTGGCTCTGGAGGGCTCGCGGCGGTCCTGCTGGCCCTGGCCTGGGTGGCGGATGCGATCGCCCGGGGGGCGGTTTTTCTCTACCTGCTGCCGTGTGGCGTTGGGGGCTTCTGGCTGCCGCTGCGGTGGGGGTCTTGGTGTGGGGGTGGCTGGTCACTCTCCCTCCTTCTTTTCACATTTCACCATCCATTTTAGAAGAACATGAACACTCACCTGAGCACAGGAGTTAGCTTGCACTAACAGTTTGCGTGATTGAATGAAATATTTCACATTAGTTGGTTTAAAGTCACAAGTGTGCATGTGTGAACATTATCTGTATTGCTGACATGTTGACTTGTGGACATTTGTGCAGCTAACAGGTGTGTTTATAACATTTGAGTGTGTGTGGACAGCCCCAGCTCTTTTGAGATTTGTATTACATCTGAACCTTACCGTAATGATAAACACCCAGCAGCTTGTTGCTCTATGCCGCTTCATGGTTTTACCCCCCCCCCCCCCTCCTACGATCACCCTCCTATTCCCCCCTCTCTAACCTCCCTCTCTCTTCTCCCCTCCTTTCCTTTTCCGTCCGGTCCAACACAAAAGATTTTCAAAAACAATCAGAATGAATACAGTTTGGCCTCGATTACAATAGGGGTTTATTCAGACATACCTCTGGTTTGTCTGAAGATTCATAACCCCTCTTGTTAAAGTAAAATATGTCCAACACAAGAGGCCCTCAGCTCTCATCTGTCTGCCTAACTGTTGGACAGGACAAGTTAAAAAAAAAATTTAAGTAATGTTAATATCTCCCCCCACAATAATTGCGGAGTTAGGATATTTTTGAAGCCATTTTTTCAATGTACTCTCAATTATAAGAAATAGTTGTTTATTTTCTGTGTTCAAGTTGTAGCCGTATATATTGAAAATAATTATATTATTATTGTAATCGATAACTTGCCCGACAAAGTACCCTTTAGCATCAGATTCTGTATGCAGAATATTCCCGTTATATTTACGTTTCAGGGTTAAGATACCTGCTGATTTTTCAGAGTAATGAGAAAACCATATATCACCCCCCCCCCCCACTGTGTTTCCATAAATTTAGATCAGAACAAACAGAATGATATTCCTGACAAAATCAAAGATCTGCATTCAGCTGCTTAAGAAATAAAAATATAGCTTTTCGTTTGATGTTACTTCTTAACCCGCTGGCGTTGAGGGAAACAAAAGACAATGAAATATTTAGAACAAGAAAAAATACACTCAAACACTAAGAAAAAGAAACGTGTTCTCTGAGCTTAACCTGCACATTAGTAAATGTGTCAAACACAATAGCTCAACAATATTTTGTGAATCCTGAAGGTATTCAAAACATTTCCGAAAGAGGAAAAACTGAACTAAGCCCACATCAATATAGTCTGGTTTGATGTTTTCCAAGTGGGCATCGGTAAGTTAGAAGTTCAGTCAGATCCTTCCTGTTTTCATTTTAGTGATTTGGCAACAATGTCAGAGTATCACATAACCATCAGTGACCTGATTACTTGACTTCTATAGGGGTAGGATTCCTATTCCCTTTCAACTAATCAAACAATATGACAATCATTCGATTAATTTAATGTGATTATATGTAGGTATTGTACAGGTGAAAATATGTCCAATTATGAGTAAAATCAATTATAATCAGTTTGTCAGACTGAAGGTTTCGGTGGAGAGACTCCTCTGTCCACAGAAACGTCCTCCAGTTCTACCCAGACTGTTCCCTGAAAACTGGCACCTGGCATGTAGCGGCAATCTGGACAATAAAGCACAAAATGATTTTCTGTTTTTGAAAGAGAGAGGTTGGCCTTTCAGGTAGGTCTGTATCACTTTTTAAAGACACGTCTGGACAAAATCAATATGGCACAAATGGGAAGAAGATGGTTCTGAACAGGTCTGACACACAGCTGAACCTTCTATGTGCTGCAGTCCATTTGAAACATTGAGACAACTGATTACTGAGAGATCTCTGATTCCCTGTCTGCATGCTCACACTATAATGGCTATAAAACTAACTTAAGACTAAATTCAATGAAACGACTGTTGGTAAAATGTCCTGTGGACCCCAAAATCAACAAAAACCAACATACTGTGGTTAGTTGTGTGTGTTGGGGCTGGGGTTTCTAATTCAATACTGACTTCTAGTGGCGACAAAACTGTACAGCCCCCCCCCCACACACACACACAGAGGCTTGGTCAAGAATGGCGTTTCTTAACAGAAAAAAGAAAACAAAGTGTGAAATCCTTCACATGTTCCTAGTATTTCAAATGTTAGGAACGCTTGAAGGATTTCAGCTTTACATAAAGAACCATCACAAAGTGTTTTACAGTGCATAGCGCTGTAAAACACTTTACTTTGGATTGTGAAGTCTTGGTTTTTTGTTCTCTAAATGTCAAATGCTAAAGCTTTTATCGAGTTTAAAGATATTTTTTCAGGGAAACAAGAAAAACATTAATTCATTGATCATGAATGAATAATAAAAACATACTCAAGGTCAAACTTTAGCTTTCAGGTACTTCATCTTTACTGAGGGTAACCTAATTATTTAATAACATTAGGAAAAAATGTTGTCTTCCCTTATTCATAAGTTAAAATCTGTTCTTCATTTAACAAATTTATAACATTTTTGTGAAAGTCCTCTTTTTTTTCATTTCAAAACCTCCTAAATGTTACAGAGACAAACAAATCAAGAAGCAGGTCCTACTTATTTAATTTTTGATAGAAGCTCATTGACATGTTACCCTTTAAAAACTGATTAGAGCACCGCCTCTCTTCATTCGTTTTCTGTGCAGCTTTTCTTGATCAGAAAAAGAAATGAGGTTCCACAGATCAATAACTAAATTAACTTATCACTAAAGGATCTGGGGGCAGCCATGATGATGCCTGGTTTCTACTTCTCAAAGGTAAACTGGAAGAGAGCAAAGAAAGAGCAGAAAGCCTCCATCGAGATTTGGCATTTTTCAAATACAAAAATACATGGATGCATTTCCAGAAACATTTTAAAACAATTTTTCAAAACATGAATGAAACAAAAGTGAGAAAACAAGGATTTCTCTTTTGTTTTGGCACTTTAATGTTGACTTCAACAGCTAGAAACAGGATTGTGAGACCAAACACGTTCAGTACATCAACAGCATCTGTGCAGACCTGCAGTCTGACTAGAAATGGGGCTAAAAAAGTTAAATGGAAGAAAAAATGCAAAAGTTCACCAAATTTCCACAATAAAATCACTGCAGTGACATTTTCTGCAATCAGTAAAATACAGACAATACCATTTATTAAGAGGTAAAAAAGAATGCTAAGCAGGTTGCAGCTGAACATGAGTTGGGCTTTTTCCTTGTTTTATAGATTTCAAAGTAAAAACATGACAGCAAACTTCATAAATGATAATTCCACAGATTAGGTCACATTGCTTTTAGCATCAACATTTTTGGCATAAAAAATGTGTCACCTGGGGGTGTAACTCTGCTGCAGGAACCATTTTAACATGTCCACAGAGAACACATGTGCAAACACGTGACAGCCCCCATACTACGATTAAACACTTTTATACCTTGAGGAAAACTGACAGAATGATGGATCCACTAACTGCTCCCATACTGGAAAATCTTATCTCAAGTCTTTAGCGTGCTTCTCTTTACGACCAGAACTTCAGACGCCTTGGGAGGCGGTAATGGTGGAAAAAGTCAGAGGTGGCTTTCAGTTTCACATTTATCCATTTTGTTTTGGAGAGGCCAGCTGGACAGAACCAGTTCACTGAGGTTCATGTTGCTCTCGTTGAGGCGACGCACTCTGTAAGTCTCGTAGTGCACATTGTGAGCCACATCCTTCAGGTCCTGCAGGTGAGACCTTCAAATGAAGCAGAAACATCAACACATGCAGCTTTCAGAACACAAACAGCTTCACTGGTTCATCAGCTTCAACCCCACAGCTGACTACAAGACTTGATCAGGGAAAAGTTCTGCTAAAGGTTCAGCATCAGGCTCAGATTTCAGACAGGTCTTTGCTCAGTGTAACTTTGGTTTCTGTTCTGAAAGAGCAACATGCAGACAAGAACATGTGACATTCTTTTGATCAGTACAGATGTTTTCTGTGTTTTGTGTGTCCATCCATTTGTCATTGGCGGCTTAAGCGACAAACACCCATACAGGTTCTGCGGGTGTTTGGGTTGTCCAGGCCCATAGAGGGTCGTAGAGAGGAGGGGCTTTATCTTATGAGGAGCATTGTTATGCGTGCAGTTATGCGTGCAGTTATGCGTGCAGTAATTGTATGGTGAAGTAAGTGTATGGTGAAGTATTTGTAAGGATAATGGAAGTTAGGGGGAGGCCGTTGCATGGCACCCTTTATACAGAACTCCAGTCATTAGTGAGATGTGCGCACTGGCTCCTTACTGGCACACAGTCAGTGACATCCTGTAATGTCATTTGCAGGTGAGTGTAATCCAGTACTGATCGTTGCTTGACTGTTTGCTCTTGTTTGGCATCAGCCTGATTACTATAACTTAACTTAATTGTTATCTGGTTTAATATTCACATTTAGCATCTTTAGTATACTAGTGAATACACTACTGCAGGGGTGGCTAAACCTGGTCCTCAAAAGCCTCAACCCTGCCTGTTTTCCAGCTCTCCCTCACCAGCTTGCTGTTGAGTAGCTGACTCAAGTGATTTCACATCCTGATTGACAGAACACACCTGATTTAGGTTATCAGCATCAAGCAGTCCAGGGAGAGCTGGAAAACGGGCAGGGTTAAGGCTTTTGAGGACCAGGGTTGGCCACCCCTGCACTACTGTGTCAACTGCTTGCTGTCCATTTTTCTTAGTTTGCAAAGTAAACCGCTTCTTCTCAGCTAAAACACCACTAGCCTTAGCTCAGGACTTAGCATGGCTTCCACTTCTTCTGCTTTCACCCCCCTTTCCTGCCCCATGTGCCATATGTTTAGTGAGGATCCTGCCTCCTTTAGTGAAGATAGTGGTAGATGTGTTAAGTGTAGTCTTGTGTTAGACTTGGAGGCTAGGCTAGGCTAGAGCAGTTAGAAGCTCCGCACAGTGGAAGCTAAGCCGACTAGCCAGGTCGTTACTCGTACCGCGCTGCCAGGGCTAACCCAGTTAGCACCCCAGCGGAATAGACTAGTTGACAACCAAGAACAGTTTGGTGGACTACTCGAGAGACAGTTGACAGCTCGGAAGGACAGCATCCAAGACAGTATGGGTTAGCACCCCAGCCTGTGGTCTTTCGTGAGAGAGAACCCAAACAAGCTACTGAAAGCCCTATAGAGTGATACCCCCAGGAGATCCCGAGAGGGGGGGAGGATGAGATCTCCATTCAGATGAACCTAAGGTTAAAAACTCATGCAAACGGACAAAGGATGAACGTGATTTGTACAGTCCCTGACAAAAGTCTTGTCGCTCATCCATTTTGTAGAAACAAAAGCGTATAACCTCACTTTTAATGAATCCGTTGGTTTTAGAAATGTCTCATATGAAAGCTAAAACCCTCCCAAATTATATTCAATATACTAAAATAAAATTGCTTCACTGAAGAAAGATTGATCATTTAATGAACATAGAAAGGTCACATTTTGGCAATACAAAAGTTTTCTCGCATTGTCATCTGATGCACCCAATCCTAGATTACAGCCTCACCTGTGATCAATTACTGATCAATCAATTAGTGGGTGTGTAATTCACCCTGAGACCAAAGCGTTGATTATCAAGAGGCTGAAGACCAGATCCACTGCTGAGGTGGCTGACACCTTCAATGTGTCTCTGCGTCAAGTACAAAGAATAAGAAAAAGATTTGAAGAGACTGGAGATTTTTGAGGTTTTTGACAAGCCCAGGTCCGGCAGACCCCGCAAGACACATGCTCGGGAGGACCGTTTGTTGGTTGGAAAATCCAAGGCCAGCCCCTTTTCCACTGCAGCAGAGCTCCACCAGGCCTGGTCACCTCAAGTCCCTGTGTCAACCAGAACAGTTTGTAGAATTCTGTCTCAAAATGGCCTCCATGGTCGAATCAGTGCCCAGAAACCAGCAATAAACAAAAGGCAATTGACAAAACGTGTGGCATTTGCCAAGGCCCACAGCCTGCTAAAAGGATGGAAGCTGGAAAAGTAGCAGAAGGTGGATTTCTCAGATGAGTCTTCAGTTGTATTACATCACAGCCGCCGCAAATATTGCAGGAGACCAAATGGAGCCCGCATGGACCCAAGATTCACCCAGAAAACAGTTAAGTTTGGTGGCGGAAAAATCATGGTCTGGGGTTACATCCAGTATGGGGGTGTGCCAAACATTTGCAGGGTGGAAGGCAATATCAATAGCCTAAAATATCAAGAAGTATTAGCTACCTCTTACATTCCCAACCATAAAAGTGGTCAAATTCTGCAGCAGGATGGTGCTCCATCGCATACTTCCATCTCGACCTCAAAGTTCCTCAAGGCAAAGAAGATCAAGGTGCTCCAGGACTGGCCAGACCAGTCACCAGACATGAACATCATTGAGCATGTCTGGGGTAGAATGAAAGAGGAAGCATGGAAGACCAAACCAAAGAATCTTGATGAACTGAAACCAAAGAATCTTGATGAGGCATGGAAGACTGCTTTCTTTGCTATTCCTGATGACTTCATCGATAAATTGTATGAATCTTTGTCAAACCGCATGGATGCTGTCCTTGAAGCTCATGGAAGTCTGCAAGATATTAAATATGGATCTCACAGTAGCACTACTTAATTCACTGATGTTATGCAACATATTTTTGTTTTTGAAGTAAATTATTTGTTAAATTTTCTCATTACTCTGTAGGCGACAAAACTTTTGTCTTGCCAAATTGTGACCTTTCTGTGTTCATTAAATGATCAATCTTTCTTCAGTGAAGCAATTTTATTTTAGTATATTGAACATAATTTGGGAGGGTTTTAGCTTTCATATGAGACATTTCTAAAACCAATGGATTCATTAAAAGTGAGGTTATACGCTTTTGTTTCTACAAAATGGATAAGGGACAAGACTTTTGTTAGGGACTGTATTTGCGGAAAGCTGTGCAAGAATCATCATGGCCTTAAGGCCAGAATGAAATGCTTGGAGCGGGAAAGCGAGGTGCAACGCACAGGTCTTGAACCTGGTGAGACGCAGGAGGAGCCTGGCCAGGAAGCAACACACAGAGCCCAGTCCTTCCATGTACCAAGCCTCCCAAACCCCGCAGAGTAGTTCCGCAGCAGTAGATTAAGGTGCCCCCAATCCAGTAAACGGAGTGAGTGGCTGCAGTTTGATAAGGACGTGTTCAACATCATCCAAGCCGCAGCCAAAGGAGATGCTGAGAGCCGACTCCAAACGATGACTACCATTATTTTCAGCTATGCTACACTAGTGTAGTTACACAACTCATCAGAGAGGCCCATGAGAACAAAGGTGACCTAGCTGTTTTGTGGTTGGACCTCGCTAACGCCTATGGGTCTATTCCACACAAGCTGGTCGAGCTCTCCTTACACCTCCATAATGTTCCCAGTAAGATCAAGGACCTGATCTTGGATTACTACAATAATTTCAGGATGCGGGTCACTTCTGGGTCAGGGACATCAGACTGGCATCGCATTGGGAAAGGAATAATTACAGGCTGTACTATCTCTGTTATCCTTTTCACTCTTGCCATGAACATGATGGTTAAGGCAGCTGAGGTGGAATACAGAGGGCCCCTAACCAAGACAGGTGTACGACAGCCCCCTAAAAGAGCCTATATGGATGACCTTAACATCACAACGTCATTGGTCCCAGGGAGCAGGTGGATCTTACAAGGACTTGAGAGACTCATCACCTGGACAAGGATGAGATTTAAGCCTTCAAAGCCAAGGTCCATGGTGCTGAAGAGGGGGAAAGTGGTTTACAAATTCTGTTTTTCCATCTCAGGGACGGTCATCCCAACCGTCACAGAACAACCGGTTAAGAGTTTGGGGACGTTTTTCGACTCCAGCCGGAAAAACTCTGCTGCCATCCAAAAGTCCAACAAAGAACTTGGAGTATGGCTCACTAAGGCTGACAAGTCTGGTCTGCCGGGTAGATTTAAAGCTTGGATCTACCAGCATTCCATCCTGCCCAGAGTCTTGTAGCCCTTGCTGTTCTATGCAGTCCCAGTGACAACAGCAGAGTCCCTAGAAAGGAATATCAGTGGCTTTCTTCGGAGGTGGCTGGGCCTTCCGCATAGTCTTACCAATGCGGCGTTGTATATGAAAAGTAATGTCCTACAATTGCCCTTCAGTGGCCTCACAGAAGAATTTATGGTGGTATGCACCAGGGAAGTCCTACAGTATAAGGACTCCAGAGATGGCAAGGTTTCAGTAGCCGGTACTGAAGAGAGGACAGGAAGAAAATGGAATGCTGGAAAAGCAGTGGAGGAGGCAGAATCACGCCTGAGACAAAAGGCACTGGTCGGCACTGTGGCGACAGGCAGAGCGGGTTTGGGCTACTTCCCAAAGACTCTGGTCAGCCAGGCCCATGGCAAGGACAGACACCGTCTACTCCAGGAAGAGGTCCGTGAAGTCGTGGAGGAAGAGCGAGTAAGCAGGGCAACGGGATTTCGGCAGCAGGGAGCATGGACTAGGTGGGAGAGTACACTGCAGTGCAGGATTACCTGGGCAGACATCTTGCAGGCAGACTTCCATCGGGTCAGTCTGCTGGTACAAGCTGTCTATGATGCCCTGCCAAGCCCAGCAAACCTCCATGTCTGGGGGAAGAGCAAAACACCATCCTGCCTTCTTTGCTCTGGAAGAGGCTCTTCAGAACATCTCCTTAGCAGCCGCCCTAGGGCTTTGGCTGATGGCCGCTACCGCTGGCGCCACGACCAGGTGCTTAGAGCACTTGCTAAGAGTTCAGCCTCAGCCATTAAAACCAGGAAAAATCATCGTGCTCCAAAGCAGGCAGTCTCCTTCATCAAAGCTGGAGAGAAACCTCAGGCGCAGCCACAATTAACAACAGGCCTCCTCCACAAAGCTTCGGACTGGCAGCTGCAGGTCGACCTAAGAAAACAGCTAAGGTTCCTTCAGCACATTGTAAGTACAAATCTCCGCCCAGACATGATAGTAATCTCTGAGGTTTCAAAACATCTGATCATGCTGGAACTTACAGTGCCCTGGGGAGAGCGTATGGAGGAAGCACATGAGAGGAAACATGCTAAGTACCAGGAACTGGTTGAGGGGTGCAGGGAGAGAGGCTGGAAAATCTTCTATGAGCCTGTAAAAGTTGGCTGTAGAGGCTTTGCGGGACGTTCGCTTTGCAAAGTCCTCTGCCGATTAGGCATTACGAGGGAGGCCAAGAAGAGATGAGGGTGAGCTATTCCCAGTACTAGTCGTGTCTGACTGCTGTCCTCTTGTTTGGCATTAGCCTGACTACTATTTCTTACTCTAAGGGTTATCTGGGTTGATATTCACATCTAGTACCTTTTATTAGCGAATACACCACTGTTAAACCGCTTGCTGTTCACTTTCTATTTTTGCTAAATAAACCACTTCTCTTTACCTAAACACCGCTAGCCTTAGCTTAGAACCTAGCATGGCCACCACTCTTTCCGCCTCTCCTCCTCTCTCCTGCCCCATGTGCCATATGTTTAGTGATGATCCTGCCTCCTTTAGTGAAGATAGCGGTAGGTGTGTTAAGTGTAGTCTTGTGTAAGACTTGGAGGCCAGGCTGGAGCAGTTAGAAGCGCGGCTCCGCACAGTGGAAGCTAAGCCGGCTAGCCAGGTCGTTACTCGTAGCGCGGGCCGCGCTACCAGGGCTAACTTAGTTAGCACCCCAGCGCCCTCCCAACAGCCGGGAGACAGTCAGGGGTTTGCACCGGTTGGGAGGAAACATAGTGCTAAACGCAAAAACTTAGAGCACCCTAGACTCCACGTTAGTAATAGGTTCTCCCCCCTCAACGACACACCCGCTGAACACTCAACTCTGGTTATAGGCTCTTCTGAAGTTAGAAACGTGGAGCTCCCAGCGGCTACAGTCAGGTGTTATCCGGGGGCCAGAGTTAGTGACATCGAGGGGAACCTTAGGATGTTAGCTCAGAGGAAGTCCAGGTTCCGTCGAGTCGTGATTCACGCAGGCGGTAATGATGCCCGACGGAGACAATCAGAGGTGGTTAAGTTAAACTTAGCTTCGGTGTGTAAACTGGCTAAGACGATGTCCGACACTGTAATTTTCTCTGGTCCCCTGCCAAACTTAGTCAGTGATGAAATGTACAGCCGCTTTTCATCATTTAACCGCTGGCTTTCTAGATGGTGCCCAGAAAACGGCGTTGGTTTTGTGGATAACTGGAGTGCGTTTTGGGGGAAGCCCGGTCTCATGCGGAGAGACGGCGTCCATCCCACTCGGGACGGTGCCGCTCTTCTTTCTAGAAACATTTCTGCTAGCCTTAGTCTGTCAACCTGACAATCCAGAGACGAGACCCGGGCGCAGAGCAGCAGTGTAAAACGCTCCTCTGAGCCTCCCTTAGGGTTAGTGCCGGTGCAAAACCCATGCAGGGAAAGTCAAGCAGGTCCGAGCTTTAGCTTATGTGCTGAAAGACAAATGAAAGGAGCGCGTCATAGAAACCTTAAAGTGACAGACAGCAGTTCTCACAAGCAGAATTATGATGTAATTAAATGCAGTTTATTAAACATTCGATCCATTTCCTCCAAGTCCCTCTTAGTCAACGAGTTAATTACTGATAACAACCTCAGTCTTTTAGCCTTAACAGAAACTTGGCTCCAACAGGATGACTTTGTTAGATTGAATGAAGCAACCCCCCCCCACTTATGCTAACTATCAGACATCCAGGATTTCAGGGAAAGGAGGTGGTTTGGCAGTAATATCACAGTCTAGCTTACTTCTCAGCCCTAAAGTTAAAAATGCTTATAATTCATTTGAAAGCATCATATTGTCTTTAAGTCACCCAAACAGGAAAACTCGAAAACCTGTGTTACTCATAATTATTTATCGCCCCCCCGGCCCATATTCAGAATTTTTAACTGAGTTTTCTGACTTCCTATCGACTATTGTCTTACATTCTGATCAAATTATAATATTAGGGGATTTTAATATTCATGTTGATGACCCCAGTGACTGCCTAGGAAAGGCTTTTGCAGCTTTATTAGATGATGTTGGTTTCACCCAAAGTGTGAATGAACCCACTCACTGTCATAAGCACACCCTGGACCTTGTTCTAACCCATGGGATAGAGATCAACCAGCTGAGTGTCCTTCCTCTTAACCCCATCATTTCTGATCACTCTATGATTACCTTCCAGTTTACACTGGAACATCCTTCTGCACCAGTGAATAAGAAACAGCTTAGAAGAACCTTAACTGACCGTTCTGTGTCTGAGTTTAAACACACAGTTCAGCCAGTACTTAGTGATATTCTGAGAAAATACTCTGAGACCAGCTCCCATAGTATCAGTCCTAGTATAAATGACCACTTTGTTAATGATGCCTTACAAGCCCTCAGGAGTACACTCCATGTTGTTGCCCCCTTGAAACCTAAGTTCGTCAGACAAAACCGAGTAGCACCGTGGTTTAACGCTGAAACTCGTTCTCTTAAACAAGAAACCCGTAAGTTGGGAAGAGAATGGCGCCGCTCCGGTTCAGAGCAGTCTCTGGATATCTGGAAACATAGCCTATTAAATTATAAAAAAGCTCTGCGTAGAGCTAGAAGCCAGTACTATTCAACCTTAATATCAGAGAATGGAAATAATCCAAGATTTCTTTTTAGCACTATTGCTAAATTAACTCGCAGTCAGAGCTCAGTAGAACCACATGTTCCTGTTTCTCTCAGCTCTGATGATTTTCTTACATTTTTCGATAGTAAAATCTCAAATATTAGACATAAGTTAAATCAAGTTATTCCTACTATCAGCCCAGAACAGGCTGAAGCGGTAGAAATGGAGGCATCCATAGAAACCTCTGTAACATTAGACTGCTTCACTGCTGTGGATGAAGCGGAAATAACATCAATTATTACGTCCACCAAATCCTCAACTTGTCTGTTAGACCCAATTCCCACTAGACTTTTTAAAGAAACTTTTCCCCTAATTAATGATCCCATATTAACAATGATAAATGCCTCTCTGGAAACGGGTTACGTGCCACAGTCTTTTAAATATGCAGTTTTTAAACCTCTTATGAAAAAGCCCAGTTTGGATCCTAGCATCTTGGCCAACTATAGACCGATATCAAACCTGCCCTTTATTTCTAAAATCCTAGAAAGAGTTGTAGTTAAGCAGCTTTACTGCCACCTACAGGACAACAGCCACTTTGAAGACTTTCAGTCGGGGTTTAGACCCCACCACAGTACGGAAACTGCACTAGTTAGAGTCTCTAATGACTTGTTATTGGCCTCAGAAAAGGGACTACTTTCTATTCTGGTCCTATTGGACCTCAGTGCAGCCTTTGACACTATCGACCACGGTATTTTACTCCATAGACTAGAGCAGGAAACAGGGATCAGAGGATCTGCTCTCCAGTGGTTTAAATCCTATCTGTCCGATAGGTATCAGTTCGTTAATGTAAATGGACATTCCTCTCAGTGCACTCGAGTCAACTATGGAGACCCACAGGGCTCAGTCTTAGGACCCATCCTGTTTATGCTTTATATGCTACCCCTAGGAAACATAATCAGGAAAAACAGCATTAATTTTCATTGTTATGCCGACGATACGCAGTTGTATTTATCCATGAAACCTGACCAGAATGACAATATAGAGAAACTGAACGCCTGCATCAGAGACATCAAGACCTGGATGACAATTAATGACCTCCTCTTGAACCCAGAAAAAACTGAGGTCATTATACTAGGTCCTAAAAACCTCAGAGATGCTCTGTCTGCTCAGATAGTCTCCCTGGATGGCATAAGTATAGCCCCCATTTCCACAGTTAGAAACCTTGGGGTTTTATTTGACCAGGATTTATCATTTAAGGCTCACATATCTCAGGCGTGTAGAACTGCCTTTTTTCACCTGCGGAATATTGCTAAGATCAGAAATATACTTTCTAAGAGTGATGCTGAAAAACTCATCCATGCATTTGTTCCGTCGAGGCTGGATTACTGTAACTCCTTGTTAGCAGCGTGTCCTAAGAGTTCCTTAAGAAGTCTCCAGCTTGTTCAGAACGCAGCAGCTAGATTGTTAGCTGGAACTAGCAGAAGAGACCACATCACTCCTGTGTTAGTTTCACTTCACTGGATCCCAGTTGATTATAGAATCCAGTTCAAGATCCTCCTGTTAACCTATAAGGCCTTACATGGACTGGCCCCGTCCTATATTAAGGACCTCATAGTCCCTTACCATCCAATCAGAACACTTCACTCACTAAATGCAGGACTGCTTGTGGTTCCTAGAATTAGTAAAAGTACGGTTGGAGGTAGAGCGTTTAGCCACCAAGCCCCTGTTTGATGGAATAAACTCCCAGCTCATGTAAGAGAGGCCGACTCAGTTTCTACATTCAAAGTTAGACTTAAAACATTCCTCTGTGGACAGGATTATTGTCAGACTAGTTAGTATTCAGAGATTATTTAACTTAATGTTAACGTGTTTAAATTAAACTTAATAACTATTTCTTTTAAAAGGCTGCTAGAAGTTGAAGCTGGGGTAACTATGGTGCTCTGGGGTTCTGTCCTCTTTCCTTTTTTACTTCTACCCTTCCTCTCCTCTATTCTTGACCATAATTCATCATTTAGTTCTCCATGCCTCTGCCTGGTACAGTGCGATTCATGTATATTCCCTCTTTTCCTCTCCCCTCCTGGGGAGTGGGAGTGCTTCCAGACTCCAGTTGGTTCATCCGTGCTCCAGTTCCTGACCGTTTACCTCGCCTTTGCTCGCGCTCCTACACCTGGCTGTGGATCCTGCCTCTGGCTCATCTCTGGCTCGTCTCTGCTCTGTACCTGACCGAGTACCTCGTCTCTGCTCCTGCTCCTACACCTGGCTGTGGTTCCTGTCTCCGGCTCGACTCGCGCCCCTGACTGTCCCCCCAACCACGGCTGGATGAAGCTCATCTGCTGGACTTTAAATGTGTAGTTGTAGATTTAGATAAGTAAATTCTTCTCTTTGAGTTCTGGTAAATCGGCTGTCCGTCCTGGGGGAGGATCCCTCCTTCATGTGGGCACCCCTGAGGTTTCTTCGTTTTTCCGGAATCCGTTTTTTTGGGCGTTTTTCCTTACCGCAAGGGGGGTCTAAGGGCAGGGATGTCCAGTATAGCTTAGTCAGTTTGTTAGTTCATTTTAGTATTTTCCTATTGAACTCTTTGTATTCATGATCCTTTTGAGTTCATGTTTCACTTCGAAGCCCATCGAGACGACTGTTGTTGTGATTTTGGGCTATACAAATAAAATTGAATTGAATTGAAAATTGAAGAGGGCCATTCAAAGCGAAGCCACAGAGAAGGCTACGAGGTGGCTGTGGATTAAGAGGGCTGATCTGTGGTCAGCTACTGGGACGCAAGTTGGGGTCTAATCAACCCCAGCTGGGTCGCCTGGGTGAGGGTGTATGATGTTGTGAGACCCGAAACACCCCATGATCTCAGGATACATCACTGATGATGCGTCCCAGCGCATCCATGAGATGTTTCATGCATAAGGCTGCACGCAAGGGACATGCAAGGAGCATATTTCACTTGAACAGGGCTAACGGACTTCCAGTGCAGTGCACAAGGTTCAAGGGGTCAAAACAAGGAAAACTCTGAGTGGGTTTAAAAAGTGAGTGGATGTTTCTCTGTTTGTATTATGATGTCATTCAATCAGTTAACTGTCAAAGGTACAAAGTTCAACTCTGACAATCATGATGCTTAAAGCTATTCCTGAGATTAGCTTCACAGTGGAGAAATCAGAAACTAGGGAGAAGCATCCAAAAAGCCTAATCGCTGGCAGACTGTCACCTACAGGTCTAGGGGTGCAAAAAAGAGACGTAAATCGACAAAAGTTTCCATTTTCATAAGATCTGCAGGAACTGAGGCAGAATCCAGCTGAGTGACTGCAGAATGGAGCAGAAAGTCCTGCTCCCATTTGAAGATCTCACCTGATGAGCAAATCCCTCAGGTTGGCAAACTCACAGTGGGCCACGTTTTCCACTGCAGACAGAAAAAAAAGCTTTTATACGATGAAACAAACAGAACTTTTTGTTCAGACAATACAAAGTGTGCGACTGCAGAATATGGAAGAATTCTCTGAATCTATGTGGTCTGTGACAGTCAAGAGTACATCAGTTCAGGAAAAATCATGTTTCTATAGAAGGAAATGTAGCTTTTATTGAAAAGGTTGATGTTTTTCCCCCAGAATTCGGGAATACCCTTCGGACTTACTATTTCAGCTGAATGCTCAGAGCAGAGCTCACCTTCAATGATCCCCCACTTTGTCTTCCGGCCAAGCACCTTGTGTCCATTCACCTGGTGCTCTTTGTCAGTTCCCACCACAGCGAAGGGAATGCTGTCCTGCATAGAGAAAAGAGCAGGTCTGACTGAACTTAACCATTCTGTGGATGGGCTTCCCCCTGTGAGCTGGATGGGGGTCGCTCAGCATAAGTCACATTTCATACCCTGATTCGGTCATTGAGGATGCGGTCCTCTGGATCCTCATCCAGCTCTCTCTGGGGGTAAACATGGATGCCATTGGCTTCCAGATCCTGTCTTATCTGAAAGATTGATTGGAGAAGGTTTTTCATTTCTGATTTCTCCAAGAAAGAAAGTGCTGAAAAACGTTTTACACATATTCCACATCATCAGCAGGTACAAACCACGTGATCTTTGGTCTACGTTATCCAATGAGGCAAAAAAGAATTCCGTTAGCCACCAATTGTGCAAGTTCTCCTTCTTAAAAAGATGAGGGAGGCCTGTAATTTTCATCATAGGTATAACTCAACTATGAAGGACAAAATGAGAAAAACAATTCAGAAAATCACATTGTGTGATTTTTAAAGAATTTCTTTGTAAATTATTTTGTCTCTAATAGTTGAGGTTTACTTATGATGAAAATTACAGGTCTCTCATCTTTTTAAGAGGGAGAACTTGCACAATTGTTGGCTGACTGAATACTTTTTTGTCACACTGTAAATACAGAGGGTCATTGTGACAGTCTATCATTTTCAAGGCCAACTTTACCAACTTTGCATCTGGGACAGATGCTGCACCATAAACATCCCTGCCGTTGTTTTCTGTCTCAGTGCTGAACACACTGATGCCATTTAGCTCTTTCTTCTTCATCCTCAGCATTGCAGCTATGATGCTAACCCTCTCTTTGAACTCCTGCCGCTCCTCCAAAGTCAGGGTGTCTGCTTTGGCGATGACTGGCACGATGCTCACAATTTTACCCAGCCTTTTCATGAATTCAACGTCGATGGGGCGTAAACTGGAAACAGCAAAGTAGCAACTGATTAGTAAGTTACACAAAAACGCCTTGTAAAAAATGAAAACCTTTTTCAGGCTCAGGTTGGTCAATAAAACCTAGAAGGTTAACATGGATACATGTCCTAGATGTGCTCGTGAGGTCTGGGAGACACCTATGGTTATAAATGTAAGCTTTTGTTATTTAGGTTTCTACAAAACCTTTGTTTCATACTTTCAGCCCCCCTTGTCCAGGGGGTCAAAAGTTTCCCACCACAACAAAGCCCTGACATAAGCAACCTGATTGAATTTCAAATCTAAACTCTATCGTGCATGATGAAACAACCTCTCATAAATTCCACTTAATTAATTTTCTATAATATTTTAAACAAAACAATTTTTAGGACATGCAGTATATGTGCAAATGTGAAAATCGGCCTTGCAGATGTAGTACACAACATTTTTCATTCAATCTTTCCGGAACTTTGGCTTACCAACCTGCAGCCTCAGGTAGATCTGGTGTGTGTGTGTGTGTGTGTGTTTGCGTAGGTGTGTTTGTGTTTCTGTGAATTGTCTTTGAACTTTTTTAGTGCATAAATGCTTAACATTAATATTAATAAATGAATAATATAGGGTAATATAAGGTACAGATCAGTGCCTTAAGAACTATCTGACAAACAGACCATCATTTGTTTGTGTGATCAGCAGCATTGGAGTACCATAGGGGACTGTACTCTGACCCTTCTTTTTCACAATGATCATCTCCGACTTTCAGTCAAGTCAGACAATAAAATCTCCAGAAAGACTCAGATTACAGATGATGGATTTATCAGAGATGGACAAAGGACTGAGAACAGAGAAATGGACGACCACTTTGTGTGCAGAAACGGAGATGATTGTGGTTTTTAGGAGGTGCAGTCAAACCCTATTTTCAAAGGAGAGAAGAAGATACATAGTGGAGGAGTAAGAAACACCTTTATGTTACCCTGGACCACAGACTGAACTAAAGACACAACGAAGATACTATTTTGTAAGATGGAATGAATCAGATTAAATTTCATGAAGAAACTTTCATCCTTCTGCAGGAGATCTCCTCTGACCACAGCTACAACCACCTAGAGCAGGGGTCGGGACTGTTTATAGAAAAGAGTATAGAAAAGAGTTTATAGTAAAGAGCGATTCTAAATGTTCTCCTTAAAAACTGTGCCATCACCAACTACAGTATACTGTGAACTCTAATACAAAAAAACATTAAAAACATTTTCAAATAGATCTGAAATAACATTTTAGTCACTAACAGCAGGTCAAATAGCTTTTCAAAACAGATTTGGGCATTAACAAAAAAAAATACTTTTAGAACAATATTGCACCAGGAAAAAGTTGAAATAGCGACTTGTCGCATTTCGGGCAGATACTCTGCAGAATTACAGGTTACTCCCCTAGGGCGGGTCAGTCAATTAACTCACCTGCTTAGCGTCCTATTTAAGTCAGGTGTACAATTGTTCATTCTCACTTACCTTCAGCGTTCATTCTTTGCCCCTCCCTCCTCCCCGGCTTCCACCTGTGGGCTCCGTTACGGGGGTTTTTGTTACCCGAAAGTGTAAGGAAAAAGAATTATCTCAAGAAATTGAACGGAGCCTTATGCCAAACCGAAGTTGTGAATCTAATTGTGAATGCCAACCAAAAGATGTGAAAATCTAAAGATGTTGTGAAATAAATATTCTTCTGCAAGAGTTGTCTGACTGAAATAGTATTGCACCTATGTTTGTTTGAAACCAAAAGTACTGCATTTAAGGTATGTCATACCTACAGCAATACAAAATACCATCAATATTTCTAAGAACTTCACAACCATTAACATGAAAAAAGTATAGTTTGGTTTTTTCCTGTTTTGTTACATTATGAGACAGAACCTGGGAGCTTCATAAGCTCATTGTGTGATGGTGCTTTTGTTGTATGTAATATGTATGTAATATGAAATGTTTTTACTTTTTTTTGTTTGTTTAATGATATTAATGTACATTTAGGGGTGTGACGATAACCGCATCACCATGGTGGTGGCCTCATCACTGCACTTTTTTTTTTTTGAACGTTTTTTTTTTTTTTTAAGTTCTGCATATGGAACTATAATAAACACATTCATCTTTGCTGATAATTTACTTTTTCTGCCAGTCCTGTGTTCAGACTTCAAGGGTGTTGTTGGACTAGTCTAGTCTGTTGTTGAGGTGAACATCCAAGTATCAAAAAGTGTCCACAATCTCAATGTCTGAACACTGGATGTTCACCGGTGAGTGTGATATGGGGGACCTCCTGAAGTCCAGAACCAGCTCACCATCTCATATATTTAACAAACTGAACTTCATAAATATCAGCCGCTGCAAGGCCAGAAATTGACCAACAAGACAGCTGTGAAGTCATAAATGTCTGCAGCTCATGGATCCCGTATGGCTTTTCCCACACACGCTCATGTTACATCCACAGACACTAACTTCCCACCACCTGCCATTTTACTGGCAGCAGTTTCAAAAATACAGAATCAATATTACAACGTTTTCATGTCACTATGGCAAACCTTTTTTTTCCTACAGTGCTAATTAATTTAAATCGCCCGTTGATGTAGGCAGATGTAGAAAAGTGGCAGTATTTATAAGGTATAGGTGGGCGGGGTAATAATGCCATAGGGGAAAAAGGATCATTGCGTGAAGAGATGATCACTCAAACAAGATTTTTTTTTCAGATTCAAAGGATACAAACGGACGACATATCAAGTGTGTATTGTTGAAACTCCCTCTACGGCCCTAGGTTGCACAACCCTGACTTAGAGAAACTTTGAAGAATCTGAAAATTGGGTTCATTCAGCTTCTAGTTTCCCTTGAGGTTATTTGAGAGTGTATTGAGACTGGAAAAGTATGTTGGTCCAGACAGAGTCTGCTTAATTGGTCCGGATCAAGTCCTGAACCTTGCGTCACCTGCAGACATTTCTGTTTTGAACCATAGCTTTTAAAGAAAACCACATGACTAAAGATCTCTTCACTCACTGGTCAGGAATTACGATGGTGGGGCAAAGCAACTACAGGCAGAAATTATGGAAGACCTGGTCTTTGCAGTCCTTGTCGGGATAGATCACCGATTCAAACTTTATATTTAACTGATCAATTCTGAACGTCTGTATCAACATCAAGTTCAATACATTTTACTTTAGTACGGTGGAGACGCGCTGCAGGACGGTTACAGAGGAGACGACAGCTAAGAAGGTACAGCGATGAGTGTTTATGATGTATAGATTGTCGGGTAAACAGTGAGAAGCAATGTGGATGAAAAAGTTGTTTTAATGAGCCTTCATCCATCCGATTAAATTTCAATGAGTTGCTGTGTCTTATTGTTGCTCCGCTACTCTGTTTACATCCCATAATTCCTGGCTACAGTGGCCATTTTGTTTCAGTTGTTCCGCTCCAAGGACGGATTGTATTCAGACTAAAGAAACTTAGAGCGAGCTGAAGCTCAGTCCAATTTGAAACGAACCCACACCACCTCGAAAGATGGGTCAAACAGCGGTTCCTGGTCCTGGACCAGCATCCGGATGGGTGCATTCAGACTGAAAATGTGTTCTGGTTCACTAAAAGAGAACCAGAGTCTCCAGTCTGAATACAGCCAAAGTTACCTGGATAAAACTTGAAGTAGAAAACGACTTACACTTATTGAGCATGTTTAATCACAGCATGCTTCATCTGCAGTTTTCTTTGGTAAACCACTGACTACACGTCAGCCAGGACTTCAGTCGTTTCTACCGACACTGACACCCACACCAAAAGTGAAAGTGTGGCCTGTTGACATCATCTAACCCCAGAACACATGATGCACGCAACCTCGGTCAAGCCCCCCCCCCCCCCCCCCCCCCCCCACCCCCCCCACTCATCTGTGATGCAACTGAGCCATGAGTGTCATCCTCTGAACTCACACACAATTATAGCATATCCAGAGCTGAAAGTAAGCCGGTATGGCCCTGTTCCTGGTACCAATATAAGATATGGGTGTGGTACGCTGTGTCAGCTGGAAGGAGATCAGCTGTGTCTTTGGTCTTTGCTGGTTTTACACACATCCAAAAGCAGCTACTGTGAACATGGCAGCACTTTATCTCCTCATTTTAGCATCTCTGGGGTTTTTAGTGTCTTATCATCACTATGTATTGTGACATTGTGATTTACATCCCTCTCTCCTTTTATGTTATCCTCTAAATCTGTAATGCAGGATACGTTTGATTTGTTCACTCAATTCATAGTCAAGTAGGCAACACAATAAATGATTCCTAAAGTTTTCTGAACACAATTGTGATTGACAGTTCAAGATAAAACCCAATGCAATGGTAGAAGTGAAACATGCAGCAAAAAAAAAAAATGTATATTTGGAAAAAGTCATTGAAAAAAGAACAATGCAAGGAAGATTTTTCAGGAAGAAGATTGCAGGTGAGGATGAAGATGAGCAAGCTGGAATTAGTAGAGAAGAAGAAAATGAGAAAGGAGGAGGTGCATTTTCTGCATTTATCAAGTTCTTTAGAACAATAATCAATTCAAATATTTTTCCCACAAAGACTTGTCTACATTTTTATATACAGTCAAGATTTATTCTCAACAGCATTTAACTGTATAACTGCTGTAACCATTCATTTGAACATAATTCATATCATAATTTGTGGCTGATGATCCAATCCATAGTTAATTTTGGTTCATTTTGAACGATCCGATTGGATCTGGATCTCTGAACCTAAAGTGGATCCAGATCCTCTGCCCTAAAGTTGATCCAGATCCTCTGTCCTAAAGTGGATCCAGATCCTCTTCATCCAAACTTCCAGACAGAAATTCCTGCTCCTGAACAGTTTTCCAGATTCTTGGATTTCTTCCAGATCATCAAGTTAATGAAATCTGTGTCCAAACCAACAAGTAAACTAGAATGAATGTCAAATCCATTCACATGTTAGTTTCCTAAAGTTCACCTCTGTTGTTTTTCCACATCCAAAGAATCCAAAGGGAACATTCTTAGAACATTCTAGACACTGGATGGTCACATGACTTTATTCAAAGTCTGTCCACACATTGGACTGGAATGATGGACTGATCCGTGTTCATGACATCACATGTGTGATGTCCGCTGTGATTGGTCGGTTTTACCTTAGTTTAATAAACTTGATTCTATTAACAGCTTGCCTCAGACAGATTGGTTTGGTTAAATAAATCAATTTATTGTTTAATTGTTACACCCCTAATCAGTATTTACTGGTTTTAAAAGAATTGACGTTAACGTAATTTGATATAGTACCGGTATAAACAAAAATCTACTTTCACCCGAATAAACGGGAAAGGATTTAAAAAGAATGAGTAAAAAAAAAAAAAATTAACAGCTTTGACAGAAACAGCACTGAAGAACTAAGATCGGAGGAAAAACATCAAGTGTATATTATACATAAAGAAGGTCGAGTGTTACAGTAAAGTCATGTCTAACTAGAAGGCCTTTGTGCCCCAGTCAATCTGGGTTTGTGGGAGAGATATTTGTTTTGTAACTCCTGTTTTCCTTTTTGTGCATAGAGGAATGATGCTTTTCTACATACAAATGAAGGTCATTCAACATGTAGATAAGAGTGAGATTTCAGGGCTGTAACATGTTTAAATCAGCAGGTACAGGCATGAGAACACAACTCAAGCTGCATTGGACCGGTCTGAGCGCTGCAGCTGCCTTCACCGTCGAGCGCGGACTGTTGTGGAAGTTTTGAAGGTGCTCACCTGTGCCCGCTAGCAGGGAGGAAATAAATGCAGCAGTGGACTCTGCTGTCTGGTATTCTCCTCTTGCGGTTGACATTCAGCTCCTCTCTCAGGTACTTTTCATACTGCTCGTTCACATACTTCACTATGGGCTCCCAGCTGGAGACAAGAAACAGACAGTCATTCACTGCTTTGCAGTCAAAAACATTCCAAGTGTCAGAATTATTAGTATTTTTTAAAGCATAATTTTGTCATTATTTCTCAAATTTCATGAAGACATGCTTTAAATGCATAAACCTTAATAGGGGACAAAGTCCGGTCTCTTGCCTACATCTTGAGTGATGCTTCAAGACATCCATTAATAAAACGTCAACAGTCTGGCCATGGCTTCATGACACAAGCAGATCAGAAATAAAGCTCAGTCTGGATCCTCTCTGTCAACCAAAGACTTTTGGACCTCATCTAAAGTTAGCCTGCAGCAGCTCTCTTTGACTTTTTTGTCTTTTCTCAAATGATACTTTCAATACCCCATTATACCTTCAATACCCCCATTATAATCTGAGGGGAACATTGTTGAGTTAAAGAGTTCAACTCTAGACATTAGAGTGCATAGTGACCATCCAAGCATTAACTTAGACCTGAACTGAAACCAGCTGCTCTCCTAATGGAGCGTCAAATGTTTTTCATCAGGGCTCACGCTTCGGACCCCGCGGGACACTCGGCTAAGATCATCAAGGGGGCGCCAAGAGGCAGGGGACAGGCGGTAGCTCCCCTTTTGGCGGACCACCAGCTCGATCCAGAGATCCAACAAGCTTTTTAACTGCAGCAATTGGAGCTGGAATTACCGTGGCTGCTGGCACCAAACTTGCCCTCCAAAAGATCCTCGGTAAACGATTTAACGTGTACTCATTCCAATTAAAGGGCCTCAAAAGAGTCCTGTTAAACCCACCAGTTCTGGTTGTTGATCTGGTCTCCAAATCCTGGTGTGTCAATCACAGTCAGCTTCATCTTCACGCCCTTCTCTTCTATCACTGCGGGGCAGAGCACATAGATGCAGGCTTTCAGAGTTAGACATAAATAACTAAATCAAACTAAATCTGTCCTTTCGCTCTAACACTCTTTGTTTCATTGATGAGCAGGACCCTAAAACCTACCAGCATGGGCGTGTCATACCCCTCCAAAACAGACAAAGGGTGGTATGTTTGAGACGAGGGCTGTAAGTCAGTGGGTCCGTCTGGTGACCAGCGGGTTACAAGTTCACATCCTTATATAAACGGTCGATGTGCTCAGCACTTCTGACATCAACTCCAGGAACCTGTCTGTGTGCATGCTGGGCGCTCCTTATTGAACCTTTCGCTGAGCTCTCCGTTTTCGTTTTTGTTGCCATCATCTAAAATATTGGAAGGTAACATGTGAAGGTCGGACCCTCTGCTCTCCTGTCCCTGCAGCTGGGTTAGGGTTAATGTTGTATAAAAAGACGGGATGACAAGTGTGATGCAGGTTTACAGCAGGGAAAGAGGCCACAGGTTTGACTTTGAAAGGGAACTTGGGATTTTCCAGGGTGTATTGTAGTCATGGGAGTCATGGGAAATGCAGTGCTTTTTGTAGTGAAGGATGTTAATTTCATGAAGCCCTTGGAGCTACTGCTGCTTAGTGTTTCCTGTTGGGCGTGGCAGAATCTGGAGGTGAGTTAAGGATGAGCAGAAGTTGAAAGGAAGGCATGTGTGTGAGCTGAGCGGAACGCTAACAAACGTTCATTCATTCATTCATTCATTCATCTTCTTCCGTTTTATCCCTTCCGGGGTCACGGGGCTGCTGGAGCCTATCCCGGCCACTTGTGGGTGAAGGCAGGGTACACCTTGGCCAGTTCGCCAGTCTGTCGCAGGGCCACAATCACACACCCATTCACTCTCACACTCACACCTTGGGACAATTTAGAGTTGCCAATTAACCTGTGAAGCATGTTTTTGGACAGTGGGAGGAAGCCGGAGACCCCGGAGAAAACCCACGCATGCACGGGGAGAACATGCTAACTCCATACAGAAAGGTCCTCCATTGATGTTCTGTTTCAGGTCCCTCAGCCGGGACTTGAACTAGGGGGCCTTCTTGCTATGAGGCAAGAACTCTAACCACTGCGACACTGTGCAGCACGCTAACAAACAGCTACACAAAATATTCCCCATGATGAGCCAAGAGAAAAACGCAGGATGCAAGAACTTTTCACCCATGAAGCAGTTGCATCTCTTTCATCAGGCATGCATTCATGCGAAAAAAGGATTAACCAGATTTTTAAGGATGTGTAAAGTCCACCAGCACTGATGTTTAGCAGAGAGTCAAATGTAAAAGGTACAATGAATGAGGGCTGGCAATCCAACCTCATATTTCTGAGCCAGTAATTACAAAAAATATTTGTTTTACAGACTGGCGACCTGTCCAGGGCATCCCCTGCCTACGCCCAAGTAGCCGGGATAGGCTCCGGCAGCCCCGTGACCCCGAAAGGGACAAAGCGGTACAGAAAATGAATGAATGAATGAATGAATTTGTTTTAAAATAACATTTTTAGATTTTCTGACATTTTACATGAATCTAAGCGAATGTAGTAACTTAATTTTGAAGCAAAAGCATTATAGCATAAATATCTATCTTTCCATAAGTGCATAGCCAGTTTTTCTGTGGGATAACTGAAACATAAAAACCACAGCCCTGTCTGCAGCTTAGGATTCCTAAAACCTGTAGCTGTCCTAGATTCACATCGTCTGTAGATGAATCCTCCATTATCCTCAGGATAATCACAATCATGAAACACAGTTCACAGCTGATGGATTCCATCATCATATTTCATTTCATAGCTTTTTTTAAACTAGCAAATTTGATTCTAAACTAAAGCAGAGCAGATTTACTCCTTTCATGTGACAGAAGGTTCTATCCATGTATTAGGAGAAAGACGTTACTGTCTGACAGAAGAGGTTCTCTAAAAGCATGCAGTCTGGTTTTCCAAAGATGACCTGTTTGATCTGATTCCTGTCATGAGACGAGTAATGAAGGGAAACTGACATGAAAACAGGAAGTGTAAGCTGTGTCTGAAAATATCCTCAGCTCACTGCCGGTGAAGGGGGGGTTCACACTAAGGCGAGGTTTTGAAGAGACCCCGTCACTCTCAGTGGCTAAAACCCAGGTGTGTGTGAAGGTGTGTCCTCACCATGACTGACAGCATGGAGCCGGACTGTTTTGGAGATCTTCTCTTCGTAGTTGGGGGTGCAGGACTTTCGGCTGACTTTGGACTTGAACAAAGTGTTGACCAGTGTAGACTTTCCCAGACCGCTCTGACCTGCAGAACCATGTGGATGCTGGTTAATGACTAGGACACACGCAGGTGCTTTTAACCACAGGTCATTGTTAAAGGAGAAAGATCTGCATGCACACTTTTACCTGGATGCAGCGTTGCCGTGGTGACATGGTAAATGGTGTTTACACATATAGCGCTTTCTACCCTCTTTCGAAGGCCCAAAGCGCTTTACAGTCACAGTCCCATTCACCCATGCACACACACACTCACACACTGGTGGCGGTTCTGCTGCTGAACACTGGCGCCAACCTCCCACCAGAGGCAAGGTGGAGTTCAGTGTCTTGCCCAAAGACACTTCACCACATGGGCGTGCGAGGTGGGAATCGAACCTGCAATCTTATGATCATGGGTCACACGCCCTACCGCTGCACCGCGGCCGCCCTCACTGCGGCTACAGCTGCAATCATCACTAACAACTGACCCATCACTTCAACTGTTTGCTAAGCCCATCTCCAGCTAATTTTAAACATTGAAATGTCCATGCAGCTTATCTCTGATATGATGGGGCTTTACATTCAAGATTCAAGATTCAAGAAGAACTTTATTAATCCCCGAAGGGAAATTTAGTTGCAGTAGCAGCACTAAGGAAAAGGGGGGGGGGGGGTAAAGACAAACACAGACACAAAAAATAAAGAGAGTAGAACAGGACAAAAATTGAGTAAAATACAATTTGAAAAGTGTAGTCTGTGACTAGAATTTTTATGTACATCCGAGTCTGCCAGATGAGTTGTGGAGTCTAATGGCTGATGGCAGGAATGACTTCCTGTATCGTTCTCTGGCACAGCGAGGGTGTATGATCCTGCCACTGAAACTGCTTCTCAGGTTGTCCACCTCCCTGAAGAGGGGATGGGAGGGATTGTCCATGATGGTCCCCAGTTTAGCCAGTAGTCTGTCCCCAACCACCTCTTCCAGCTTGGCAGGCTTGAGGCCAATGACAGACCCTGCTTTCCTAATGAGTTTGTTCAGTCTGTTGGCGTCCTTTGCTTTTAAGCCAGCACCCCAGCACACTGCAGCAAAGAAGATGGTGCTTGCCATGACAGACTGGTAGAACATGTAGAGCATCCTGCTGCAAACATTGAAGGACCTGAGTCTCCTCAGGTCTCCTCCTTACATCTACATTTTGTAAATATGATTCATGTATCCAAAAAAATCTATTAATTTTGTTTTAAAAAAAAGAATGAGAATTGTTGCATTACTGCTGTTTGTTTAGTTAATTTTGGCAAAAAGCAGCAAGATTTTTTTTCTGCAACAAAGCAATCAAATGTGTTTTCCATAACAAATGAAAATACTGTTGTTTGAAGTAAACCAGCTTTAAGAAACCTTGTCAGTTAAATAACAGAGAAGTGTTTATGCTCTCATGCATGCACAGGAAGGAACATGCAGATTCAGCTTTCATAACCACTTCCTCCCAGAATCTTATTTGTTCTTCAAACACTACAAAGACACTTTCGCCCTTAACCTGTAGTGTAACTAAATGCTGTGAAACGCTGCTCCTCTTCTCCAGAAAACAGAACTTCAGTCCACATTCACTTCAGGACTCTGACTCCACAACAGAATCCACTTTGAAGTCTTCCATCCCACAACTACTTTCACTTAGATCCCTGGTGACCCATCATTTAAAAACAGTGGAAACCCTGATCAGATGGCTATAAAAGTCAAACATGATCAACAATTCATGTGTATTGATACACAACAGTCATGTTTGTCCTAGCCTGAGCCAAGGTCCCATGCACACAAGTATTTTAGCCTACATGTACCCAGAGCTGGCTTTCTTTCTTTCTTTTTATGTTGGGTGATAAGAATATATGGAGGTATTATCTTGACTGGGCAGATGTGTTTCTGCAGCTGGGTAGAGTTTCCAAAAATGTACTAAAGTAAGAGTAGCTTTTTTTAAATAATAATATTATAAAAATATATTATAGCATAGGCAAAAAGTACACCTTCTAATAAAGATTATTATTATCATTTTTTATTTGTCAGTGTATACATCATTGGCGGCTACTGGTCTGTCAGAGAGGGGAAGCTCTGATCCTGCCCATGCAACTTAATCCTGCACATGCACTCACATGTTCATTGCTCTTTTCGTGTCTTTTATATGCCCTGTCAAAGTTAGACAGATCTCCAAATCCCACCTTTGACCAAACAACACATCTGTGAGATGGATTCATCAAGAGGCATGGCCAGCAGTACATTTATGTCACAGCACTTCCAGTCAGCCAGCTAACTTTGTCATACCAGGAGACCTGAAGGGACCTGTTATTTTTCCCTATCTTTTGCACTAAATCAATCTTAGGTGTTGATCTGCCCTGCTGTTTAATTCTAAGTTTTTCCTCGTAAGGAACACTTTCAAATGGTAATCCAAAATCAGGTCAAGAAAATTAGCACTGTCTGCAGTTTCAACCACGATGCTAGCCTAGCCTACTAATGTTATATAAATGAATGAATGAAGGAATGAATGAAGAATGAACGATCTAAAAAAATATATTAAACTCCGTAAAACTGAAACAAGGAATGTGGTGTATAATTGTGTGAAATGTATGATGAAAATCAAGCAATTTCGCCAAGCAAATTTCAAAGAAATAGGTTGCAGCAGTTTTTATTTTGACTGAACTTGAGAAATCCGCGATGGGACTGAGAATAGCTTCAGTGATTCCTTAAAGTACAGAATCGCTGTCAGTCAAAAGGAGATGCAGTCTTTCTACAGACCCTCCAATCATCACGCAGAAGCTCGGAGTCTGGGCCAGCCCACTCCCCATTCACCCCCAGCGACGCTGAGCGTCCGTGGGACATAATCGCAGCGTTTATCCAATGACCGTCTAGTTTCAAAGTGCTGAAAAAAAACGTTCAAAGCAGCCCCATTGAAGTCAATGGACGCCGGGCTTCCATAGGGAAATGCACTGACGCTGCAGGAATGTATGAGAAGGAAATGGAGTTAGTCGACCTGCTATATGTAACTGATTCTGAACGAACTTGTCTTTCAAATGAACGTTTTCTAACGCATTTTTAGTCAATAAAATGTCAATACAATAGTACATATTTGACCAATAATTTTGTGACATTATAAGGGAAGACGAGCTTCCCTTGCAGTCTTAAAGAAATCCCCACTGGTATACGTTCAGGTCTTTCAGATGTTGAAATGAAAGCTTACATTTTTTGTGTGAAAAATAACAACTCCTTGTCTTTTTCGTAAGAAGTAGGCTTTCAGTGGACTTTAGCATAAATTTGTGATGAAGAATGTCTTCCCATTAAAAAAGAATAGAGTTGTGAAAGTATTCTGAGAGGAACAATCTTTACAAAATTTACTCCAGTAAATGTAACAGAGTAAACAGACTTGTTACTGTACACCTCTGTGCAGGAGACATGTCACTTGGAAAGCAGAGTTGAAAGTTTCTGAAAAAGGTTTTCCGTTTAAATGATGGTGTTTTAGGGGAAACTTTGAGGGAAGGCAGATTCCCGCAGGAGACTGAGGACAGGCTTCAGGAGTGGATGACCTCTGGATCCCTTCAGAATTTCTCTTTCTTCATGTTTGAGTGTTACTCACCAACCACCATGATGTTGAACTCAAAACCAGCCTTTACGGTCTTGCGCCTCATCTGGTCCAGGACTGACTCGATGCCCACATAACCGAACAGGTCGGCGCTCCGGATGAGGCCCGTCTGAAGGCCTGGGAAAGACTCGCAAAGCTGCACCTTCAAGTCTGCCTCCACCTGTTCGGCCTCCTCTTTGCTTTCATTCTCTTCTGTCTTGGCATGAGCCTCCAATCTGTCCTCCTGCAAGCTTTGGTCTGCTTTGCTCTCCTCTTTTATGTTTTCTGTCATGATGCCAGCATCCTCCTCCTCTCTGTCCTCCATTGAGGTGAACGAGTCTGTCTCCAACCCTGCAGCCGTTCCTGTGAAAAGACGAGGTTTATTGAACGTCGCTAAAAGCAAACCACCAACAAACTACTTTCACAAACACCCACACAACACAACACAACACAACACAACACAACACAACACAACTGACTATAGATGAAACAGAAAAACAAAAGCTGTTTGAACAGAAGAGTCATCCAGCTCTTTTCAGACAAATTGGATGTTTCTGCTTTTGTCTAAAAGCACAGGAATAAGACTAGAGACTAACACAGGAAAAAACAAACAAGCTTGGAAATGTCAGCAGGTTTAACTGTCCTCGTTTTATCCATCAACCTGTACTCTTTTCTGTCATGTCTATAAACCATATACCAAACATGACAACTTATTTTGGTATAAATGTAACTCATTTGTGAATTTAAATTTCTATTGCCTTTAAAATGATTTTCAGCAAAAGACTGATAGAACCAGAAGAAACCCACCCTTGTGTTGTGATAATGGTTTATGCATGTTGTGTTCTTGAAGATGTGGAATTTCATGTTTTCTGCTCAGCTGCCTGATTTCTGTGCTTCAGCTAGATGTTGCATCTGGTAAAACCTGCTTTTCAAACAGCATCAATGCTTTGATAAATGAACCTACTGTGTCAGCTCTTTCCTAACACAGAGGCTACTTGGCTAGTTGGTGATTCAGGGTAACCATCCACTAATTAGGTTGAGGGTTCATGGAGAGCAGGCAGGTCTGTGAACTTCAACAAGCCTCCATTCTCTTTAGATTTGTATAATTTTAATAGGCAATCACAGGCAAACTCTCCTCTGTAGATGATAGCGCTAAAAAGTAGGAGTGTGTATCTGCAAGGGTCAGGCGATACGAAACGCGTCCCACGATACGATATGTATCCCAATGTAGTACTGGAACACATTTTCCTTTCTTTTTTAAGAGTATGACTTAGAAAAAACTCTACCTGAACATTAATACAGATTCAAAGATTCAAGATTCAAAGGGTTTATTGTCATATTCACAGTGAAGAAACGGGTTTCTCTGTACAATGAAATTCTTACATTGCTGTCTGCTCTTAATGCCAAGGTTAATTAAAATAAAATAAAATAAAATAAAAATAGGAGTAGGATGTCTATGAAGACTGTCATTCATCCAGGTTGATTCCATTATAGTAGTAGGTTTAGGGGCTGTCATCTGGACTTAGTTTTTAAAGTTAGAAGACGTTTCACCTCTTATCCAAACGGCTTTGTCAATTCTGAATTAGCTGGTAAAAGAGCTGGTATATAAGCACTCATGGGGGAACGCATATATACCTACATTTATCACTATGATAGGAGTAAGATATATACAGGATAACGGAAATTCACATACAACCTAAATAAAATATAACTATGCATCAGTAAATGGCTAAAAATATATACAAAACAGATGTTGTGCAAATAAAGCTGAGTTTAATTGTGCACAGAGACTTACATGAGGTAAATGTGCAAGAACAATAATTATAAACAATGAGGATGTGCAAAGGTGCAGTTGTTTCAGACTCCTGTCAGCTGTTAAGAAGTCTGATGGCAGAGAGGAAGAAAGAGTTCCTGAGTCTGGTGGTGCTGCACTTCACACTCCTGTACCTCCGTCCCGAGGGGAGGAGAGAGAACAAACCCTTGATGATGGAGGCAGCTCTCCTACGGATCCTACGCTTGTAGGTGCTCTGCCGTGAGGGTAGAGGAGTACTGGTGATTTTGGACGCAGTCTTCACCGCTCTCTGCAGGCGTTTGCGGTCCATGGCAGTAGAGATGCCGTACCACACTGTGATGCAGCTGGTCAGGATTGACTCAACCATGCAGCTGTAGAAGTTGCTGAGGATCTTTGGGGACATGCAGAACCTCCTCAGGAAGCACAGCCGCTGATGAGCTTTCTTCACCAGCTGTGACGTGTTTAGTGTCCAGGTGAGGTCCTGGCTGAGGTGGACCCCCAGATATTTGAGGCTGCTCACCCTCTCCACATCCACCCTGATAAGCAGCGGCTTATGAGGGTTCCTCCTCTCCTTCCTCGTGTCCACTATCATCTCCTTTGTCTTGTCTTTGTTGAGGGTGAGGTTGATGTCCTCATACCATGCCAACAGACTGGCCACCTCCCTTCTGTAGGCTCCTTTGTCCCCTCCAGTGATGCATCCTAACACGGCGGTGTCATCAGCAAACTTCAGGATGATTGTGTCCTTATGAGAGGCCACACAGTCGTGGGTCAACAGGGTGTAGAGGATGGGGCTGAGAACACAGCACTGTGGTGTGATGATGCTGGCTGAGGTCCTGTTCCCTATTCTGACAGACTGAGGCCTGCCAGTCAGAAAGTCCAGTGGCCAGTCACACATGATGGGGTGTAGTCCAAATGATGGGGTGTAGTCCATCATTTGGATGTCTTTCATTGTAATAAAATGGTAAAATTCATTTTATTTAATCATCACAATGTTAAGCACTGCAACTGTATCTCATTTGCAAGTTTATTTTACCCAAGAAAATTCATTGTGCTTTTATTTTGGTAACTTAACATATCTAAAGGGAACATTGAACATTGTCTGATTTCCACAACAAAATATTTTTCAGTATAAGAAAAAAATGGAATGAATGTGCCTTAACCAATAATCTTCTAAAAGTATGATTAAGGAAATAAAGTGCGGTTTATTTTCAAAATTGCTTAATGTAGCGACAGTACTTCTAAACGGTTCAGGAGACTGAATGGTGATTCAACAATAAATTTAAAAAAAAACACAAATTGGCACAACTGGCAGCAACATGGCACAGAGTTTCTGTTCGGCCCCCATCCCAAGTAAAAACTAAGTAGTTCATGTGTCAGAACAGCAGAACAAGCTGCTTCTCGCTGACACCATGTAGTTTTATTTGTGCGTGTAGAGCTGCTCAAAGAGGCTCAGTGGGCGTGGCTGCAAACTAGCGGTCGGAGGTTTAAGTGGAAAACAAGAGTCTGTCTCTGACGGACACTCAGAAATAATTACCTAAATATCATCCTGACAGCATTATGAATCGATACAAGTATCATCAAATGAAATATTGCGGTATATTGCAGAATCAATTTTTTTCCTACATCCCTAGCAAAAACTCACCACCAACACGGAAGAAGCATCCGCACTGATATGCTCTCTGACAGGAGGAGGGAGCCGGACAAAGTGGCACAAAGGTCCATGAAATGCTACTGTGTCTGAGGGAATCAAATAATTCTGAACTCTCAAAATTTATGTTGTGTTTTTTTCAGGACGACAGGATTGTTGGTTTTCTTATTTGGCAATCTAACATTTCCATGTGGGTGAAAGTGGAACCTTCTTTATTCTGCTGAGCGGCTCTAAGTCCCTTCATTCTCATCAGATCTTCCTCAATTTTTCCCAATTATAAACAACTCTTCACTTTGATTTCCCTCCATGACTATCATTTATGTACTACCATGTAACCCCTGGTTTAAAAATAAAGAGTAAATAAGTGAAGTACTGGTGAACCTGCCACCCCCTTGCACCACTTTAATTCCATCCATCCAAACAAAATCTGGACCTCTGAATTCTAATATAGCTTCAGGACTTTCAGCAAAAGGTTCAATATTTTAAGTAGACCTCTTTAACATTTGAAGCAAACACCTTCAATAATTTATCTTTCAGCACTTTATGCTAAGAGCTTCAGCAGTCCATCTAATGTAGCTTCTTAGGAAAAATTCAGGGGGGGCTGCTCTCCTGGTTGGGCTAGAGCTGCACTCTCTGTCCCCCCATGCCTCCCTGCTCTCTGGCTCTGGGGGCCCCCATGGCGGTCCTGCTGACCCTGGCCCGGGTGGCGGATGTGATCGCCGGGGGGGCGGTTGTTCTCTATCTGCTGCGGTGCAGGTGTTGGGGGGTTCTGGCTGCCGCTGCTGCTGCGGCGGGGGTCTGGGTGTGGGGGTGGCTGGTCACTCTCCCTCCTTCATTTTACATTCCACCATCCATTTTAGAAGAACATAAACACTCATTTGAGCACAGGTGTTAGCTCACCTTTGCAGTAATAGTTTGCATGACTGAATGAAATATTTCACTCTAGTTGGTTTGAAGGCATAAGTATGCGTGTGTGAACGATATTTGTATTGTGTACATGTAGACATGTGAACATTTTTGGAGCTAGCAGGTATGTTTGTAACATTTGAGTGTGTGTGGACAGGCCCCGCCCTTATAGACCTGTATTACATCTGAACCTCACTGTAATGATTATAACCATCCAGAACCTTGTTGCTTTATGCTGCTTCATGGTTTTACCCCCTCTTTCTATAATCACCCTCCTATCCCCCCTCTCTCTGACATCCCTCTCTCTTCTTCCCTTCTTTCCTTTTCCGTCCGGTCCAACACAAAAGATTTTCAAATATGATTTAAATGAATGAAGTTTGGCCTCAATTACAAAAGGGGTTTGTTCAGACATACCTTTGGTTTGTCTGAAGATTAATAACCCCTCTTTTTAAAGTAAAATATGTCCAACACAAGAGGCCCTCAGCTCTCATCTGTCTGCCTAACTGTTGGACAGGACAAGTTAAAATAAATAAATAAATAAATAAATAAAAAGAAGAATGCAGATCCTTCTGCAACTTTAGCATTATGGAATTAGCTATCGCATTTCAGAGAAATCCCTTCAGAAGATTAGGCAAACAGCTTCAACGACCAGATTCAGCATAAAGTATTCACACTAGAATTTTTGCAGGTAAATAGCGTGTACTTGTATAGCATTTTTCTACCTTCCTCAAAGGCCCAAAGTGCTTAACAGTCACAGTCCCATTCACTCATTCACACACTGATGGCGGCTCCGCTGCCGAACACTGGCGCCAAGTCGGGGTTCAGTGTCTTGCCCAAGGACACATGGACACATGGGCGGGCAGGGTGGGGATTGAACCTGCAATATTCCAATAAGAGGTTGACCGACCGCTCCATCACAGCCACCCTGATCCAACTTTCTAGTTATATTTCTCTTTTTATTTCTTCTTGTATTATTTTAGGGTAGTTTTATTTGCATCAAAAGCTCTTTATGTTGTAAAGCTTTCTGAATTGCTTGTTTGTGAAAGCTGCTGCACTAATAAAGCTGTCTAACTTCTGAAGTCTGGCAGTGGGTGGAGGGGAGGAGTCGCTTCCTGGCAGAAAAGCTGCAGATTACTGAGCTCAGAGCTTCACAGGAATCACACTGACGCAGTGACATCAGTGTAAGCATTTCTAGATCTGCTGTGTAAACAGATGCTACAGTAGCTCCAACTGCAACAAACAAGTACAGCCAATTCCGTCAGTCATCACAGAGCTGAAGCTGTGACTCAGGTTCTGGTGAAAACCCTAAATTGCTGCTTTATAAAAATAACAAGAGCTGCGATTAAACTGCAGTTCTGACATGAATGTCACATCCAATCATGTGAGTCATATCTATCTTGTTTTATATATATAACTGAACTCCTCATCGTAGGAACAAAGACCACCCTAAATAAACTCCCTAACTTCTCCATTTCCTTCGATAACTGCTCCATCCTTCCCTCCCCACAGGTTAAGAGTCTGGGTGTCATCCTTGACAGCACTCTCTCCTTTACTGCCCACATAAATAGCATCACCCGGACGGCCTGTTTCCACCTCCGAAACATCCGCCGTCTCCGCCCCTCTCTCAGTCCTCACTCCACGGCCATTCTAGTCCACAGTCTCATCACCTCTCGTCTGGACTACTGCAACTCCCTTTTATCCGGACTCCCTTACAAAACTATTCACAAACTACAACTGCTCCAAAACTCTGCTGCCCGGATCATAACACAAACCCCCTCAACTATGCATATCGCACCTGTTCTACAAAAACTCCACTGGCTACCAGTGTCTTTCCGGATTAACTATAAAATCCTTATCTTGACCTACAAAGCCTTCCATAACCTCGCCCCCCCATATCTGTCTGACCTTATCCATGTTGCCATTCCCACCCGCTCCCTTAGGTCTGCCTCTTCACTCCAGCTTGCTACACCCACCGCTCGGCTCGTCACTATGGGGGGCAGAGCATTCAGCCGCTCTGCCCCCCAGCTCTGGAACTCACTTCCCCCAGGTCTGCGGAACATGAACTCACTCCCACAGTTTGCTAAAAATCTGAAAACCCCCCTCTTCAGAAAAGCATACCCACCCTAATTAATTTTATGATTACAATGTCTTGTTTGTTTTTAACTAATGTGTCTTTCTTTTAACTGTATTTTATTGTTCTCTATCTGTAAGGCGACCTTGGGTGTCTAGAAAGGCGCCATATAAATAAAATTCATTATTATTATTATTGTTATATGGTTTTACCTGCTTTTCCTATGAAAAGCCAGTAATAATAACTGCAGAACTGTAAGGCGTGTATGACACATCGTGTTAAAGCTAGCATGTTCATACTGACAAAAGTTTACCAACTGCGGTCATACATCAGTTTTTTTCAGCAAGCATTGTGGTGGAGGCAAAGCTGTTTCAAGGATATAAAAATAACCACATTTCAAAAACATTCTTTCTACACTGAGCACTAGTCTCAGATCCTCATTTGTTGGTCAAATCTAAAGGCCACTTTCAGGATAATCTTTTCTTATTTTTTTCACAAAGTGAATTGAATTATTGACTTAACTTTTAACCGTAAAATTAGTATTTAAAAGTCAGACTAAATCTTAATATTAGAAATTAATGTTAACATAGTTTTACGTTTCAATTATTCAGTTGACACTATTAGTTTACATTTGCATTTAGTTACATTTGCATTTCATTGTAAATTTCTAATCTTATATCAAACTTTTTTTATATAAATATATATTCTGTATTTCCTAGTGTTTCCTCTCAGGATTATCTTAATTCATTTCTCAGAATTTTTCTTTTTGTTTCTAAAACTAGATTTGTGTTTTAATTTTATGTGCACATGTTGTTTGTATTTTATGCAGATCGATTTAAGGGATATATTTTTACATTTTTATTGATTTGATAATGTGTATAACCAGTGACTCAAAGGGAAATTGGTTGTATTTTTGTGTCTGTTGTAAAACTGGAACTTGTGTGTCGCTGTGTGTTTTGTTCCTTTTCTAAAGCAGGAATAAGGCGTGCATGTGTGTTAATGTGAATGCTGTAAAAGGATTAGCTAGAAGTGACTCTGCTGTTTAACCTTAATCCGTGCACGCCATTAACGTGCACTCTAATGCCGTTCTGCACATGTTTAAGACCCACTCCAATAATTATGGTGTTTTGGGCATTTTTAACATGTTCTTGTGGCATTTCTATAAGGATATCTAAAAGAATTAAAATCAATATTGCATTTTTTCTCTCCAAATTGTTGTAAATCAGGAGCAAATGGGAAAAAAAAGCTGGTGGTTGTTAAGTAAAAACTACAGACAGCGGGTCACCAGCTCCCAGCTCCGCCCCTTTGTGATCATCCACCTTGTAGACCAATCGATCTATGAACGTCTTTGTTTTCCTGGTCTGAGCTGGAATCTGGATCTAAACTGTACGACTGGACAGATCTGATGTTAATACCATTTTGGTTGCACTGCTAATGTTAGGTTGGGGTTGTGAGGGGCTGTAAGCTAGAGGGAGAGAGTGTAAACAGATGGATGGCAGAAAGTGGAGACAGACTTAAGGCCCGTACACACCGGGACGAATTGAAGTTTAACGCCTCGTGACTAAACAAAGGGCACCAATGAGAGTGTGCACACCAACGCGAAAAAACGCCACGCGTCAAAGCGTCAAAAAAAAAAAACGCCTCGGGTTCGTTTTTTTTTTTTCGACGCGTCGCGTCGAAATCTATTCGACCAATGAGAATGGCGCTTTTGCACACGTGTCTGGAGCTTCTGAAGTTACAGTAAAACACAACTTGGGGGCGCTCAAACACAAAACTGCCTTGCTGAGCACACATACCAGCGAAGAAGATAGACGCCGAGTAGCGTCTACACTGCCGCGAAGAAATAATGACGGACATTCTAAAATATCCCCGAACCAAGAACCAGTTGGAGCTACTGGTGCTTGAAATATTCATGTTTTCTTTGTTTGATTCTGACAAGCGCGTAAATACTTGCTCTCTTCTTCTGAGTGAAAAGCGACTTTAAGAAGCATAAAGTTGCGCAGCGCCACCTTGTGTACAGGAGTATTTCTGTTTACATTAAGCGCCATCTAATGTCAGGGAATGAAATTGCATGTTCGCTCGGCTCATCGTCAGCGAAAATCGCCTGTGTGTGAACACAAAAAACGTGGCGAAAAACGGCTGGCGAATATTCGTCCCAGTGTGTAGGGCCTTTACTCAATGAGCTTCATATTAATATTATCTTGTCTCCATACGAGTATAAATACTCATATGGAGAAAAGATAATATTACAAATAACTTCTATTTATAAATAGAAGTTATTTTTACTGCAAATCTGCTTTCCTCCATTTATTATCTCACTTTTGTTTTTCTTTTGTTTGATGGAAATTCAGTTATGAAATGACAATCTCATCTATGAATATCTGCTGCTTTTAGTCAAATAGAAAATCTTCACAGAAAGAAGGAGGCGTAAAGTTGTAAAAAAATCCAATGTTATTTCGTTAGCTTGACTCAGTTTACCTTGTTGTACATTAAAACCTACAGAATGAAAAAATTCACATGAAATGTATATATTTTCCAACATGTCCAGATGCAAGTGAAGTTCAGCGTGTGATTGACCTAAATATCAAAGCTCTGATGTGTGAGCTTCTCTGCATATTTTCACGCTGAGGGTGGAATCTTTTTGGCAGACTAAAATAATGGGGGCGGGGTCAGATGACTTCACCAGAGCAAGTGACTGCAGCACAGGTCGGCTCTCCTCGCCGCGTGTTCAGGATCAAAACCTTTTAATTTGAAAGAACAGCAGACAGGTTAGGCCTGAATCCACCTGGGGTCCTTGGAAGTCTTTTCTTTACATTGAGCTGCTCTCATTCTTTGAAGGACTGCATTTCTAATGTTTGGTTTGACTCTGAGGAAGAAGCCAAACTCTTACGGATAAAAGTTTTGGATGAGAATGGGAATGAGGAGCAGAAAGTTCCAGAATCCAGTAATGACTGCCAGGCCCTCATCTACTTAACAAATGGCAAAAACTAAAGCATCGCTTCAAGCACAACAGACTGCATTGACTCAGTGGGGGTCATTTGATTAAAGTTTGGAGGCCTCACAGTTTCCCCACCCCCATCCCGGCTGAAACAGTGAGCCAGTCTTAGCCTTTCATTGGTTTGACCCAAGTCCCCCCCCCAATAAAATCCTTAAAAAGGAAATAAATTAAAGCCAGAGAAAAGTTCCTACCTGTTGTTATCCCCCAAGCAGCAGAGAAACTCCTGTTAGGACGACCTGAACGCTAAACACACCCACCTGCACAGTAGAACCCCCCCTGTTCGTCTATCTCCCTCTATGCGCTTCACCCTGATGGCAGCGGCAAAGGGAAGAAAGGCTGAGGCACAAGGAGGGTCGGGGGGTGGTGGGATCTATTCACATGCAGATGAACCCAAGGAGCTTCTACTAATCCCCGAGAAAGAGAGAGAGAGCGCCCCCACAGGACAAGCTGCAGTCCCACACCCTCTAAGCTGCTTTGCCACCGGCCTTCAGTCCTTTCAGTCTAAAGGCTGTCTCCACTGGCAGATATTTGCATAAAAGGTGATGAACAGTGCTGTTGTGACACTGTGTTTAAAATCTCAGAGATGGACAATAATTCTGCTGTTTGTTTGTTAAGCAGCAGTGATGGAGAAGCTGTAGTTGCTAAGGGATTAATAACTAAAAGAGTTGGAGATTTTTATTACAATTATTATTCCTTATTACTCTAATGTAAAAAGGATGTGCTAATAAAGATGTGCTAAAGAAAGCAACATAAATGCTTTGAATATTGACTATGTACAAAAATCCCCTCCTATGCGCCAACTGATAAATGCTGTGGATTTTGGAGTTTATCTGCAAGTCATTGTGTTTTTTTGATAAAGCTGTGTTCACACTGAACCCCATTCACGCGGCAGAGGCACTTTCAATGTCAAGACAATGGTACGGATGCATTCTGAGGTCCTGCGGTGCAATTTGAGCCACAGGTGCGCCACGAAGGTCTGGTGAAAGCGCAATTTGAGCGGCGCGGCCAGAGTTCAAATATTTGAACATTGGGGAGGTCGCTGCGTCGCGTCAACCAATCAGGGACTCAGCTTTGGGACATTTTCAGTGACTCGATCAGTAGGTAGACATATCCAATCCAACATGGTGGATCGATCCAACAGTTCTCCTGAACTTCCATCCATTTTTTTTAAAGCGCTGTATTTGGGCAGTGGTGTTGCTGGAGCCCGTCCCCGCTACTGTTGGGCTTAGGCCGGTACAGCCTGGACAGTCTGTGAAAGCGACCGTGCTCGCTATGCCGGCCCTCCACAGGCTACCTGGCAAGCAGACAGAGAGCCGCTGTGGCATGGCGTAAGCAGCCTGCTCGGGTCTCCTGAACTTTATGTTTTTTTTTTCTCATTGAGACAATAACTCTAACAATAATCTCTAAACATCATCCGGGTCAAACACAGACACCGCTCCATGTAGCGATCAGGCCAGAAACATCTGGTAGTGGCTCCTCCCACAAGCAGCCAGGGTGTCAAGCTATGAACACCTTTTTGGACTGGCGGCATGTAGAAAAATTTGCCGCACAGTGAAACAGGGGTGATACGGATTTCATGCACGAACCGCATTCAGTGTGAACGCAGAATGAGGGGGGGATTCTGTTGTTGATTCAAATTACCAGCACTTTACTTTGGCTCCTTTTTTTTGGACTTAATGAACATTTTGTCATCATCTCACATATTTTCTGTTGTGTATTTATGAAAAACAGATCAAACTGGTATCCTGACATTATGACCTTCTCTCTTATCTCACCTGTTTAACAGAATACTGCTCTTTTTCACCGCAGAAGTAATGTGCTGTGGTTAAGCCCTGGGACGAGTGTTAAGCTAATCAGAGAAACAACAACGACCCTGAGAAAGTCTGAATACACCAGCTTCATTTCTAAAACACAAAAGAAACTGGAAGTATGAATGGTGAAGTTTGAAGATGCAGACGTGTAAAGAAAAAAGCCGTCAAGTGAGACAGATTAATGTGACAGGAAGACACGCGTGACCCAAACCTCAGACATGCTTCCTGGTTAGGTCACATGGCGGCTGAGGGCGGATCTAAATCACAGCGAGGTGCTCAACACCCCAGCTTTACTCTGTAACCGACACAGCTCATGCTGCAAACATCTCTTCATCCAAAACATCAACGGAGACTTACAGAACTTAAAAAACCGTACAGAAGTTTGTACAGAAGTTCAGCTTTAAAACAGTGTCAGACGGTTCCAAACATTAAACGTGTTTCCTCAAAAGAAACCAGGTACAGTGATCCCTCGCTAAAACGCGGATTACTTTTCACGGTTTCGCTACTTCACGGATTTGCATCGTGCATTGTGTTCTGCATTTTGATTGGCTGAAAAGTCACTCCGCTTCTTCCTGTGCGTCAATAACGTTGCAGTTTAATAAGTACATTACATATGTGCAAATCATCTTGCAATTTGGAGTTTCTCTAAAACCCATAGAAAAAAGAGCGACAACAGCTGTCAATCACTATGTTCTTGTCCTGAACAAACACAGCTGCACCGCGGGCTTCAAGAAGAAAACACTGCAGAGCGGAGTCAGGATGCAGCGGCTCAGTCTGTAGAGCAGTGAAATACAGCTGAGTCACTATTTTTCCCACTGTACTTTTTATTTTTTTCATAATTGTTTTTTAAATTTTCTCCCGTTTAATCCAATACTCGGGTGGTGGTGGGCGGGGCTAATCTCCGCGATTTGAAGCCTTCATATTGATGATTCAAATTATTATTTGACAGTACAGAAGTTATTTGTAGAAAAAAACGTTTCTAAAGTACTTTTATTTGTGAAACAAATGCTTGAGCCTGTAAAATGGTTTGTTCTTTCTTTTCAATGTATAAAGAGTATTTAATAGATATAAAACAATTATTATTGTAAAAAAAAAAAATCAAGGTTTCTACTTCACAGATTTTGCCTATCACGGGTTCTTTTTGGAACGTAACCCCCGCGAAAAACAAGGGTTTACTGTAAACCTGTCAGTGATGATTTAAATCTTCCTGTTTGACTCCTGTAGCAGAGATGCCGTCACCTCAGCTCTTCAGACTGTTGTCTGTTTATACCGTACAATGTTCTCCCTGCAGCACTGGTGTTGTCCATGAAGTTCAGGGTAAGGTTTGATTTCCTTATGATGGAAATGTGAACCAGTACCGACTCCGAACACCAGGATGCAGTAGAGACCATCAGTCCTGCAGGCGCGGCTTCATCAAGTCTTTGCAAAATAACAGGCAAGTTTTCTTAAATGTGTTGCACTTTCTAGGTACCGTACTAAACAAAACCAACTGAAACCGTGCAAATAAAAGGAAAATTTAGAACAAAAGCAACTCAAATTAAAAACTCAAATTAAAAAAAACAACACAAACTTTCAAATACATCAAACTAAAGCACACAAAATCAAAATAAATGAACACAATGTTAGATTGATGTAACGTTATTACTATAACTTTTCTTGGCATTTTTAAAAGAAAAGTGGCGTGCTCTGCATGGTCCATTACACAGTACATAAAGGTGTGATGGTAAACATTAGCAGGCTAAAGGATTTAGGATTGACAACATTTTAGTAATGTGTTATAATTACAGTAACTTTAGTTGTTAAAGGCTTCTTTACCTGAATTAACATTTTTTGTTTAAGCGTCAAACTGTATCTGAACCCAGATGGACCATCCTCTATTATCTGAGGCTTTTTCATCTCATCTCTAAATGTAAAACATCAATATGACTATTTTTTATCTTCTACAGCTTTACTAACCTCTACTCCATGTATTACAGTGTTATATTTTTTTTAATGCATCTACATGATGTACATTTTTTCAAAGCTATTGTCTGCACCTTAAAAAGAATTGCCCTTGGGGGATAAAGCTGTTCGTATTGAATTAGATTCTCTGAAAGTATTTCTGAATTTAAATGTTGAATTTTAAAACAAAATTCAGCTAATTATGGCTAATTAAAACACATCTTAACACTTTTACATGTACATGAAGTACAGCAAGTCCTTTCATTCATTATTTAACAAACTACAGCAACTATTCCAGCGTGGCATTTCTTATTATTCCCGTTAGAATGACCTGCAATGAACATGTGAGCTGTCCAGAGTGAACCCTCCACCCAACAGTAGCTGGGATAGGCTCCAGCAACCCAATGACCCTGAAAAGGGTTAAGGCTGGTTTGGAATATGGAAGGATGGATGTCTTCAGAATTTGATCTGAAACAAAAATTGAATCAATTTTGATGCGTCAAAGCAATGCATCTATTTTCTAACCCCGTTTTGTCTGCTCAGCTCTCTGGAGCCTAACCAGCTGCAGTCAAACCAAAACACAGCAGAGTTCAAATGTTTTCTGCAGAACTGCATTGCTTTTGTCTCTTGATGACGGCCTTGAGCAAGAATGAAGAAAGTTGTAAAAAAGCAGATGAAATAGCTCGATGATAAAGACAACACCGTTGTGTTCGGTCGGAATGACTCCTGTAGCAACAGAAAAAGCACAAGCATGATCCACGAAGCATAATGGACAGAGAGAAGGCCGGAGGTCCACAGGTCTGACATAGCGAGGAGACAAAACCAACCAGACACAAGGAAACACAAACACGGTGAGGAAGAAGAGAGGGGATCTTTACCTAAGGAGAAGATGCAGCTGTCTGCACATATGCACCCCAGAGCAGGAAGTCTATGTGAAGGCTGTCTCAAGCTATCATGCACTTCCTGTTTTGTGGAGGAAATGCTTTTTTAGTTGGTTCCTGCTAAATTCCCCACAGTTTCAGTCTGAAGATCACAAACAAACCGTCATAGTCAGCTAAATCAAATATTAGTTAACAAAACACAAAATGACAAAACATAATCAGGTTATGTCTATCTGTGAAGGGAGGGCATGAGGGGGCAGCAGAACCATACCTATCGATCAGGAACACCAGTGAGTTTCTCAGTTGGAAAAATGACCAGCAGATTGAACTGTGGTTTTTCCAGTTCCCATGCGCTGACATGCTCCATGTCTTCAGGCTTGATTTGGAGGCGTTTGTAGATCTTTTTGTGGTACGGCCCAGCTTAGTCATTACAGTTGCTCTATTCTCTTAATATCTGAAAGTGAGTATGATCTGAAATGTACTGGATGTGCTCAGGTCGGTAAGCAAACTTTGGTCCCCAGCAAAAGCTCTTCCCCTGACATCTAACCTGATTGCTTTAAAACCTAAAACTAAAACTTCCATCCTTCAATCCATCCATCCATCCATCCATCCATCCATCCATCCATCCATCCATCCATCCATCCATCCATCCTCTTCTGCTCATCCGGGACCGGGTCACGGGGGCAGCAGCCTAAGCAAAGGTGCTCAGACTTTCCTGTCTCCCGCCGCTTCCTCCAGCTCCTCTGGGGGGACCCTGAGACATTCCCAGACCAGCTGAGAGACATAGTCTCTCCAGTGTGTCCTGGGTCTTCCCCGGAGCCTCCATCCAGTGGGACATGTCCGGAACACCTCCCCAGGGAGGCGTCCATCAGGGATCCGATTCAGATACCTGAGCCACCTCAACTGGCTCCCCTGGATGTGGAGGAGCAGTGGCTCTGCTCCGAGATCTCTCCAGGTGACTGAGGCGACTGTTAAATTGAGAGCTTTGCTTTCTGGCTCAGCCCTCTCTTCACCACAACAGAGCGATACAATAACCACATAGCAGTCCTGTAACCTTCAAGATACTTTTTCAAAAGAATATTCTTCACATCAAAATGCAGCCTAAGAGCTCAAGCACATCCAGAAGGCCTGGGATCCCAAACTGAAGCACGTGGCAAATAGTGCATACTTCACTCCTGTCCCTTGGTTAGGGTTAACCCCTAACCACAGCCCCATTCACACACACACATTCACAAAATGATTGCAGCTTCACTGCTTAACACAGGAGCCAACCTGTAACCATCAATGTTGACAGTTTTAATTCTACACCACAGCCATCACATCAACTTTAAATAGATTGTTTCAGACCCCTAAACACCCCCAAGAGAAGAAAACTAAGTTTCAAATTGTGCAATTTTCTATTAAATTGTCCATAGGTGTGAGTGTGAGAATGAATGGGTGTGTGATATGCGACAGACTGGCGACCTGTCCAGGGTGTCCCCTGCCCTCGCCTGTAAGTGGATAGCCCCGTGACCCCGTAAGGGACAGAACGGAAGAAGATAAATGTATCACAGAAGCATTTTATTAAAGAAAAGGGTGTTTAAAAGTGCTCAAGCATTTCGAAAAGTGTCCAAACTACACAACACATTAGCAGTTCTTGATGTTTCTTAACATATTTCCTACAGGATCAACAGTCTAGAACACACGTGTCAAACGCAAGGCCCACGGGCCACATCCAGCCCGGCATGTTATGATATCCGGCCCGTGAGATCATTTTGTTATTTTAATTTATGGCCCAGGGGTATGCAGTGCTGGTAACACATTAACTGCAAATCCCATAATGCAGCACTTCTGCTGCCTTGCCAAACACCTCCCGCATCAATCAAGTCTAGTTTGTGATGCTGAAAGTTCTTGTGGAGCTAGCCCTCATGATGCTGAAGAGAAACGTTGATTCAGAAAACATGGGAGGTAGATGGGAGCATATGTTTACTGACATTACTGTCAAACCCACGTGTCTCATTTGTGGTGTGCTGAGGTGGCTGTTATTAAAGAATTTAATCTAAGACAGCGCTATTAAAGTACGACACTGCATGCAAAGTCAGACACTGCATGACCTGAACAGTTTATTCTCTCCATTCCTGCAGAAATGCTCCATCTCTGTTTACATGCAGCTCCAACCTTGTGGATGTTCGGTTGCATATCTCTGTGTGAGAAGCTCTTCTCGGTGATGAAGACTGACAAAACAGCAGACAGGAGTCGTCTCACTGATGATCACCTGCAGTCCATCCTGACAATGTCCACAGCACAGAACCTCACACCAAACACAAACCAATTTGATGCCAAAAACTGATGCCAGGCATCCAGCTCTGATCAAATGACACGAGGGCAAAGAAAATGGAATGATTTGATTTTTCTGAAAACAATACATTTTTCCAGGCTTTTTTGTTACCTTATTCTGCGGTTCATATTTTGAATTTGTATAATTCTGACAGGATATTCTTATGTAGAACCAAATCTACTGGGAAATGTAAAAAAAAAAAAAAAATTTGATATAAAATGACATAAGTGTAAAGAAATGTAAATGTTTTTATGTTTACTTTATTTCTAACTTGTATAATTTTGACAGGTTATATTTTTATGGAGAGAAAAATAGTATAAATTATTTAAGGTTTAAGTTGGTTTATCCCGAAAAAATATACTGTTCTTATTCAAATGTGTGTTCAAAAGAGTTATGATTTAAAGTTTTATAGTTTAGGTTTACTGTGTTCAATAAATGTTTATCTTATCACGCGACCTGAAGTGAGTTTTGGATTTGGGCCCCCTGTATTGCTCTGTGAGCGGGGCATACCATGAGATACGTATGTACTGATCTTCTGTGGATATGCAGTATGTCAGCTGTTCTTCTGTCTGTTCTGTGAGTGTTCAGACTGAAACCGACAGTTGTTATCTGGGACAGGAAACACATTTGAGGGCCTTGAAATAAACAACTGGGCAGGAAACGCTTTCAGTCTTGTCCAACAGGAAGGAAAGTGAGCAGAGTGGAGGTTAAAAAGTTAAAAATGGGTGTTTCCTTCATTTACTTCATGAGCTGTGACCACCCCCCGCCCCACTATTTCTTTACTCAAAATATTACTATTTTTGTAACTGTTGTAATATTAATTAGATATCCATTCCTAAAAGTATGAATCTTAATGTTTATTGAAAAGATGTAGGAATTATTTTTGAGGATAATTACTTGATTTTGTTACTTGAAAACGTGATCTGCAATGTGTAGCAATGATATCTGGATTAATATGAAAATGTATTCTGATTACAGTCAGTGAGTATTACATGTCTGTTACATGGTGTGTGATTCATGTTACAGTTTAATGAAATCCTGAATGAATGTTTTTCTGAGGATAATCAATCATCAATAAGCACTGGATTCTGTTACTTGAAAAGATAGGATCAGAACCGGATTATGGAAACTATGTAAAACTATAAAATAAATGAACACGGTAGGGGTGGGATTACCGTAATTTCCGGGCTATGGAGCGCACCTGATTACAAGCCTCACCCATTAAATTTTTAAAGGATAAACCCTTTAGTACATACATAAGCCGCACGTGACACATTTAAACGTGTTGTAAAATGAGGATGTGTATGTGCTGAAACCGCGCGCGTGTGTAAGACGGAGGAGGGGAGAGCGCGCTGCAGCACGAGAGGGAGTGAGGGAGAGGGAGAGCAGCGAAAGTGTGTTGGGGGTGTGTTTATGAGGTGCCGTGTAGGACATTATTCAGAATTAGAATTCATAAACACATGTGAAATCTCTCACACACACTAGTGAAATGCTTGTATACATACAACTGAAAATATATTCATTCACATACACGTGTGAAATCTCTCACATACACATGTGAAAATGCTCTCACACACACTATCGAAAATGCTCTCACACACACTATCGAAAATGCTCTCACACACACTACTGAAAATGCTCTCACACACACATGTGAAAATGCTCTCACACACACATGTGAAAATGCTCTCACACACACTACTGAAAATGCTCTCACATACACATGTGAAAATGCTCTCACACACACTACTGAAAATGCTCTCACACACACTACCAAAATACTTACACAGCACATACTACTGAAATTTTCAATAGAAACGACGGAAGGCATTTCAGTAGAGACAGTTTTTTTTAAACTTTATTAGAAACGAAGTTGGTCGACGGAAGGCATTTCAGTGGAAACGAACCTGTGTCCGAATTCCTGCCCTAATCCCTAATTACAAAAACCCTATATAGTGCAGCACTATATAGTTCTCTATATAGTTCTCTGAATTTTAAAAGCAATTTGGACACCCATGCTTACTACTTTTTTCTTTCTGGTGTTGTTCATAAGGTGCTTGACACGAAAACAAATTGGCGCATTACCGCCACCACCTGGTCTGGAGGCGAACTACTCCTATTTAACGCAGAGAATGACACCTATTTGTCAGAGTAAAAACACAATAAATATGGACATTTTACAAAGACTGCTCTGTTCTGATCATGGAAAACGTGGCTGATTTATAAATAATTAAATTACAAACACTTTGGTGTTGATTTAATGTATTTGTTCATAAATAAACCCCCAAGTTATTTATTCATGGCAATATTTATTTTTTGTTTTTATGCCGCTGAACGATTAACTGGCTCTTGCGAGGAGGCATTTTCTTCTGTAGTTTTCTCACACCTTACTAAAAATGGCTTTGAATATGAATCTGTCCGTGTTCATGGCAATAATTCAACCATTTTTCGTGAAATCATTTTGTATCGTCCCTCGCCCCGCAGGAAAAAAAAACAGGTATTGGTATTGATATTATTAAAGAGATTCATGTCCCTCCTCCAGCCTCATCTTTTCATGCATTCCTCCTTTGTGTAATGTGCAACTTAATTATTAAATATATTTTCACAAATCCTGTTCGGTTAAAAGTGTGCGTGTGTCCGCGCGCAGACAGACGGCCTGAAGCGCGCTAAACCAGCTGGTAAAGATGCAGGTCAAAGTAAAAAAAAACATTGTAATGGTTCAACAGAGCTGAAAATCTATGAATTATTTTTTTCCTGATGGAAAAATACTTTTTTTTTTAGCTTCAGCCATTTCCCGTTTTTGCTGTCCTGGCCTCAGTTGGGCATCGGCACGCAGATCTGAACACCATGCGTGTCTCACGATGAAGCTCGTTTGAGGTTCTTTTCTGCTTTATCAATTGACATCATGTCCCTGCCAGGAAAACTTCTCCTTCCTTCCTCATCCAGCGCAGTGTTGCCAGATAGAGTCACAGCTCTTTCATCCTTCTGCTGCCCCAACTATCTCTCTGTGGAATACACTGGGAGTGCGGGGAAAAATAACTCTCAGCTGCAGAGGATGTGAACAGGTGAACAGGTAGAGAGGAGAAGCAGGTAAAGAGGCGGGGGAGGGGCTTTGGCTTCAAACCCTGTCAGAGAGATGAAAACGCGGGCGTCAGATTCAGACGCAGCTTTCCCTGCGGGAGTTGAAGCAGAGACTTTCCGTGGGATGATTTTATGAACTCAAACATGGAAACATGATTACCAAGTAGAACTCTTCAAAATAATAAACCTGATCTCCCTATTCTCAGTGTCTACCATGCATTGATGCAGACATCACTCCATGCAGCGATCAGACCATAACCTCTAGCTGGTAGCTCCGCCCACACGCGACCGCGGTATCAGGCTTTAAAGAACACAATTTCTATGAGGCGGGGCGGGGCGTTGCACACCCCCAACAACAGGTTAGATGACAGTGGCCATTAGGCGTCTCTACCTGGTGCTTTCACGGAGCTTCAGTACATAAGACTCCAAAAGCCGCAAAGCCTAACGTGGTCCGCTAATATATATTCATGATTCATGATGATTCCCGCGGGGTTTTTTTTCTGCCGCCCGCTCCCGCCCGCAGCACAATTCGAACCGCCCAATCACGCCCAATGCAGCCCTCTACATCGATCCACACTGGTTTTTCGTAGAGACTTCTGGGAAATTTCTAGTGCAGGCTGCCGATACACATCACCATAGCAACGCTTTTGACTGCCGTTAAATCTCGCGATAATCAACCAACTTCCGTTTCTACTGAAATGCCTTCCGTTTCTATCGAAATTTTCAGTAGTATGTGTGAGAGGATTTTGGTACTGTGTGTGAGAGCATTTTCAGTTGTGTGTGTGAGAGCATTTTCAGTAGTGTGTGTGAGAGCATTTTCAGTAATGTGTGTGAGAGCATTTTCGATAGTGTGTGTGAGAGCATTTTCACATGTGTATGTGAGAGCATTTTCACGTGTATGTGAGAGATTTCACATGTGTATGTGAATGAATATATTTTCAGTTGTATGTATACAAGCATTTCACTAGTGTGTGTGAGAGATTTCATATGTGTTTATGAATGCTAATTCTGAATAATGTCCTACACGGCACCTCATATGTGTTTATGTTTGTCATACAGAGTGAAAGAGAACTGTAATAAAAGAAGGTTTCCCCCAGAAGAAGATGAATGATTCTTTATTAACCCACTCTGGAGGCTCTGAGGGTCTGAATGGGGAAGTGAACAACCGAAGGAAGATCCGCCTTCAGCGGAGAGGAAAGAAAGAAAAAAAAGTAATCGCAGGAAAAGTTCAACACATGAGATAATAACAAAAAAATACGGTACACAGACAGGGTTTTCAAAATTTTCCAGCAGTCCAGCAGTAACTTATAGGCGTGCCGCACAGAGGAAAGCGCTGCCGGTGCAAGCGCCGGGAGTTTATCTTCCACAACAGTGACACACCGTAACACAGCACTAACAGGCTGGTTAAAAAAACATGAACGTAAAAGTCACAGAGCTTTCTTCATCTTCCTCCTGTGCACTGAAACCATGGAAGTCTTCCTCCTCAGTGCGGGATTGGAATAGCGCAAGATATTTTTCAGCACATTCTCTCAGGATCTCCTTTGTTGTCAGTGTCAATCTTATCCTGAGGCAAATTCATTCCTGAGCTAGCGCCGTCCTCTCTATCACGCAGCAGACTGGCTTTTCCAAACCCTTTGGTGACGGTGGATTGTTTCACACTGCTTTTAACGATTGCTTTTAACCTGAAAGCTGCGTCATATTGTAGTGGTGGTCACGTGCATGTTGGGTCTGTAGGCAGCAAGGGATTGTGGGATGCGGCCAAAATAGGGCTGAGCATGGGTCTTTCTTTTTGTTGCACCATGAGTGAGAGGTCTTAGAGCAGAAGTGACATCCATGCTGTTTGGCTGCTCGTGGGTGTGACAAAATGATTAGGCTTGATGCCGAAAATACGATTACATATTCAGCCTCCCAATTTGCCTCCTCCTCTCTGAGACAGTGGGACAGCTTTTTAGCACGGCCAATTGAGTGGGAAATCACATTGAACTTGCGTCTCACACATACTGTAGTCTCCCAGTCTCATGCTTACCATTTCTGCTCGAGCACCTCTAGCGGCCGTTAGAAAAAATGCATAAATTAGCCGCATCATTGAATAAGCCGCAGGGTTGAAAGCGTGTGACAACAGCAGCGTCTTATAATCCGGAAATTACGGTATATAAATGTACTTCTTCCCACACCTTTTCAAGCAATAAATGAAGCTCTACATGACTTTAGTTTATGATCACTATATTTTTTGGGATCAAGTGTGTCTCTGAATTAATGATTCAAAGAGGTTCATTGTGTCTATAAAATTATACTGCGTATTTAGTTTGTCTTTTATCAGACACTGGTTTGTTTTGTAATGTAACACGTACCGACATGTTTCGGTGGAATGTCTTCCACCTTCATCAGGGTCGTCATCAGGTGGTGGTGTGTGACGTCTTTAAAAAACAGCTGATTGTGACTGAGGCGGAGTCACCTGTCAAACTTTGACAAGTGACTCCGCCCCTTAATGTCCGTTTTTTGCTGGAGGATGTTGCTCCAGGTGTGGGGGAGCAGGAAGGCTCCCTCATCCCTGTTCATGGTCACAATCAGCTGTTTTTTAAAGACGTCACACACCACCACCTGATGACGACCCAGTGTCTGAAAAAAACAAATTAAATACGCAATGTCTCTGAATTGTTTGTTTTCTTGTTTAATTAATGCATTTCATTATTTCTGTAATAAGTTTGATACATTTGTTTGACTTCTTCTTGTATCGTCTACAATTAATGCTAAAAATAACCAAATCAATCAATCAAAAGTAAACTTCTCATAGAAGGAAAAAAGTGAGGACTAAGAAACTGTTAAACAGCAAGAAGTCAGCGAACATTTTTGAATATTTCCAAGTCATAAATTACCGAACCTGATTCATTTCAAAATAGGACAAGATATTTCTGTCCAAACTGCTGTTTTTTTGACATGCATAACATCTGACTTGCATAAGGGTGAGGAGAGCGTTAGAACCGGAGGCGAATGTTTAATGGGAAGCAAACAATTAGAGCAAAGCACAGGATATAGCACGACGATAATCAAAGTATAAACATCAATTACTCCATAACAGCCTGTAATTTGCAGCACCAACTAAAAAGCTGCTGAACAAAAAACAAGAATCCGGCAGCTTGACTTCAACAGCAGAGCATGCTTTTTTTCTCTAACATGAACATCCATCAAAGCACTTTAATTATTGTTTGTGCTTTCAATTTCAACCATTTGAGCCTATATCAAATACGTTCTTTAGTGAAGAAAGCTGCCATTCATTATTTCTAACCCTAGAGCACTATAGCCAGGTGATTTTCACCCGAACAAAACTATTTACATGAATTTCAATATGTGGCCTTACCAGGGAAGTTTCACATGTCTCAGGAATGGGTGGACCACAGACCAAGTTTCTAGGATCATTTGGTTATTTTTTTAGGAACTTTTTATTCTCAAATTCTTAATTTTCAGCATGTTTTTAGGAATTTCCTATGTTTTTCTTGTTGATTTTGTTACACATACCACAGTTGAAAATACAAAACACTCTAATTTATCACGTTTTGTCATGTTTTGATCAATTTTTTATGACAAGTACTTTTTGTTGGGTAAATTATGTTGGGGAAAAATTGCCCGGCAAAAGTGATGGTGTAACTTTTAATAGTAAAAGTGTTCCAGAGTTAAACCTGAAAACATAATTTTTTTTAACATCATATCCCTTTAAATTAAATATTCATAGCACCCTTAAATTTTTTATTAGAAGAAACCTTTTTTTACAGTTTACAAAAGATCCACAAATCAAATTCAGTGTTTATCTTTGAATCTGCATCAGCTTCTGTAATGGAGCTTGTGGACACTTGGTATGTCTGTCCAGTTACAGTAAATGAATGATTAAGAAAATTGGAGAATGTGAAACATAACAAGTGTCAGCAGATAACAATGGAGAAAAGAAATCATAGTTAAGAGCTTTGTGCTGGAGAAACAGGGGTAAATATTTGTACAGCATGCAGGAAAGCTGTTGTTGACACCAAATGCATGATGCAGCAAAACACTGTTCATTAAGAACTGCTGTGTGTGTAGAGAGTAGCCATAAATACAACATAATGGAGTCTGTCTCGAACTTCATCAAGGAGGATGGGAGAAAGCTTTTTTTCCACAAAGGTTTGATTTTCCCCCCAATATGTTTGTATTATTCAATAACCTGCAAGGATGTGATGCTGACCAGCACTGTCTAAAATGAGGACATAGATCTTACCTCTACAGTTGAATTTTCCCTCCTTCCATGGGTATGTAGCCATAGGTTTGTTTCCAGTGGAACCCAGAAATTGAGAAGGTAAATCCCCATTGCTTTGGGCAGGTGTCTGTGTTTTAACCATGCTATCAGTGATGACAGGCCAGGAAAAAGAAGCAATCCTCTGTAAGATCAAGTCAACACCATTTGTTGCTTCACTGCCACCTTCTTCCAAAGAGCCAGCAACTGTGGGGCTGGAGGTGACGGAAGAGTTTGAAGGACTATGCATACTGGGGGCAGCCTGAAAAGCTGATGGAAAACCCATTTGAAAGCAATGAGGTGAAAAAAGGGGTTCAGTAGAGCCCCTCATCTCTGGGACAGGTGAAGCTCCCTGCCAAGGAATTGGAGAACACTGGGAGGATAGAGACAAAAGGCTGTGTTGTCTGTAAAGGGAACAGTCCAGACTACTGAGAGAGGCTGCAGGCCTGGTTGCTGTAGAGGAGTCACAAGGGTGGTTCTGGGGGGCACAGAGCCTTTGTGGTGGACTTGCTGAGGTACTTAAGTTCATGTTTTCCGATTCAGTGGGTGGAGAAGCTGTTGGTTTGCTGCTAACTAACTTGTCCAAATCCAATGGGAACTTGTTGAGCCGTGGAATTTCTTTGGGCTTTGGCAGTGAAGACTTAAGTACCTGGGTAACATGTTGACCAGTTTTTTTAAAACCACCTTCTCCAAAGGCATTGGCGTTACTCAGATGACCACTCCAGTTGGCACTATCATCAACATGCCTTGTTCCATTAACATCTGTGTGCATTCGCAACAATCCTACTCCTTCCTTTGCACTTTGGAAGTCTTGGAATGATGCAAACCCAAGGCTCTTGTCCAGATTCTCCTTAACATTCAAAATACCACCTTGTGGGTCAAACTTTAAAACACTTCCATGGGAGGAAATCTTCAATTTATTTGATTCAAGGTGTTGTTGGAGTTGATGGGGTCCATGGGACTCCCTTTGAGATGAGGGGCACTGGTAAAACACCGGTCGGTTGACAGGCCTTCCCTCACAAAAGTACTCCAGACTGGACGAAGAGCTGTGAAGGTCGTCATTGTCACTGCCCTCCCGTGAGCATGTAGTTGGGTTTAGCTTGTTTTGAAACGAAGCGGCTCTGGTCACAGAAGAGCCGTTGTTCAGAATGACTGGCTTGGCCATGGTACCTCGATTGAAGGAAAAACTGCCACCAACACTGCAAGTTTTGAGCACAGAGCTGGAACTGTAACCCAGGCGGATGTGGGAGTGGGGAGCAGGAGTCATGATGTTGTTGTTGAGGGAAAAAGGAGTAGAATGGCATTTTTCTTCACCGACTTTGTTGTGATGAAGGAAGAAATTGCAGGAAGAGGAAGATTTGGGGGAAGAGGCAGGAGAAGGTGTAGAGATGTACTGTGTGTCCTCCACTACTTCATCATCAAAGGATCTCTTTAATGCTGTGTAAACAAAAAAGAATGAATATCAATTAGTAGTAGTAGCAAGCGTACTCTGGCACAGTTCTAAAACAGGCACTGCATTAAAAAAGCATTGGCTTAGTCTATTAAAAGCTCAAGCAGCAAATCTTTCAGTAGCAGTGTTTAGGATGATCACACCGGTTTGCTTTCACACACAGTCCTCAGGAGAGAACCACACTGAAGGGAACCAAACCGCCTTGAAAATGTCCACAGTTCGAGCAACTCTACCTGTGGAGGTGTGCTTATTTTGGAGGTTCTTTTGCCCATAAAAAGCTCTGAGGACTGAACACAATCCAGAAGAAGAAGAAAATTGGCTTGTCCATTGAGCGTCATTTATGATTAAGCAATGCAGTTCCTCACAACACACGATGCCATGCTCACCCAGCAAATATTTTAGAACAGTTTTCAGTTCCCAACTTTCTAATTCAAACAGTGACTGGTTATATTTCTCCTCCTTACATGTGTAGCTTATGTCATTTCTGTTACCAACTTAAACTCTGTAAAAAGGAAAAAACTACACATTGCTGTCTGTAGTTGGGTCTCCATTAACTATGAAATTGCACAAATTGAATTTGGGATAAGAAATTTGCCCAATGGAAACAACAATTTCAAAAAAGACATCTATCAATAAAAGTTTTAGCACTTGGAGGAGGTGGTTTTAGACGCGTTTGGTCATATTATGCAAAACTGCAGTGGAAACACTTTTTTTCAAATTAAATGAGTCCTGTGACCAACAACCGGATGGGGATGTGCGGAACTGGTGGCCTTTGGAGCCACCAGAGGTCTCACAGTGTCACACAGCTCATCAAAGTTGAGAGCGGCCGTGGTGCAGCGGTAGGGCGGTCGACCCATGATCGTAAGGTTGCAGGTTCGATTCCCACCATGCACGCCCATGAGTCGAAGTGTTCTTGGGCAAGACACTGAACCCCACCTTGCCTCTGGTGGTAGGCGGGCACCTGTGTTTGGCAGCGTAGTGGCCACCAGTGTGTGAATGTTTGTGTGAATGTGTGTGTGACTGGGTGAATGGGTCTGTGACTGTAAGTATACGCCATTTACCATTTACCAAAGTTGAGTGTGTCATGTGGTATTGTTGGATTCACAGCTCCCCTGTAAAATCACCAACCAGCATTCCTAAAACAGTTTCATCTATAGCCCCACCCACGTGTAAGGAGCTCGCCATTCCACAGCCTGAAGAAGACGCTGACGTCTCCTTTGACGGCGGAAATGTGAATGTATCCGCTTTCAATCAAAGTATTGGTCACATATGTCACAATCTTTTTCAAATGACATCACGAGAGTTGGTGTGCGTTTATTCACATAAATATGATTTCATGAAAATAGTGTAATTGCCAAATTGTGTTGTTTCAACATTTCTAGAATTTTGATAAAGTTCTGCGCATATGTTTGATGGAAATGCATCTAATGAACTCTTTTTTAGGATTCTAAATTGTGTTATTTAAGTAAAAATGCTATTCTTTGTGTTTTGATTTTTCCTTTTTCTCTTACTACAACTTACTATTAGTAAGCGGTCAAGATTTGTTAAAAAATATGTGCCAATGAAGAAAATTTAATTCTTAGATTTAGCAGCTGTAACATACTTGCTAAAAACATATTTTGAATATATACACTGCTGGTCAAAATCAAAAAGACCATCCATCCATCCATCCATCCATCTTCTGCTCATCTAGGACCTGGTCGTGGGGGCAGCAGTCTAAGCAAAGATGACCAGACTCCCTTTGCCTCAGCCACTTCCTCTAGCTCTTCTGCGGGAACAATGAGGTGTTCCTAAGCCAGCCAAGAGACATCGTCTCTCCAGCGTGTCCTGGGTCTTCTCCGGGAGCTCCGCCCAGTGGGACATGCCCGTAACCCCAGGAAGACATCCAGGAGGCATCCATATCAGATGCCCGAGCCACCTCAACTGGCTCCTTTCGATGTGGAGGAGAAGCGGTTCTACTCCGAGCTCTCTACGGTGACCGAGCTTCTCACCCTATCTCTAAGGGAGCGCTCAGCCACCCTACGGAGGAAGCTCATTTCAGCCGCTTGTATTCAGGACCTCGTTCTTTGGGTCACGACCCAGAGCTCATGACCATAGGTGAGTACTGGAACGGCAAAAGGCAAAATTGACAAAGCCTCTCGGATAAGAGGTGAAACGTCTTTTAACTTTAAGAACTAAGCCCAGATGACACCCCCAAAACCTAATACTAGGATCTTCTCTGATGAGAAAAAAGTAACCATGATGGTTCTACTGGCTTTCAACGTTACTGGTATGACAAAGAGATCCCACCTGAAATGTTTTCTACACAGCAAAAAGGAGGAGGAGCCATCATGGTCTGGGGTACTGTTTCCTTCAATAAAACAATTGAGCTTCAGGTTGTGCAGGAGCGTCAAACCGCAGCTGGCTATGTGGAGATGTTGGAGGGGCCTCTCTCATGACAGAGGGCCCCGCCTGTGTGGTGATGACAGGGTTTTTCAACAGGACAATGCTGCAGGCGACACCCGCTTGACATAGGACTTTTTTCAGGGGAAAACGTCACTCTTTTGGAACATCCTGCATGATCTCTGTGAAGAATAGTTAGAAACTGCCTTTAACTTTTATTACACTAATGGTTTAAACTTAATTCACTGAGCATGTATTGTCATCTCAAAATTTCATTTGAAACATTTGAAGACAGCACAGCCAAGCTATTTTCCTCACAGTTTATTCTCATACTCCTTTTTTCTGTGCATGTGTGATCTGCTGAGGAGGCCTCAGAGTTATCTTTACTTTAGCCTTGGAGCTTCTCTCCAGCAGTAACCTGTGGGCGTGATTTTCACACAGGGTCTATCGGACGATCTTCTGAATATGCAAATGCAGGGTTTATATACCAATCCCATCTCTGAGCTCGTTGGTTTGGACTTTGAATGCACCATGTTCATCTGTCTGTCCCCTTCGTATTTGTACGAAGTAAAACCTCCACAAAAGATAAGTAACTATCTCTGAGTCGTTATTCATTTATTTCTGTGTGCAAGAAACTGACGGGGTACGAACCTAAAATTTAATACAGTCCTTTCTAGAGAATCCAGTTTCTTCACAATCTCCTTATTTAAATCCAATTGAGAGCATTTGAGGATGGATGGTATGGGAAACTTATAAAAATGGACATCAATTCCAGACAGTAGATGTCTTTCATGAAGCTATCTTCACTACTTAGCACAACCTTCCCATTAGCCTTTTAGAAACACTCACATCAAGCATGTCAGAACGAGTTTTTGAGGTGATCAACAAGAATCTGAGAGCTACTCATTACTGAACGTTCTGTTTGGACCCTTCTGTTTTGAGGATGTAACAGGTATTTTATTTGAACAGTCTGCTCAAAATGTGTGGCTTCTTGATCCCATTTCTTCTTTCTTTGAGCTCTGTTTAGAACCTGATTCAAATGCAAATTCATTTAATTTATTAACTGCTTTTAAGATTTTGATCAGAAGTCTATATATGGAGACAGAGTCTTTGCAGCAGTGGCTCCATCCCTCTGGAACTCCCTTCCTCTTAGCCTCAGATCTGTAGACCCAGTGTTTTCTTTTAAAAAGCAGCATAAAACATATCTTTTTAAAATAGCTTTTTCATAATTCTTTTTTATTCTGTGTTTCACTGTGAAGCACTTTGGGATTTTTATCTTGAAAGGTGCTATATAAATAAAGGTTTTTATTATTATTAAAAATCTGAACAGCTTTTACCACTGAGTACGTCACTGCCCTTTTGCAAAGAGAAATGTAACTCAGACAGTTTCATGAGAAAGTGCTGCTTTCCAGGTGTACTGAGAATCCAGTGCTCAATGCTGGGGAAGTTACTTAATGTCAGACTCATGAGGGTTATGTTAACAACAGTAATGAATGGTGGCAGGTGAGCTTTAAATCACACACATAACTGCACAACTATTGGCCAATAGCTTCTCTTGGCTCCAGGCAGTCTGAAAAAATGTCTGTGTGCTGGGGGGTGGGTGGGGGGGGGGGTGGTACTGCAGGTAGGAACCTGCCCTCTTGCAAAAGACAAGGAGCCGTGGTATCAGGTAATTGCGGAAAATCTGTCAATTGCTGGCAAAGTAATTATGACACTGCTGCACCTCGTCTCACCTGCAGGGTTGTGAGTGGAGGAATGGTTGGGGTGCATTCATATTTTTATATATTTAGGGGGGAAATACAAATTACTAACCAAGACTAAGGACTTTGAAAACCTTTTTTCCTTTAACATGTTTTCTGAAAACGCTACGTCAGGCCAGCTTGCCGAGGTGCTGGGATCCCAAAACATGCCAGGTAGCCATTCTACGAACCTGTGGCGTCAGTTATACTGTACAACAAATGTTTCTGCATCAAACAGCATAAACCAAACTGCCAACAAAAATGTGCTGTTAACACAGACCATAGTGGAAAATTGAAGTTGTTTAATGAAAATTTGTATTAAAATGACAAATTAACTGCAGTGCAGTCTGCCTCTACGCTGATGATGGACAATAATGCAGACACAGGACGAGTCAAAGATGGAGTACAGGTGGAGGTCATGACTCTCAATATCAGATGTCCCAGAAAACAGCAGCCAGCAGTCTGGAGGGTTGAAATAGGGCAAAGGAGATGAAAGAGAGGAACAGACTGCATAAAAACAACCATCCAAAACCTGACAATGGATAAAAAGGTGAAAATAGAGACTCAGAATTAAAGTCACCTTTCATTAGCATGAGCAATTTCCCCTCAGCACTTATTTCATTTAGCAGCTCAAGACATTGCAATGCTGGATTAACGATATGTGAAGCCTCAACAATCTTTGCAAGAAGAATTTGCTGTGCGATTTTTTGTTGTCTTCTCCCTGAAACAACATCAATGGACATTTCTGTGTAAAGTCGTGTTAGTCGGCACCTGATTTAAAACCTGCAAATTATACAACTGCAAATACATATGGTGTTCTATAAGCCACACCTCATTTGCTAAATAGCTGAGTTTTTGCACAGTCTACCAGAAATGACTATATGGCATATTTGTGTGAAGCCATCACTCAAAATGAATTTCAAGTACCAGTATTAGTTTTCCCTTTTAACACACGTAGCTAAAGTTAATATGTTTTACGAGTACTGTCGAGCTTGAGCATGTTCTTATGCACACAGACCTACAGCAAAACACAAGCGGTTATATTATTGTTTTTTAAGATTTTATGATTTTTATTATCGTTTTACATATCTAATGCTCCATGTGAAATAACCCCCCCCCACACACACACACAATGTGATTAGAGTTTCAGGTGTTTGTAAACAACCCCATACAAATTTACAACATGATGAAATTTTATCTTCATAAACAAGAGATAAAGAGAAAAAAAGCATCTGCATTGGAAGGACTTCAAGAGTGAGATAAAAATAAATTCCGCCTTAAATCCAAAATGAGTTTATTCAAATATTAACCTAATGCGTCAGGAGATTCATAACTCTTATTGAAACAGTAACATCTGTCCAACACACCAGGCCTTCAGCTCTGGTCTGTTAGCTCAGGTGCTGGACATGACAGGTTTAAAGAAAGACAATAAATTTAGCTTTTGTTTTCTCCATTGTAGCACTGTTAAAATAAAATACATTAAGGGACTAGTAGATTTGACAATTATTTTACAATAAAACAAAGACTAACGTGAAAACCCATATTTTAAACTTGTTAAAAAGGAACACATAGATTTAATCCGGAAAACAGATCCACACAAAAGCTTAGAAAGTTATTTAGGCTTTGGATAAGGACAGGTCAATAGTGTTGTACTGTGGGAGCTAAAGAGCTAAGAGCTGATGACATATTCTAGCTAGTTAACATGGTTTCCCACTTTTACACTGAAGCCAGGTTTGAGACATAACCAGGTTCAAAATTATGTTTCTGAGTATTTCTTTGTTCAAATCATTGTGAATCAGGAACAGAGGAAAAAAGTGACACTGGAAAAAGCTTGGATCAGTCACGTAAGTGCCACAGTGGGCGGGGCCAAAGTCTCCAAGCTCCGCCCCTTCCTGATCCTCCACCTGCAGACCAACAGAACGTCTCTGTTTTCCTGGTCTAAGCTGGAATCTGGATCAGAACCGGACGGATGGATGGATCTGATGTTGCTGCTGTTTTAGTTGCTACACTAATGTTAGGTTGGGGGGTTGAGGGGCTGTAAGCTAGCTGGAGAGAGTGTAAACAGTCACGCCCACAACTCAGAGGTGAATTTCTAATGAACTTTAGCTGCTCCGCAGAAACTATGTCCTAGAAAACGACAGAGATTTTGGGATTTTGACTAAAAACAGCATTATCATTAAAAGACCACTTGGAACACTGGAAACAGATCAGAAGATGATCAAAGTGGGGCTTTAACTAAGTACTTGCTAAAATGAGAGGGTATTTGGACTGCTGTGTGTTTAATCACACAAATCAACAACCATTTCCTCTACGAAGATTTTTTTGAAAATAACATTCTGATCTGTCTTCTACGATAGTCCATAATAGCACAACAGTGATCTACATTTTTTTTGTAATGCAAGACGATCTTAAAAGACACGTAGTGAGCATAGTAAAGGTTAAATTTTCTACTGAATGAATGGTTTAAAGACTAAAACGGTAGTTTGCCAGAACTTGAGCTTTAACAGCATCAGGAAATTAAAACAAGAGCTTCAGTGAAATATCTTCCACAATGAATAAAATCAGTCTTTAGTTTTTGAGTTGTGACAAATGCCCCAGAAAGACGTCTCCTGACTGAATAAATCAGCAGGGTGTGGTTTTCCCTGCTGGTCACCTGTAACACTTGCAGCCACCTTCATGGCCTGAAAACTGAATCTAGCTGACAGAGGACTGGGGCAAACCCTGCCATGTTCCTCCACCATGCAGCTCCTACTCATCCTTTTTGTCCTTTTTTCCCCCCTGTCCACCAACGGCACAATCAAGTTCATGCTTCTCACCTGGTTACCCCTACATACATGCCCTTATGCTTCAACCTCAAGTCTGTAACTCTTTGGAAAAAGTTTGGACACCTCTGGCCATGAGGAAAACCAGAGTGGAGGTTCATGGATGTGGTAAATGAGGACAAGACGGTGAATGAGGAGGATGCAGAGGAGAAGGTTAGGGTTTTTCTTTATTAAATGCATTATTAGATGCATTAGATATTAGAGCAGCAGATGGAAAAAAGAAGAAGAAGCTGGTTAGTTTTTGTTGTTTTTTGACGCGTGTGTGTATGTGTTACCCACAACGTTCACACAGCAGGAACAGCAGCAGCTTAAATACTGGCCTTATTGCTTTCACTAATTGGATAACCATTGTGACATTAGTGACCGGTGAACTGGTTAACAGTAAGACCCCAGAGGGCCCAGCCTAAAGGGTTGCTGAGTCTGGGCTTGTCCCCCCCACATGCCATTAGGTTTCATGGTTCAACACATCGACCCCCACATACACTGATTTCTACAACATGCAGATTGTCAAACATTTAGAAGCAGCTACAGATCGTTCCTTGTTCTGCATCCATCAAAAGTCTTTTATGTTTAAACTCTGATTATTAAAGTGTGTATATATAAGTCAGCACATCTGGAGAACACATCTGGAAGAGACATTCCAGACATCCATGTTTCATGTTGTAATACTGAAAATAACATGTCTCTGAAGATGATCACGTACGCCGATGAAACAGCATTTTCATGCATTACATTTTAAGAGTGAGGTTGACTGACTTCAGAAAGAGCAAAAGGTGAATCCCTAAACATACTAGTTCAAAGTTTCATAAAACAAGATCTGTCATTACTGCTGAGTTTTGCACACTGGAAGAAACTCTTACAAGGGCTCTTTTCAGTCATTTCACAAACATTCTTAATGATAAATTCTGCTAAAACAGTCGAGAGTAAATATGCCAGACAGTCAATCTCAAAAGATCAATAGATAAGCATTAAGGCTCCACCTGCTTTTATTGATTGACAAAGTAAAAGTAAAAGGTTAGCATTTAATAAAGAGACCGTTTAAAAAAAGGTACAAGTTACAAAATGTTCATTTTAAAATAAATTTGGAAATTTATCACAGTAAGTTATGTGAGAAAGTATTTTCTAGTATCTATTGACCTTTCAGATGAATTATGATCCATATTTATATTTAATGTTTTTCACCTTTCGGCTTAACGCGTTGGGGGTTACAACAGCTCAGTTATTCGCACAGGTGGTTTGGCAGAGTTTTTCCTGACTACAACCCTGTATTTTCAAGGTACTGGGAGACGCAGATAGGCAGCAGCACAACCTGCACTGGATTTTGGGAGCGCGGCCTTACCCATTACTCATAAACTAATGTTCACATCGCTCTGGGACAGGGTGAGGCTGATGACCCTCTTTCCATTAATCCAAAGTTCAATCTTTGAGCTGCCTAGAGCCATGTTCCATCTTGACATAGTGATAACAGGTTTCCTTAAGATGCACAGGTGTTAGTCCAACCAGATTAAACCAAACACATATGTTTTCCCTAAACCTGAGTTTATAGATGGTTTGACTATCCCTATTTACAATTACAGTTCCTACCATTTGTCCAGATATAGATCATTCAGAAGAGTTCTTCGTCTAAAATTATCATCAGTCTCCTCAGATATTTTGTTTCCCTCTGAAGTTTTCAGATCATCTGGTCGGAGAAAGGAAACACTGCTATCTCTGTTTCCGCGGGCTCAGTCATTTCTTGTCAGCTGATGCAGATTCATGACTGCAGCACCTTTCAATCATGCAAAGGCTTGTTGTTTCCAAGAGGACATCAAGATCATCATGAGTGAATTATCATGGTTTATCTCTACAGGAGTTCAACTTAGGAAGATTTCATCTCTTCGTATAAAAGGCAGAATAAAGATACTGAAACACATTTATAAGAGCTATTAAAGGCGCTGGCCAACATGTAAGAAAGTAAGCCTCCACAGAAAAGACCAAGCAGAGTCTTCAGCAGATCAGAGGAAATGAGGAATGAACTGACTAGAGCAAAAGTTCATCCAAACTTCAGAAAACAGTCGTTTAGGTTCTGATTTTTAATAGAACTTGTACCCGTGTAAGCATTTAAAGGACAAGAGAGAATCCTCATTAGTTTTTCCAGCAACTTGTCTGTTTTCCTGTGCTTGAACCTCTGGAGAACCAAAATCTACTGGTAGCAAGCAAAAGTATCACAGCTGCAGATTTCATTTTCAGCACAGTTGTGACTCAGTGAGCTCAGAGGCTGTACACACACCAAACTTGTGAATGGATCATTTTGAGAAAAAGCATCAACATCTTACATTTTCTTCTTTTTATACCACTACATAACCTTTTCCCTCTTTACAAAAACATACTTTTTCACCCAAAAAAATTGATGTAAAAGTTCATTTATGTTTTTAGCTTTGATCATTTTCTTTTTTTGTTCTTAACTGTCAGTCATACATTAAAGTCCTGTTTCAAATATCAAAATATGCTTAAAATGTTCGAGTTTATCCAAAGTCAGATGAGTTTTCAAACCATTAACAAGGTTTATCCACTTCAGAAAGGAAATGTGCTGACTAAAGCCTTAGATGGGTTACAATGACCCTAATAGCTCCATATTTGGAGGAGACGGGGTTCCTGCAGTGCCAAAAAACATATATCTTTTAAAACTATAAGCTAATTTTATTAAGTCCCAACAGCAAAAAAAAGGATAACACAGAAAAACATCATGTGAGTTGCACTGGAATATAAGTTGCAATTTCGTAGCCAAAGAAAAAACTCAGCCAAGCCCAGCATAATGCTGCGTTTCAGCAGTACTTCCATCTCTCTGCAATCCATTTAAATGACTTGCTGTCCCTCATTAGTACAAGGAGGGAAAAAATAGAAACAATAAAATGAGGGAAAAATATTCTTACAGTTCAGGAGAACAATCTGATTCTCCTCTGTACTTGTTTTGAACCAACTCACTAATCAGAATTCTTCTTCTGCATTTCTGTCAGTAGCCCACAGAACCCTCTAGTAGTTGTTAGTGGGAGTTCAACAATTTCTGACCCTGTTTATTAAAAAAAAAAAAAATCACTTATGTGTCGCGCCTGAGTATAGTGCAAGTCATACTCCCAGCAAACTATGAAAACAAAAACTGCGATTTATAATCCATAAAGTACAGTTATGTTTGGGTTTCTTAGACCTATTTTATTGTCATAGCACACAAACTGAGCAGCAAGTAAAAAAACAGCAAAGAATTTGGCAATGAAATGTCATTGCTTGGCTCCATGAGTAGTAGGAGTTGGTACAAAGTGTATAATTTATATAAATAACCTATAGAATCGCTACCCCAAACACATGTATATACTCTGCATTGAAATAGTACACATTCATGTAAAATTGTGTTAATGTTGCAGAGATTTATAACATTTTGTTGTTAAGCAGTCTGATGGCCCAGAGGAAGTGGCCCTTTCTAAATCTGATCGTTCATCACCAAAAGTTACTGAACTTTTTTCTAGATTTCAGCCAGGTGAACAGTCCATGATTGGGGGGAGGGTCTGACATGATCTGTTGGACCATGGGCAAACAGCTCTTGTGTGCTATGTCCTGGATATGTGACCTTCACTCTTCTCTGCAGCAACTTTCAGTCTGAGGCCCTGCAGCTACCAGACCAGATGGGGATGAAACGTATAAGCAGGTTCTTGATGGTCTCTATAGAACGTGCAGAGGGTTGGTGGGGGGAAATGAAGCCATTTTCAGTCGGTACAGGAAGTGCAGGTGCTGTTGGGTCTTCTTCACCAGGAAGGTGGTGTCAAGATAGATAGATAGATAGATAGATAGACTTCAATAATCCCGAAGGAAATTTTAAGTGGCCAGCTGCCCATTCTTAAAAGCCCAATCATTCCTAAAACAGATAAAAACACAATAAATAGATAAAAATATAAAAAGATAAAAAGAGTAAAAGCAAGTATGAACAATTCCTAAAAAAATGTCAAGTTTCCAAGAAATTCAGCTTAATCAAAATCAGAAGCAAGAGTAAAAGCTCTCAACACAGAGTGTTGTGCAGTCTGATGGCTCGTGGGACAAAGGACTTTCTAAGTCTGTCTGTGGTGCAGCGTTGTGATAAAAGTCTGCTGCTGAAGCTGCTCTTCCTTTCACTGAAGGCCTCATGCAGAGGGTGTGTAACATTGTCCATAATTGCCTGAAGTCTGGACAGTGTTCGTTGTTCAGCCACCTCCTCCACTGTGGCCAGCTTCAGTCCCACAACAGAGCTAGCCCTCCTGATGATCTTGTTAAGTCTGGTCAGGTTTCTCTTGCTTGTGCCGCACCAGCACACTACAGCGTACAGCAGAGCACTTTCAATCACTGTTTGATAAAACATACTGAGAAGCTTGGTGGAGACGTTAAAAGAGGCCAGCCTTCGCAGGAAGTACATCCTGGATTGACATTTTTTGTTGAGCTGGGTGGTGTTCTCGTTCCAGTCCAGTTTCCTGTCCAGCACCACTCCCAGGTATTTATAAGACGTGACTGTCTCCACCAGGTCACCGTCTATGCATATTGGCTGGGAGAGAGGGGGTTGTCTTCTGAAGTCCAGAATGAGTTCTTTGGTTTTCCTGATGTTCAGCTGGAGCTGGTTCTGCTTGGACCAAAGAACAAAATCCTGCACCAGCTGCCTGTACTCCACCTCCTTGTCCTCCCTAATGCAGGCCACAATGACGGTATCATCCGAGAATTTTTGGATGTGGCAAGCCTCCGTGTTGTGTTGGAAGTCGGTCGTGTACAGAGCAAACAACATCGGAGAAAGAACTGTGCCTTGAGGTACTCCCACACTGCTGCAGAGTGTTCTTGAATGGCTGGCCCCCATCCTGACAAACTGGGGTCTGTTCATGAGGTAGTCCATGATCCAGGATATTAAGTATGGCTCCACTGACATACTCCTAAGTTTTTCCTGCAGGATTGGGGGTTGGATTGTGTCAAATGCACTGGAGAAATCAAAAAACAACATTCTCACTGCACACCCCCCTTCATCAAGGTAAGACAACGTGCGGTGGAGGAGACACAGAACGGCATCCTCCACTCCCACCTTCTCCCGATACGCAAACTGCAATGGATCCTGGGCATGTTGCACCTGGGGCTTCAGCATCTGCAGCACTAACCTCTCCATGGTTTTCATTATGTGAGAGGTCAGTGCCATTGGTCTGTAGTCTTTATTGTCCCTCGGCTGCTTGACCTTGGGCAGAGGAACGATGCATGAGGTCTTCCAGAGTGTCGGTATTTTACCTAGGCGCAGGCTCAGGTTAAAGAGATGCTGGAGAGGACCTCCCAGCTCATCTGCGCATGTCTTCAGGAGCCTGGGGCACAACCCATCTGGGCCTGCTGCTTTCCTGGTCTTCAGTTTCTTCAGCTCTCTTCTTACCTGATGTTCAGTAAGTGAGGTGTAATGAGGGAGAGCTGATTCCACCAGTGCAGGTTCATTTGTAGGATGAGGAGGGAATAGTGGGGCACAGGATGAGGTAGGTGTGGGTTGTGCGGATGAATTAAACCTATTAAAATGATCATTTAGATCATTGGTTCGCTCCACACTGTCTCCTCCAGATGCAGCCCCTTTTTACACCCTGTGATTGTTTTCATTCCATCCCACACTTCTTTTATGTTGTTTGCTCTCAGTTTCCCCTCTATCTTAGCTTTGTAGTTTTCTCTAGAGCTTCTCAGACAGCACCTCAACTCAGCTTGCACAGCTTTTTTCTTTTCCAGATTCTTTTCTTTGTAGGCTCTCTTTTTCCTGTTGAGGACCTCCTTCGTCTCTCTGGTGATCCAAGGCTTGTTGTTAGCATAACAGCGCACTGTCTTTGTGGGCATCACAATATCCAAACAGAAATGGATATAGTCTGTCAGACACTGTGACGCCTGCTCGATGTCCTCACCGTGGTGGTCCAGTAGCACGCTCCAGTCTGTGCTGTCAAAACAGTCTCTAAGCTCCTCCTCCGCCTCTGGGGCCTCATTTATAAACGTTGCGTACGCACAAAAGAAGGCGTACGCCACTCTCTACGCAATAGTTGAGATTAGGGTTGGGCGATGTCCCTTAAATTGGCCGTTGGGGGGGGGGGGGGGGGGTATTTTTACATTTTTCGTTCTTATATAACTGCTATTTGTTTTTTTTGCTTTTTTCATTTTATTTCCCAACTAATGACTAATCCGCGATGATCCAGTATAAACTGAGGGAAGTGACTTTAACAAAAAAAGTAACAAACAAATTAGAAAAGAAGTAGTCCGCTCCCGCACTTCCGGGGGAGTGCGGACTTACAGCTTTGTTTTTGATGGGAAGGGGGGGGGGGGGTACATGAGCGGTATGTGTGGGAGATTTAAGACTGCGATCCGTCCCGCAGCTCTAGGGGTACTACCTACCGAACTCAGAACCGGGTCTAAAAGTGTGTGTCTGAGCACAGCTCGGATCGTCAGCACACACAGCGGTTTGAGCTTCAAAGCAGAAATGTCGCTCAGTCCTTAGAAAACATTCAAACAATCACGTGGATTTGTGTTTCCAGTCGTGTCCCGACTAAATAAAGGCTGATGTTATTCACAGGATGCAGGGCCACCCAAAGCTAATGTTGTTAGCCCGTGTTAGCATACTGCTAATCCTGGCTTCGTTCAGAAAAAGCACTGACCACACGGATTAAAATTCAAATGATGAGCGAACAGGTGTTTCATAATAACCGTAACATTATTAAAGGCACGTTTAGAAGATCGTCTCATATATTACCGAGCTGACATGTCAATGTATATAGCCGCTCGGCGCTGTTTAACAATGTTTTGTATTGAATTGTTACATACAATAAAGTTTGAAAAAAAAAAAGCCGCTCGGCGGAGTTTATATCCTTCCGTTTTTCAAACCCTACTGCGCATGTGCGAATGATTTATTCCGACCGAAAGTGTGACCTTAGTGACCGTTTTTATATTCTGAAAACATTTTTCTGGGCCCATTTACACGGTTGGATTCTAATCTGACCATTGATCCCATCAAGATATTTTGTACATGTAACCGCGGCTTATGGTGTCGACGCGCAACGTGGCGGGGGCGTGGCATCACGATGGTGGTCTCTCCATCGGGATGTCAGTCACTCATCACGATGGACGATGATATCGTCCATCGGCACAACCCTAGTTGAGATTTATAAAAAGCAAACTTGACGGGAAAATGTGCGGTCCTTCACGCAAGCTCTAACCCAGGCGTACGCACAAAAACGGGTGAAATGAGAAACGGCGACGCCGTCGGCAGATGGAAGAAACACGTGAAAGTGAAAATGACAATACTGCCTCTCAGAAATAACATGAAGACTTCACAAAGCAAGTCTTACAATTAACAGCCTACACGAACACCCGTTGGACCGATCAGCAGTGAAACAAACAAAAAAAAAAATCAAACGAAAATTACAACAGAAATTCAAATGAACACATATTTGCAAAAAGAAAAGTGAAATATTTTCTGCAATATTGGCATGTTGTGCAATTCATCCTCATAAATAATATATTTAACAGAACGAAATAATGTACAAAACTGACATTCCCGTCAATGTGTCCGTCTGGCGGAGCAGATATAGGTGCAATTAGACAGACAGATGGATAGATAGAGAGAGATGCATTAATTGTCCACTAGGGAAAGTTGTTTTCATATTAAAACATTTCTTCATAAGCTACAGAATTATGGTATTCATGCATATGCCTTTAGTTTGTTTAATTTTTGATGAAACAATGTATGGCGTATGTCTCGACCATTCAGAAAGCAACAAGAAATTAAATTTGCGCTGATCAATTTCCCATTTCCACGTCGATTATTACCGACATCTGTAGCTTGTCAGATGTAATTAAATGGAGGGAAATAAAATGCCCCATCACAATGCGTAATGACGCACAATGGCTGATCTTGTGCTCTTAGAAGATGTGGCAAATGGAAGAATTCGGAGTGAACGCATCTTTAGACAGCAAGGAGACTTGTTGGCAAACGAGGACGAGTGGCTTATGAGCCGGTTCCGACTTCCTCTGCGGGCTTTTGGGGGGGGGTCACCCGGTGCATCTGGCGCGTTGGTGTCCCCCTGCGCCTCAGTCACCACTCCACTTAAAAGAGATTCCCCAATTATTGCCGCCAGTCTCTCATCAGGAGGGGTCAGCTCCGGTGTCCTCCTCCTCCCCCCCACACACACACCCGTGGCAGACACGGGTGTGTGTGTGTGTGTGTGGGGGGGGGGGGGGGGGGTGTCAGCGCTAGACGTTTTTTTGCCTTGATTTTGATGTCCGACCTTTTCTTTTTTATTTCGGCCACGGTCCGAGGTTGTGAGGCTGCAGCATTTACAGCGTCTGCCGCCGTCTGCCGCTCACGTGCCTTTTTGGCATTAGTAATGCCCACACTGTGCCCTCCAAACAACACTTTTCTCCTCTTTTCCACCTCGCCAACGATAACTTCTACTTCACATTGAGTGAAGTTACGTTTTTTTGATTTTCTCTCCGTGTTTGGCATGGTTTCGCAATCAATGAATATTCATTTGTGGGCATTTCACGGACTATTTATGGGCAACTATAGGCGTGTCATGAGGCCGCAAAAGCTGCGCAGCATTTAGAATTGGTTGTGATTTATTAAGGGAAAGATGCGTAGGATGTGCGTGCGCACGGTTTTATAACTCCGAATATTTCTGTGCGTACGCACATCCTATGTTTCATCCGTACGCCACTTCTGACGCAAATCCTACGCAAAGTTTGATAGATGAGGCCCCTGGTGTCCACCTCCTTACTATTCTGGTTGATGGAGGCTCTCTCTTCACCAGGGGTGTGTACCTGGGTTGTAGAGCGATCAGTATGTGATCCGATTTGCCGAGAGGGGGAAGGGGCGTGGCTTTGTATGCCTCCTCGATGTTGGCATAGAGTAGGTCTATTGTGTTGTTTCCGCGTGTAGCACAATCCACGTATTGACACATGGATGGCAGTGATGAGTCCAGATTGATGTGATTAAAGTACCCTGAAATCACCACGACTGCCTGGGGATGTCGGGATTGGAGGTCCGTTACTGCCGTGACCACAGTCTCCAGCGCCGTCTCCACGTGCGCTCCTGGTGGGATGTAAACACAGAGGGCCAGGACATGCGTAAACTCCCGGGGTAGGTAATAAGGCCGGATGCTAACAGCTAGCAGCTCACAATCTTTGGAGCAGATTGTTGTCCTTACTGTGAAGTGTCTGGGGTTGCACCACCTATTGTTTATGTACAATATGAGGCCACCACCTTTGCTCTTGCCACACGCTGCAGTGTTTCTGTCCGCACGCACCGTGGAGAAGCCGGGTAAATCCACAGTGTAGTCTGGTATGTTTGCTGTTAGCCAAGTCTCCGTTAGCATGATTAGGCAGCTCTCCCGGTAGGTTTGTTGGCTCCTCACCAGTGCAAAGAGTTCATCAGACTTGTTGGACAGTGAATTTACATTCCCCATGATCACTGATGGAATCGGAGGCTTGTATTTTCGCTGACGTTCCCATTTGGCTTTAGCTCTCACTTTTAGTTTTGCTCCGGCACGGGTGCCCCTGTCCCGCTTTTTTACTTCAGGAGGAATGTTACGTTTCAATCCAGCACCGTTTTTCTTTAGAGCCAGAAGTTCAGTTCTTGAATAAACCAGTCTCTGGAGGTTAATGTCATTATTTACGTACTTCCTGCGTCCATTGCATTCATTCCATTCAGCAGCTGACCGGCTGCCATGCTCCTGTGTCGGCGCCATTTTTCCAAGTGTAGAGACCAGGTTGTTCACTTTACCACAGTCCGTCAGCTGCTGCACCTCCTCCCTATAAGCCAGTTGATTGTTGTTGTAAATGAGGTATACTACTGTTGTATTGTCTGCAGGATGTGGTTAAAGGTAAACCTGGGGCAGCAGTCATGGGTCATCCATGTAAACTATAAACAGCAAGGGGCTCAAGCCTCAACCCTACGGTGAACCAATGTGGTGAGTGAAAAGACTAGAAATGTTGTGACCAACTGAGAAATGTTGCGTTTTGTTGGTGAGGAGGTCTAGCAGCCTTACACAAGGGGGTGTTAAGCCCCAGTTTAGACACAGGTGGCCCAATTTGACACCAGGTCAAAGGGAATTATTGCATTAAAAGCTGAGCTAAATTCCATGAAAAGGATTTCCACCTGTGTGTTTCATTTCTCCAGGTGTTCCAAGCTCAGGTGGACAGCAGTGGAAATAGAATTGCAGTAGACCGTTTAGCATGGTATGCCAGCTGGAACCAGACTAATGATGGAGAGTGGACATGATGTAATCCCTAACTACCATTTCAAAGCACTTCCTGATAGAAGCTGTGAGTTTAACTGTGTGGCAGTAATCGAGACCCATCAAGTTTGGTTTCCGTTGTTCGGAGTCAAGTCAGTCTGCCAGTCTCTCAAAAAGCACAGATGTGAAAACAGCAGCGAGCTAACACTAGCTACTTCAGCGAGGCTAAGGAAAAAAAAAAACTATCGCAAGCGCCGCAAGAAGTGTCTTCCACCCCAGCAACCTGTGCCAGTTCCCTCCCTGCAGCTTCAGTTTCAGCTGCTGAAGCAGCGGAACATGTGAGGATTTTTAACAGGTATTCAGAAAGAACTGAAGGATAAATCGGTTGGATGGCAGTATCCTTAGACATGGATGCTTCGATGCTAAATGCTTTTATGCTATGCTAATGGGCTGTTCCATGTGTCGCCTACATGGATCACAGTTAAAAGTCAGACTATATTTTCAAGAAGCGGACCTTTACGACGTGGCGGATAAATGCAACAAATTGAATTCATAGAACGTTTTTAAAAACTGTATTTTATAAATATAATAAGAGGCACTTTATATGGAACTTTATTAAAAGTGCCTTTGTAACATTACAGAGCCAATGTAGGTACCATAACAATTCGGCCTGCAATACTGTTCGGGGTCCTTTCCACTGAGGATGACGTCACACTACGGTGGCCCTACTTGGACAAACTACGTAGCGTGGAGATCTGCTCGGGCTCTACATATTTTCATTTCACATTTCCTTCTGTAACCCAAAGTTCTTTCCCCTCATAAGTGTGTCTGACATTATTCTTTGTAGTGTTTCTAGAGATTTTTCCACAACCCACTTTGTAAAAAGATCTGTGGCTGTTAGAATGAACCTGCTGCTCCACACGAGCTAACAGGTCTCTGAGCAGAACAGCTGGAGTCTCGTAGCTACGTGTTTGCAGGCAGGGAAGGCGCTTTGTTATTGTGTTCGGTCCGGAGAAGGGTTCTGACCTCAGTCCGTTCAGCTGCAATGCACTTAATAATAATCACAACAGTAATAAAAAGCACATTTAGAAGATAATCTCGCTCTGTGTCTGAGCTCTGTTTGTGTACAACGGACCGCATAATATTTTCTTCTATCGTGGTATAGTAATTTGTCCAGACCAATCACTATCTGACACGTCATCGGACCAACGGACAGCTAATCACATAATCCAAAGAAGATGTTAAAATAAAATAGCTTTTGTTAAATATATTCCATTATTTATAATTTGGGTTAAAGAAAGTAAAAGCAGGTAGAAAAAGTTTGATTAAAATGGATAATCTAATGTGGATTGAAAAAATCCGAGATTTCATTTTTTGGCCATATCGCCCCGCTCTACCAAGTTTGTTTATTTCTGATGTAAAGTTACATATTTTTTACATTGAAGTCAAAGGAGACTAACTTGACTGTATACCTGGTAATTGGACCAGGCTCCAGTTACTCCTATTTTCATTTTTTTTACTTGTCCTGTCCAACAGCTGAGCAAACAGATGAGAGCTGAAAATCTCTGGTGTTGGACATGTTTTACTGTTACAACAGGGGTTATGAAACATTTGACACACAATGTGTGTATTTGAAATAACCCCTCTTGTCATTTATACAAAACTTTATTCACCTTATGTATATTTGTATTTTATTTTGTTCTATTTTCAAATAGGCTAGTGAATCTAGTAGTCCAGTTGTACAGCAGATAGAAAAAACACAAGCTCCAAGTGAAGAAGTAAATAAATAAAGCTTTTACAAAAAAGGAAACCTGTAATTTACTAGCTGATTTTGTTTGAATGTCCACTGATGGTGATGAGCTCTGGAAGGACCATCTACAGGTGGTATGGTTGAATGTGTCTGCTGGCCTTTCAGAGCAGCTTCTCTGGACATGCTTCACAAAGGGGAGGCCTTGGGGAAGACCTAGACTCCATGATGAGATCATATCTCTATTCTGCCCTGGGATGGCTCACTGTCCCCTTAGATGAGCAGGAGAAAGTGGCTCAAGAGAGGAATGTCTGAGAATCTTTGTCCCCCAGATAAGTAACCAAAATACACAGATGAATGGATTTAGGACACTTCACAACAGCTTAGGTTTAGTGGCTTTCAATTAAACAATTCTTACGCGAGTCATTGATTTCAAATCTAAATTTAGTTTAAAAAAGGGAATGTTTTCACTTTGTTAACAAAATACTTCTAATGTCATTTCTTTCAGAACTTATCCAATAAGCAGTGTCATTTTAAATAACCACAACAGACATTTTAGAGTTGAACTATGACTACAGTTATTTAGGTTTTTGTCTATAAGTTCTCTTTTCTTTTGCTGTTGGCTATTTGTGTGTCAATAACTTTTTTGTAATATACATGTCCCAATGTGCAAATCATTTCCCTTAATGTAAAATGTGCATTTGTTTGTTTATTCTTTAACAAAAGATAAGGCAGGCTTAGCTGTCCCAAATAATGTTTAAAAAATGTATGGTACTGATCAAAGACAATACAGTTTACATGAATGAGCTTTTAGTTGTAAACTAGTACTCGGGTGAAAACATTACAACCTGAAGACATACCAAGAACAATGACACTCTCTTAGTACTAAACAAAAAAAAGTGCCTTGTTAATGGAAAAAAAATAAAGTTGAACAGCTTAAACAGAGTCTTCATCAGTCTTCATCCAACTCCATTGGTGTTTAAATGTGTCTGCAGGTTAAAGGAGCCTCAACTGAAGTCCCTGTTAAAAATGTTGCTCCTTGTTTCTTTTAATAATCTCAGCATTCCACTACATAACTAACTGATGCACTACACTAGATAAAAGTAAAAAAAAAATCATCTTTCATTTGAAGAATGTTATATGGTTATTTAGGACTTTTCTAACCTCAATAAAGCCAGAAGCTACTTACAGTCAAAAGTCTGATTCCACTGTGTAAACATATACAGACTGATGGTGGCCGACCAACAGAACCAACGTAGGCCAGTTTGTCTTGAAATATGGGCAGGCATGGTGGAAATTGAAACTGTCACCTTCTAATCAGAGGTTGACTGCTCTACCTCTGCACCACAGCCATAGAAACTCTACGGCTAGTTTTATTTCTGACCACTGTGCTCTTTGACATGATAAAACAATACAAAAAAAAAATAGTCATGAAATGCCATCTTTCATACTTCTATATAGAGTCAATGGTAACAACTATGCTGAAACACTGGAACAATTTTACTGATAAAAAAAAACAAAAACACCTGAAGTACAGTGTGGAGCCAATTTGACAAGATTCTTATAAAAATGTATGTGTTTGGGGCCAAAATGTATTTTTGAATGAGTCTGAAGCTGAAGTTTATGGAAGCATTTGTGTAGTATAGTTAAAAATAAAAGTCAAAACCAGGAATGCTTTTTCATTTTCAAAGTGAAGCTGCATTTTTTGACTCAAAATTAAAATGAAAAAGCAATCCGCCAAAATGCTTTTTCATTTTATACTTAAAAATCGCTTATTCTGTGTGATAATAAAAAAAAAAAAGGGTCTCTGATATTGTTCAGCGGGACAGACCAAACATGGACGCGGGCCGGATCCAGGCCACGAGCCACAGTTTGCCCATCCCTGGTCTAGAGGCTAGTCCCGGGGAAAGTTTCGATGATCGCGAAGGCGGAAGTGCTGCTACATAGTCCCGAGAAGCTGTGTACAATCATCAGGACAGCACAACCGTCGCAAAGCCCTCTCCTCTGCCGCTAACACAAGGCTACTAGCCTGGCCGCACTGCTCCTAGCATGTGTCTCTGATCAACCGGACACACGGAGATAGCACTGACGTCATCGCCCCGCCTCCCGTCTGGAAATGCTAAGTCGAATTGAATTATGCGACAGTTTTCGCAGGGTGGATGTGAAAAAGAAAATGCAATCCCCTCTTTTTGCATTTCCTTTTAATTATGATACAGAATAAGCGATTTTTAAGTCGAAATGAAAAAGCTTTTCTGAAGGATTGCTTTTTAATTTTGATTTTGAGTCAAAAGTGCAGCTTCATTTTGAAAATGAAAAAGCATTTCTGGTTTTGACTTTTATTTTTAATTATGCTACACAAATGCTTCCATAGAAGTTTCTCCTGAGTTTGAATATACATTACAGAAACGAATGGAAACTTCCTGTTCACCTTTGCTTGCTGTGTGGGTTCATTATAGGAAATGGAAAGAGTTGATTCAGCTGAAAGGCCTTTAGTGGTGGTTGCTGGGCTGCAGAGACACAGCAGTTTTTGCCTGAGGTGAACAGCAGTTCAGGTGAGCTTTTACATTCCCCTACATCAGAAGTATCCGCTAACGGGCTGGTTTTGTTCCTCCTCCTCCACTGTGCACACATGTGGTTCACAAGCAGAAACAACACTTAAACGCAACACATCGCCCGTCACTTTTGTTAGTTTTCTTCTGTGTAGCGTTGAATCAGTGCAACGTGACGATTTTTACCAAGATCCAATCAGAGCTGGAGGATGAACCTGTTGGACTCACAGCAGCGACACAATGTTTACTAAAAAGTGTTGATTTGGAGGTAGCGGTGTTGTTAGACACTTATGCCATCATGCTATGATGCTACGCTAAGCTGTTCCGCGTATTACCCGTTTACGACCATTGACCAATGTCAGACAGAACGGACTTGTTAAGACGAGTCGGGTCAATACAAAAAAATGAATTTTCAGTAAATCTGAACAATTCTAATTATTCTGAACAATAGAATTACTTCTTGGAGCCAGCAGGTACTTCCGGTTTGGAACGCCAGGGGGCGGGGCCACTCTGTCCAGGTCTCATTTACAGTCAATGGGGCCAGATGAGACTCATGAAGGTCAGTTTACTGTCCCCGCAGATGCAGTCAACCCATTACACACACCAATGCACACACTAGTTCACACTAACACACACAAATGCACACGCAAACATGCACGCTAGCACATGGAAACACACACAAGAGCGCACACAAGCGCATGTTTTCACGATGGTTTCAAAAATAAAAAGATATAATGAATTCAGTGTTAACCGATTGTATAATTAATAATCCCAGATAAAAAAAACTTCATTTTACGGAATCGCTTGTTTTGGGACTGGTGGGCTCCTTTCCCCCCAATAATTAAAGAGGTTGAAAATAATGAAAGAACGTTTCCAGTTTCTCTAGTGGAGCTCTTTACAGATTTGTAGTCAACACTTTTTTGCGGCTTCACCGCAGACAGTCATACCTTCAAAATCGGACAAAATCCCTGCGAGGTGCTCGTTCGGGGTGTCCGACATGCTGCCTGCGCCGCTCCTTCGCCTCAGTGAGCTGTAGGAAGAGCTTTACCACTCTCTGGAGAACGGACGAATGCTGGGAAAACGTCTGGAAACAGACTAGTTCCCTCAGAGAAACGCTCAACTTTTGTCAAGATGACCACGAAGGACTGTGAGGTGTTGGTGCGCGCGCGGCTCTGACTGGCCACTCCCCTCCCCGCGGAGCCTGTAGCTGCAGGGGGTGGGGCCAAGTAAGGTACCTGGAGCCCCAACACCCCTCACCTGTCTCGTACACACAAACCCCTCTGTCATGTCAGACAGAGATGTTCTGTTGCTAACAAAGAGGTGGTTGTTGTCAGGCTGAGGCCACGCCTCCTCTACAGGTGGACAGTCTGACTGTTACTCCTGTTTCTGCTCCGGCTGCGTTCATTTAGGCTTCAAGGGCCTGGACAACGCTATATCCATTTTTGGAGCTGTGTATTATAACGACGGAGATTTAGAGCCAGTTTACAAACAAAACATTTATTTAAAGTCCTAATTCACAAGAAAAAGTCATAACTGTTAAATTAGACAAATAAAGTTCAATATTTATGACTTGAAAAGTCATAAGCTAAATAGATGTCTTTTTTCCTGTAAATTTACGTGTTAAAAATTAATAAATTTACAACTTTAAACACACATTTATGAGAAAAAAGTCATGAATTACTAAGAAAAAACACCAAAGATGTCTGTTTACCAGAGCCATGCCCATAGATAAAAGATGTGGAGCGTTTTGTGAAGCTTAATAAAAAAAAGTAGAAAAAGTTTGATTAAAATGGAATCTAATGTGGATTGAAAAAATCTGAGATTTCATTTTTTGGCCATATCGCCCTGCTCTACCAAGTTTGTTTATTTCTGATGTAAAGTTACATATTTCTTACATTGAAGTCAAAGGAGACTAACTTGACTGTATACCTGGTAATTGGACCAGGCTCCAGTTACTCCAGTTACTGGATAGGTTTAAAAAACAAAGAAATTCTGAACTTTTTGGCAACCTTAAAACCAAATTATTCTTAGTCTGGCTAATGCAGAGTTCCATATGTAAAATAAGGAGCTCAGAGACACATTTGGGTGAAGAGGACTGCTACTTAATTCTATCCTGATCATTCACATACCCAGAAGTCCATTTGTCACACGGATCACCAAAGGGTATTTAAAACAGTGTTACCTGCGCTGCCTCCTCCAGATGAAACATCTCGTTTCCACACAAAACAACAAGGAATAAAAATAGTCTGTTATATTAGCATTAGAACGTTGAAAATGCCAAAAAATGCTCCTCCTCTGAGAGAAGCGTCACACAGACTTAGAGATCTTGGTTTCATGGAGGAAGAAAGGATTGAAGTTGACAGCTTCAGGGACACCGATGTCTTCATCAACGGGCTGCAGAGATCCTGCAAGTCCCCCATCAATAAATAAATCATTATTCATTTTCTAAATCTGTTTGTTCCTTTCTGGGGTCATGGGGCTGCTGGAGCCTATCCTAGCCACTTGTGGTCAAAGGCAAGGGACATCCAGATCTGTCTGTCACGGGACCACAATCACATAAACACCTAGGGACAATTTAGAGTCACCACTGAACCTATGAAGCATATTTTTGGGCAGTGGGAGGAAGCCAGAGTCCCCAGAGAGGGGGTTCAGGTCCCCCAGCCAGGACTTGAACCAGGGACCTTCTTGCTGAGAGGCAAGAGCACTACCCACTGCCCCACCATGCAGCCACATAGTTCAAGAGATTTATTTGTCATTGTCAGTGGAACAACGAAAATACATTTGGAGCATCAACAACAGGCACTCAGTTCAATTCACCAAAAAATACCCAATAAATAAATAACCAAAGTGCAGCATCAGTACAAAAGGGAACACAGCAAGGACTTAACATAAATTCTAAGCTCCTTTGTTGGATTTAAATCATAAATCAAACAAATAAAATAGAATAGAATGCATTTATTGTCAGTATACACATGTACAATTCGCATCACACGCGCATAGAGTGAAATGAGAGCCTCTCACTGTTCAGTGCAGACACTTTTTTTTGCTGTGTAGGTTTTACTTTCCACAGAGAGGTAGGTAAAAATAAAACTGCAGAATCAGAAAGACTTTATTGATCCCACACGTGGGAAATTTGTTTGTCACTGTTGCAGTAAAAGAAGAATAGTAGACATAAGAGAAAATAGAATGTAAAAAACAAAAAATGTAACATGAATGTAAACAAATAAGGTGGTATAATTTAAAGAGCTATTTACAGACAGTACCAGCAAAGATGAGCAAAAAAGAAAAATGTGCAAAAGAGAAAATGTGCAAAGGTTATCCGCTGCCCTGTGAATTATTGTACAGTGTTAGTAGGAAGGCTTTCTGGTATCGGACAGTTTTGGAGAGGAGCTGTCTGAGTCTCCTAGAGAAGGAGCTCCACTGTTTGTCCAGAACAGGGTGGAGAGGAGGGTTTGGATTGTCCATGATGGACAAGAGCTTGTTCAGCTCTCCATCACTGCTTCAAAAGTTTCCCATTTGCAAAAAATGACAGAACCCACCTTTCTGATCAGCTTGTTCAGTCTGTTGGTATCACTGTGGCCGCATCCCCCTATGAAATTGGGTAGGTTCGCCCCTGCTCAGTTGTACATTATAATGTTCATTCTTCACCAAAAGAAACCCCAAAGCGTTTTTCTGATCCATCCACACATCTGAGTATTACTCTAAAAACCTGCTCTCTGAGCACCAGCCCCTCCCAACCCACCAAAACGAGTGGTGCTCAAGAGATGATGTAGCCCAGGGTTTTTCAATCGGTGTACTGCCGCACACTAGTGTGTCGTGGGAGATGGTCAGGTGTGCTGTAGGAAATAACCCATTCAGTGATCTTAAAACGTTTACCAGGATATCTGTGTTCATCCAAACAGGCCATGATAAAACACTGAGTAGTTAGGAATATGAAATCATAAAATACTATTTTCTTTGTGTTTATTTGATTCTATTAAAGACAGTTTTGATACGACTTGAAAGATTTGAAAACTCTAATAAATCTGGCAAATTTCTGGCTAATCAGCTTAAAATTAACAGAGAAAAATCATCAATCACCTCTATTATGGACCAAACAGGAAATGTCACCCATGACCCGGTCAAAATTAATAACGAATTTGAAAACTTTTATAAAAACCTGTACACACCGCAGATCAATCCGTCAGAGCAAAGTATTGACTCATTTCTTAATAATGTAAACCTACCCAGGCTAAATGAGGATCAAATCACAAACTTAGACTCTCCGCTCTCGCCGTCTGAACTTCATGAAGCTCTGTTACTTATGCCTAATAGTAAAGCACCAGGGCCTGACGGCTTTCCTGCTGAGTTTTATAAAGAATTCTGGGAACAACTGGCACCAACATTTTATAAAACTGTCACATCTATTAATGAGAGCCAATCAATGCCACCTAACATGAACTCAGCCAACATAATTCTTCTTCTAAAACCAGACAAAGATCCCACTAGTCCTTCAAGCTATCGCCCTATTTCTCTAATCAATGCAGATGTAAAAATTATCTGCAAAGCACTAGCACAGAGAATAGAAAAAATCACTCCTCACATAATTCACTTCGACCAGACTGGATTCATCAAAGGCAGACACTCGGATGATAATGTCCGTAGACTAGTTAATATAATAGACTTTGCCACCATTAAAAACCAGGAAATGACGGTACTATCGCTGGATGCTGAAAAAGCCTTTGACAGAGTTAATTGGAAGTTCCTTATTGCTGCCCTCCATAAGTTTGGTTTTGGAGAAGCATTCATCAATTGGATCAAAATATTATATCACAACCCCAATGCATCAGTTAGAACTAATAAACAGACTTCAAACAGTTTTTTTCTTGGAAGAGGAACCAGACAGGGCTGCCCACTCTCTCCTTCTCTTTTTGCTATATTCATTGAGCCTTTAGCTGCAGCAATAAGACAGAATGAGAGCATTATAGGAATAAAAACCAAACACAGCCATCATAAAATTAGTCTTTATGCGGATGACATATTACTGTTTTTAAGGAATTTACATTCTGTAAATGAAACAGCAATGATCATAAATGAATTCTCCTCCATATCAGACTATTCCATTAATTGGAATAAGTCTGTTTTATTACCACTCAACAGGAATATGGAACAAAGACTCACAATTCCAGTTAAAACAGGAAATATCAAATATCTGGGTATCTACTTTTCCCCCAAACTATCAGAACTGGTGCAGCTAAACCACACCCCATTACTGAAAAGCATACAGGACGATCTAACACGCTGGACCAACCTGCCTTTGTCACTTATGGGCAAGGTAGCCACGGTTAAAATGAAAATCTTACCCAAAGTTAATTATCTCTTCTCAATGATTCCCACACAACCGCCATTAAAATGGTTCAAAACATTAGACTCATCCATATCAAGCTTTTTATGGAACAACAAACCTGCAAGAATTAGTCTAAAAACTTTAAAATCTGCAAAAAGCTGTGGAGGATTAGAACTACCTAATTTCCACAAATACTTTCTTGCAAATAGATTACAATATATCTTAAAATGGTTAAAAAATAATCCAGAAACCAACTCATGGTTAGACTTGGAACAGGTGTTATGTGGAAAGATCAACCTGTCACAGCTACCATTTATTAGCCAAACAGTTAAAAAACAGGATTGTTTCAAAAGCATTAATATAAATGCCACCTTAACAGCCTGGTGGGAATTTCTCAAAATATCAAAATCATCAATTCAACCGTGCAAAATGACACCCATCTGGAACAACCCGGACATCCTTATTAACAAAAAAATGATTCACTTCCCAGCTTGGCAAGCAGGGGGCATAAAACAACTAGAGCACGTAATTATTGATAGAAGATTCATAACCCCCCAGGAACTTCAAGACAAACATGGAATAAATAACTTCTTGGAATATCAGCAACTTAAATCAAGTATTACTAAAAAGTATAAAATTAAAGACGACGATTTAAAGCTACCAGATGTAGTTACCACTCTGATTAATTTTTCAATGAATAGAACTCTCTCCAAAATTTACAAACTTTTATGTAATTTAGATAACAATATTGCCCTTCCAACAAAAAAATGGGATGCAGACTTGAGCATCAGCACAGATGAAAGCTTCTGGTCAGAACTTTGTCTAAACACCTTTAAACTGACAAAAAGTCCAAATCTGCAGCTAATCCATCTCAAAACTCTTCACAGAATTTACTACACTGGACAGAGGATGTTCAAGATGGGTCTCAGTAACTCAGACATTTGCGAGCACTGTGATAATAATCTACCCGACAGCTACATGCACGCACTGTGGTTCTGCACGCCTGTCCAGGCTCTCTGGCAGCAGGTATGTGCCGATTTATCAGTCTGGCTTAAGGTTTCAATCACAGCTTCATCGTCACTTTGTGTGCTTGGTGACATGAGTGCCATCGATATAGAAGAAGGATTAGCATCTATCATTTTCATAACTCTTTGTATTGCCAAAAAAACTATTTTAATAAATTGGAAAAACAAGAAAAATATAAACATAAGTCAACACAGAAATCTGCTGTTTGATCATATCAGCTTGGAAAAAATGTCAGCCCAAAGCTCAAGTAACTTTGAAAGAATTCAGTCTCTCTGGTCTCCTGTGGTTGACTCCATGACTTAGGGGGTGGAGGGTTTGGTCGTCGCTGCTCCTTGCCCTTCTGCCGTGGTTTGGGGTGGGGGTCGGGGCTTCCGGTGCCTGGCGGGGGCGGTGGGGGGCTCCGTTGGTCGGGGGGTCGGGTCCGGTGCCTGGGTGGGGCGGGCTGTGGCGCTGCGTGGTCCTCTGGGCTTGGGTGTGGGGGTGCGTGGTGGGGGGGTGGGGTGGTGGTCTGGCTTGGCTTGGGGGGGTGGTCCCTTTGCCTGTGCTGGGGGGGGTTGGCGGGGGGCCCTGCTCGGGTGGGGGGGGCCCAGCGGCGCCGGATGGGCTGCCCATCTGCACCTGGGGCTGGGATCAGCCCTTCCCTGGCTCTGGGACGGGACGGGACAACCCTCTCGGGGCCCCCGGTCGCTCTGGGTGTCACCCGCTTCGGCTGCGGGGTCTGGGGTGGGGTGGGGTGGGGGGCTTGTCGGCCCTGTCCTGTGGGGGGGCGTTCTGGGGGGGAGGGGGGGCCCATTATTAGTACGGGTCGGGGGGGGCTAGCGGGTCGGGGTCTCCGCTGAGGCAATCAGTGGTTGCCTCGGCCGGTTGGCCTCCTCGGTCCCGTCGAGGCCTGACCAGAGCTCTTCTAGGGCCGGCGTCTGGGGGTGGGGGCCTGGGCTTGCTCCGGGGGGGGGCAACGCTTTCTGGCTCCTCTCTCTCTGTGTGGGGTGGGTGGTGCCGGGCCTGGGGTGTCGGCGCCTCCGGGGGTGGGCCCCTGGGCTGGGTGGCCCTGGCCCCTTTGCTGGGGGTGGGCTGGGGGACGGCTGTTTGACCACCGGGGGACAGTCTACCAGCTGTCCCCAACTTACCCCCTTCCTTATATAACCTCATATTAGGGTGAGGGGGTGGGGGGTCTAGCCTGCGATGCGCCTTGGGGGGGGGGCTACTTGGGAGTGGCCCCCCTCCTATGGTTGCCGTATGGAGTGGGCCCCCCCTCTTTCGGTTTTATTTGCACCTTAGACATGTAGGGTCCTTGGTAGGGGGGGTGCTTGGACATCACTGCAAGCAAGCAGCAGATGTCCTCCTGGCACCCTACCCGCCAATTTTAACCGCACCTTAGACATTTAGGGCCCCTTGGTGTGGAGGGTGAGGGGACATCACTGTGAGTAATCAGGAGATGTCCCCTTAGTGCCCTACTCGCCAATTTTAACTGCACCCCCCTTAGTACACACACCCCTCCCCCTTCAATATATACATTCAAACATAAACACACACACATGCACACAAACACCCTCTCAAACACCCATACACGCACACACATTTTACAAGGAAGGTGGGACCTGGGTCCATCTGTCCCCTACCCCTTCCCTGGTGGGGGGTGCGGGCCTCTTGGCGATGGCGGCCGTGTCCCTTGGGTGCCGGCTCCCTGGGCCCGGCGGTGCTCTCTCCGCACGGTGGGGGGGTTCATATTACACCTGAGCCGGGGGTGTTCGTGTCCCTGGGGGGTGGGTCCTGGTCCTTGCCCCTGGACGCTGGGCCCCGCCAAACTTCCAACATGGCCGAGCCTGGTCGGGCCATATTTATAACATCCCTTGTGGGCCGCCCTTTTTTCCCCGGGGTTCCCCCCTCCTGGGCGGGGGCGGCGGGCCCCTGCCTTGCTCCTACCTGGACCAACCGTGGGCCGGGTGGGTGGCTGCCTGGAGTGCGGAGCGGGTCTCCCTTGGGGGGTCCTGGCTCGTACCTGGGGTCGGGGCGGGGGGATGCCCGGAACTCCTGGGTGGTGGTGGGGTGCTCGTCTGGGGCTGTGGGCGTCCCTCTCCGGTGGGGCCCTGCGTTGGGCTCTTCCGGCGCGGCGGGGGGCTGCTTTCCTGGCTGGGCTGGGGCGGCGCTCTCTTTCCCTCTGCGCCTCCCTGCTCTCTGGCTCTGGGGGCCTCGCGGCGGTCCTGCTGGCCCTGGCCTGGGTGGCGGTCTTGGTCGCCCGGGGGGCGGTTGTTCCCTGCCTGTTCCCGTGTGGCGTTGGGGGGGCTCCGGCTGCCGCTGCTGCTGCGGCGGGGGTATGGGTGTGGGGGTGGCTGGGCGCTCCTCCTCCTTCTTTTCACATTCCACCATCCATTTTAGAAGAACATAAACACTCACCTGAGCACAGGTGTTAGCTCACCTTTGCACTAATAGTTTGCATGATTGAATGAAAGATTTCACACTAGTTGGTTTAAAGGCATAGGTATGCGTTTGTGAACACTATCTGTTTTGTGTGCATGTTGACATGTGGACATTTTTGCGGCTAGCAGGTGTGTTGATAATATTTGAGTGTGTGTGAACAGGCCCCGCCCTTTTTGTACTACATTTGAACCGTACCGTAACGATAAACAACCAGTAAACCTGCCTGCTCTATGCTGCTTCATGGTCTTACCCCCCTTCCCCTCCTATTATCACCCTCCTACCCCCCCCTCTCTCTAACGTCCCTCTCTCTTCTTCCCCTCTTTCCTTTTCCGTCCGGTCCAACACCAAAGATTTTCAAACATGATTGAAATTAATAAAGTTTGGCCTCAATTACAAAAGGGGTTTATTCAGACATACCTTTGGTTTGTCTGAAGATGAATAACCCCTCTTGTTAAAATAAAATATGTCCAACACAAGAGGCCCTCAGCTCTCATCTGTTTGCCTAGCTGTTGGACAGGACAAGTTAAAAAAAAAAAAAAAAAAAAAAAAAAAAAAAGACAGTTTTGATACATTGACAGTACCGCGAGTTAGCCGCAGCTACAGCAATGTTTTCGGCAAAGTCCCCCCCCTTTAACTGTCTCCACCAATCATTCTTGGACCCCTAATCACACGTCATCAGTCTGACCAATCATAAGTGGTTAAAGTCTTCACTTCCTTGTTCTTAATTCTGCTGATAAAGTCGCTCAGTTCAAACAAAAATACCAGCTAAAGCTCGTCTTTAGCTGTGTAGCTTTCCACAGAATCCGGTGTCAGACCGTGGAACAAGTGAACAAAACAATGAAGCTCAGAGAAGAGAGTCTGTCTGACATCACTACATCTCCCATGATGCATTGGGTTAAAGTGACAGCATCTCAGCGCACAATGAGTCAGTTTTTCAATCTTCTTGATGAAATCAGAGTTCAGAGGTCAACAGTTTAGTTCTCCTTCAAGGTTTGTGTTTATCAACAGCCAAAAATTCCAGAGTTTGGTCCAAGTCATCTTTCTAACTGAAACACTTTTCTAATAACGTCTGGGTTATTTTAGATGTTAAACTTAAGAAGAAGTAAGAACAACATTTAAGAAACAGGATTAAGGTGAAGTGGCCAACAGACACAATTGAACTAAATTGAAACAATTTAATCATCTAAAAAGAAATAAAAAAAAATTGTTCTATCATCTCTGATTAAGACAAAAGAAAAACGAATAAAACTTCAACATGTTCACTTTTTGTGCAGCTACAATAAACATAAATATGATGTTAGTTTTTTTGTGTAAAATTTATCAAACATTGTGATCATATTTTTCAAAAATTACAGTTGTCTTTACACTAACATTGAAATAAATCTAAAAAAATATGTGTCATTATTCAGAAATAATGGATTTGTTTTTTGTTAGGTTACATAAAATTGCATGTTAATAAAATGAAGGAAAAATAACTAGCAGGGTAAAATTTCAAATAATTTAGTTGAAAATTATTACTAAAAACTTACTTAACTTTTATTACAACTTTTAGAAAAAACAGCTGCAACTTCCAGCTTTTTCTGCCACAATTATCACATAAAAGCATGTGAGATTGTGGAGGGGCTGTACATCAATACAGACTATAGTGTTTCTCCTTTTTTCAATTTTTGGATGCTGGTGTGCCTCGGGAGTTTTGTCAAGGATAAAGTGTGCTTTGGCTCAAAAAGATTGAAAAACACTGATGTAGACAAGTGAGAACCGCCCTTTCCACGAAGAGTCTGTGCTGCCAGCCCCGCCCCAGGCTATCAGACACTCCCACTTTCTCTATGGAGCTAGCGGCTAAACGATTTAATTTTCAATAAACAATCTGCACATCCATCTTAGTAAAAGTTCAGATGATGTTTGTTTCGTGGGAGAAACGCAGACACGCTGCTGAGGCCGACTCTAGGATGATGTCATGAAATGGACGACCCACAAGGAGTGAAAGGCGGAGCCTCAGAGATCTAGTCGTTTTACTTTTGGGTAGGAAAATTGGCCTTGAAAAGAACTCATATTTCATAAAATATCATTCTTTTGTGTACCCAAGGTAGTATATTATCATATACAAGGATGTTATTTGCCATAAAAGGCTGAAGAATATGATGCTATTGGCTCCTTTATCACACTGCTGCAATTTCTTCTTCAGTTTTACAAAAATGATCGTTATTCTCATGCTGCGTTCACATTATTAATAATAATGCCTTGCAACAGAAAAACATGTTCTTACCAGCATTTTTAATGTTAATAAAAAAAACATAATTTCTAAAATTGTGTATAATAACAATCTTTTATTAACATTCATTCTACACTGTAAACCCGAATAAGTTCAGTGAACTCAAAATTTTTGAGGAAACAGATTACATAATAATTTTTCAGTTATCTTAGTTAAAAAGTATAAGTTATTTGAACTTAAAATCTTTGAGTTGAATAAAATAAAACAATTTAACTAAAAATAAACTATAACTTTTTATTTAACTAACATAAAGATTCTTACTTTACTGAACTAGAATATTTTGATTTTATTGAACCTTAATACATTAGCTAATTAACTAAAAAACTTTAATATATCTCATCTCAAAATTAATCAGTCTAAACTAGTCTTATTTGTCCTTCTTAGTCAGGGCCATTCTTACAAAAGAAAAACTGAGGCAGAATTGTAATTGCAAGTTTATTTTTAAACCACCTTACACAAGTACATTATAACAACTTGTGGTACTAGAAAATGTAAAACACTGCACAATTTGTGTAAAAAAAAAGTGCAAAAGCCATAAAAAAATACATCAGTCTTCACGTGAAGCAAAAAAATGAGCACCAATCTTTTTTACACCATTTCCTTATACAACTTTATAAAAAAGAGCATTCTTACATTTCAAGAAAAGCAAAAATTGTGTATCAGCATTTTTTTTTACACTTTTCCCACATAAAACTGCATTTTCTTAGGCTGCCCTTTCCCTACAAACATTAGCGCTAAAAAAAATACCCATTTAGGAATGTCGCCTACCACAAGCTCATCTTCCACCACAACTGCTGTACTGAGCGGACAGAAATGCACTGAACTTGTATTGTTGTTGCTGACGGTCAGAATGCCAACAGAGGTGTTGCTGATGTCTGCCTCTGGTGACTCTTTAATCTGCATAGAAAAAAAAACAGTGTAGTATTAAAGACACTTGATCGTTTGAGGGAAGAAAACTTTATGCAAAAACTACAACCTGAAATTGACATTTTAAGAGAAGAAAGAAATTACACATCAGGAAAATTATTAAAGTTGATTTAAATTAATGATTTCAAGGATTGTAGTCAAAGCAATAAATAATTTACAGATATTTATCAAACTCATTACAGAAATGATTAAATGCATGGATTAAAAAGACAGAAAATAAAACAAAACATAAAAGCCACTTAAATCACATTTCCTTAATTAAATACAGTGATCATTAACTAAAGTCATGTAGAGCTTGATTTATTGCTTGGAAAGGACTAGGAAGAACAGAGCTTATATAATACGAAATCAAATGAAATCAAAATAAGACTATTTGTATAAGAGTCTTCATCATTCCATAAGGCACTGTACACAAAAAAATAAAAAGCTTTTTTAACATGACAACCTGAAAACAGGATCACATTTATTCACCCAAACCCAACCCCTCCCTCCACCTAACCAGTTTCACCAACATAACTCTCAGCTTGTGCTAGATGGTCAGTACCTTTCAGGACACGTCCAGGAATTCCATCCGCCCCAGGTTCTTACCTACTATTCACCCTCTGGAACTCTTTCCTGATGTCATGCTCTCACAGTTAGCACTCGTTACTCTCCACCAGGTTGTGTCTTTGTTATGGGGCAGTTTTTCAACTACAGCTCAGAACATCTCCATAAAAATGACACAAACTGCTGGAAAGAATGTCACCTTCTTGCCAATGCAACTTAAGAGCAGAGATTCAGTTCAATTTTATTTATATAGTCCAATGTCACAACAAAAGTCGTCTCCATGGGCTTCATACCGGCAATTGTACAAGAAAATGAAATCATAATACATTAGGCATTGGCTAAACTAAATTAAACAGACTAAACTAAACTGGGCATCCCTGCCGTTAGACCCTCTTACAGAGTTAGGAAAAACTCCTTAAAAAAAACAAACAAAGACTCCTCCCCCAGGACGGACAGGCGATGTACCAGAACTATTAGAGAAGAATTACATTTTCTAGTTCAACAACTGCATTTTTAAATTCCAGCAGATTGGCGTCATCCAGATGAAATAGGGGACGGCTGTGGGCCCCAGACGAGTCAGAGGCGAGGTCCACGGTCAGGTACAGGAGCACAGATGAGCTGGAGTGCAATATTTTAGGAGAGTATGTGCTTTGTCACATAACATTGCTTTGGCATGACTTTCTGGTTAAGTTGTATTACCCACACCGCTGGAGTATTAACCAGCACACTGTCACTGGTACTATTTAGTGAATAAAACATTATCCATCATAAAGTACTTACATTCCAAACTTTGAAGAACTGTGGGTCCTCCTCACGTTTGTATATGGGAAGCCAGTACAGGACAGGAGTACCTTTGACATCAGCAGTCTGTTCTTGCTGCACAGAGACAAATACAAATTAATATGGCAAACATATTTCAAATGACTGCACCCTTTGGTCTGGCTCAGTTCAGTTCATCTAGTCTTTTTAATTATCTTAAAATTGTACAGTTATTTCAAAAAATACAATAAACATAAGATGACATTACATTCATATTTACAAATGCATTGGGATCAACGTTGATGTTTGTTTCTCCAGTGAAGTAAACATTTACAGTCAGTCACTGAATTAGAAACACTCAATGATTAATATGAACCGATCCAAGTCAGCCCCTTCTTTTAGCTATACTAATGCATAATCTGGATTATGCCATGCAGTTACACCTCACCTGTTTATCATAGAGGTGAAGAATGTCGCATAGAGCCTTCCGGTTCGTGCTGCCTTCTGTCTCAACAAGATCAGCATCCGTGGCGTCTGTCTGTCCAGGTCAAAATAAAGCTATTTTCACAGGTTGACATTTGTGATGCGATGAAACTCAGCTCACATCTACAAAAAAAAATTAAAATGTTAAACACAATTTAAAGCTTTTTCAAGCTAGTGGTAGCTTGAAAAAACTGCTGCATTTTACAATAGCCTCAGTACTCTGTCCACAATATGTAATCTAGGATGCATATTAATGTTTGTGCATTAGCTAGAATATTTCAGAGGATGTTTTAGGAAGAGACAAAACAGTTATATTAAAATATTTGACATTGTGAAACACAAATCACAACCAAACCATGGGCCAAAATACAGTTTTTGAGTATTAAGCAAACTATATGATACATTTAGTACTTTAACTCGAGCCCAATTCAGGACAAAGTTATAACTGCTACATAGCATTAAGGTAGCTTGAACATTTTTACTTATTTATAATTAATTTAATTTGTCAATAAGGTCAAATGTTCTCCATAGCCAGAGGATTCATTGGACTGGGAGCTGCTCGTGTCTTAAATATTGCAACCATGTTAATTACAATCAAAACTTACCTCCGCTCTTATTTTTCAAACGCACCGCTGGTTCACTGAAAGAAGATACGAGAACACGTTAGCGTGAGGCAGCTAGCTTAGCCCACATTTGCATTTATTAGGTTACTACGTGAAATACAAGTTACACAAAAACATAACGATTACCAAATCACAGAGCCTGTGGTAAAAAGTAGTAGAAAAAAAGGCAATTCCCACTGACTCGTATATCTGGCTGTGGCAGCCGCTCTGCCAGAGCTAGCGGTTAGCTTGTAGTAACGGTTAGCAAGGAGTAACGGTTAGATAATTTAAAATGTGCGCCAACCAACTCGGTAAACATAAAACTTGAAATTTTGCCCTAATAACTTCTTTTAACCACAAGCAATAATTCTCTGATGACATGATACTGCAAAACATACACAATTGTTTAATTCAGAACAAATATTCGAAGATACAAACTCGTGGAGCACGTCATGAATAAAAAGGATATACTAGAAGGAACATCAAAAGAAGCAACAAATATATCATACAGAGGCGAAAGTCATAAATAAAAAATAAAATAATACGACTTACCTAGACGTATGTGAGTTATCAACTTGTTCCAGCTGCCACTCGCATCAGACCTCCGCCATCTTGAAGACTTCTGTGGCTGAGTTCACGTTCATGGGCGTACGTTATGACGTCAACACGTCTCATTACTCATAAGTTTTGACTCCAAGGTTTCATTTACTCAAAATGTTTTAGTCCAATAAAGATATAACTGTGGCAAATTTGAATCGGCTTATAGGTTTTAAGCTGACTCAACTTGTTTGTTACTTTTGAGTTCAGAGATTATAAAACTTTTGAGCTCAATGGACTTTTCGTGTTTACAGTGTACAGTTATTTTTCTAACTCACCTGGGCATGCCAACCTTTGTGCTCAATATGTGTGGTATCATGCCAGCACTTCAGGAACCAATGTGAATGGTTTATTATGGTCCGCAGCAGCAGTCACTGACTGCAAGGACCATATTGTATCTGCAACGCGGGTTGAACACTCAAAAACGTAAAATACATTTTTTTTAAACGGTCAAAATGGTTAGGGTTAGGGGTTGTGGTAGGATGTCGGTTGAAGGGTTAGGGGTTAGGTGTTAGGGTTAGGGCGAGAGCTCCACGCTGTATGCCTGGAGCCCTCATGTGCACAGGCCATTTCTGTCCCCACCCAGATCTCGCTCTCCCCTCCGAGCAATATAGAACCAGTCATTTTATTTCTTTGTGTTGACCCCAGGTTCTCACAATCTAATTAGGGTTAGGGCCCTCAAGTTAAAGACGGTTAGGGTCAGGGCCAGAAACCTTTAGGGTAAGGCCATATTGAGATGGATTATGGCAATTCTTAGTCTCCCTCTGCTGGACAAAGAAATTAGAGAGGGTTAGACAATATGGTGTTGCAGAAGGAATGTCTAGCATCTCCCTCTGCTGGACGAAGGGAGGAAGAACGCTTAAGCATCAATCATGAGAACAATGATGTTTTTTTCTCATTCAGACTTCTAGGATAGAATGTCTAATTTAGAAATCTGAATTCTCTCATGTCTCCTTCTCTCTGGGGTTGACCATCTGGGATTAGTCTGCATGACTGTTGCTCTAACTGAATCCCATCCATGCGAGATGAAATGTTGGACCAGGTAAGGTTTAGGGTTAGATTGAGGGCTCCCTCTGTATAGAGACGGAAACACATTTTTGTTGTGGTGGCTGCATATCCAATCCAAATGTTTGAAAAAAGAATTGAGTGCTCTAGATTTAAATTGTGTAAGGGGAGGAAGCTTGGCTCTAACTAGGATGTCCCTGAGATTTTTATTTCTTCTGTAGGCTGGTAGAAATCTATGCTCCTTGAGCAGTCCCTGGTTCTGAACCAGATCCTGGAGATTTTCCTGATGAGTCTCACCATCTTGCACGTGGCTGCAGAATATGTTATGATTATAGGTAAAAGGGGGGATAAATCTATTGCTTTAATTTGTTGAAATGACAAGAAGCATTTTCGTAAAAAGGAGTGAGAATAGCCCCTTGTGTACAATGAAGAAAAAAGAATTTTGGTGGCCTTCTGAAAGTCTGACTGTTGGGGGCAGATTCTGTGGAATCGGAGCAGCTGGGATTTAACCAGGCCTGCAAATGTGTGTTTGGGACGAAAACTGGTCTTGTATAGCAGGGCATGTGTGTCAGTGGGTTTAAAATATACCTCAATATCTAATTTGTGTGTGATGTGGAAATTACTTCCTTTAAATGTGGTTGTGTCTAAAAAATCAACTGAGGAGGCGTGGCATGTTTGCTTGAGTTTGATGGAAGGGTTGTGACTGTTGAGAGTCCTCAGGAAAACTCCAAACTTCTGCTGAGAGTGAGTCCACACGCCCCAGATGTCATCGAGGTACCTGTAATAACAGAGCGGCTTAAAAGCACATTTCTGTAATGGAGAGGATTCCCACTCTGCCATGAATATTTTGGCACAGGCAGGTGCAATTTTTTTACCCATAGCTGTGCCCTTAATTTGAACAAAAAATTCCCCATTAAATTCAAAATCATTTCTGTTCAGAGTAATTTGTAATAATACGAACAGTTCTTTATACGATCACCCTTTGTCAGGATATTTTTGAAAAATTCTCTTAATACTGTCTATTCCCTCTTTGTGATCAATCTTTGTATATAAACTATCAATATCCATAGTAAAGAGTAAGGAATCTGTTGGGATTGCTAGCTGTTTAATTTTTTTCAATGAAATCATACTTATCTTTAAGGTAACTGTCATGTTTGTTGGATAGTGGGTTTAGAAAGAAGTCCAAATATTCAGCTGAGTAATAAGTCTCACTTTCCCAGTCTGAAACGATGGGTCTGCCTGGAGGAATTTTAAATGGAATTGTCAATTTCGGGGGCCACATGCATTTTTGGTAACATGTAAAAACGTCTGGGCCTCAGTTGCAAAGTGCCCTGGAGGTAAGTTTTTTCTTTTCGATTAATACATTTATTTTTCAGTAAATTATTAATAATTTTATCTACTAATGTGTCTAGATAAATGGGTTTATTGAGTTTACGATAATAAGTCACATCATTTAACTGTCTGTAACCTTCATGTAAATAATCTGTTTTATCCATAATTACTGTTAAACTGCCCTTATCGGCTGGTTTAATCACTATGTCTTTATTTTGGGCCAATTCTTTTAAAGCTCTAGCTTCATCCCGCTCAATTTTGGTGCGTTATGAATAATTTTAAAATCATTTTCAAAATAGTAAATATCCTGGTCAATTAAGGAGTTAATTTGTGGGGGAAGAGTAGCAGAAGAGGGTGTCCAATCAGATTTCTGCGTGAATGGCTGAGGTTGGATGATGTCCTTGTCCTAATAGTGAATGATTAATTTAATCCTACGGTGGTATTCCTTTAAGTCATGTCTGGATAGAAGGATCAAATTCTTACTGTTACATTTGAATCAGTTAGTTCAAAAGGGGCCCAAGTCCACATTATATCTTCTATGGTCTTCAAGGGAAAAGCTGTCTAATGATGTGAAAAAAAAGTTCCAAGTCCGTTGTAATGTATTGCTTGTTGTAATGTATTGCTTGTTGTAATGTACTGCTTGACGTTTAAAATGCATGAAGTGCAAAATTCCTGGACTTGGGCCTCTGTTGCATGGGTTTAGCTTTATCCCATAGATGGCAGCACTAGTTATCCAATATGGCAGCACCCCTGTTTAATTCAAGAAGGGCCCAAGTCCAGAGACTTCAGTTTGCTAGTCCTCTGAAATTACAAAAGTGCGGTGCTTTATATTATAGCATTTGTAAGCTATGAACTGGTGCTAAATCTGGGTAAAGTATTAATCATTTGGTGCAACCTCCCTTTAAGCTATGCATTTAAAAGCATTTCCTGGAAAAACAAACCTCTTGGACTTGGGCCCCTTTTGAACTAACCGATTCATTTGGATGGGATGAAGGTAAGACCTCTGCTCAGCAGGGAGAGCTGTGTTAAAGAAAGTACAAAAGTATCACATAGGTTAATAAATCCATTTTTCCCCTCCCTCTGTGACAGGTTTAGGGGAAGTGTTAGTTTAACCAGGAACCCCAGTGCTCCAGCAACCTCTTGGCTGTTACTGCAGTCCAGCGGATGTTGTCAGTTTGGGTCTCAAAGATGCCACTAAATGGAGGGATGTAATCTGTTCCTGGATATGCTGATTGAGATGGATAAGGAAGGATTTTTCCTCCTGTGAAAGGTGAGGTGAAAAGCTGACGTGAGGGACGAGGATCGTGATGCTCTGGCTCCAGGAAACTGTCCATTTGTACGTTCCCACCCTTCCCAACCTTCCAAGGTGGAAGGCGGCTGATGTTGGAGTCTCCCACAATGACAGTCTTCTGATTAATGTGCAGGTGCCATTTCGTGAATTGTGGTGTTTCCATGTCGCGATGGAGCACATACCTGCATTTCAGAAGTTGTCGTCTGTTCTGCAGGTTCAATAGCTAGTCGGGACTGTACGCTGGATCGCAGTTTGGAAAGAGTGGCAGGGGTGACTGTGTGGTACCCTCTGCCCTTAATGATAGAGGTGCTGGTTTGAATGGGAGGAGGGCTCTCTTCTCTTTGGGTGGAGCGTTGGCTTCCTCTTATCTGGCTCCGAAAAAAAAACTTAAAGCAGGGATGAGGGCAAAAACAACATAAATTATTCTGGTTCCAGAACAATTCACCTTCCTTGTGTTCGCTTCAGTCTGGCACTCCTTCTGCCCATGTATCTCTCAAACTCTCAGTCCATCTGCCATGATGAGAGTGAGGCTTCCTCTGCCATTGTGAGAGTGAGGCACCTTCTTATGTACTTCTTTTGCCACTCCCACCTAATTAGGCACTCTACTCAGAAAAAAAATATAAAGAAAATTATTCTCATGAAATATTCCACATTTCCTTCTACCCTTCCTCTCCTCTATTCTTGATCATAATTCATCATTTAGTTTTCCATGCCGCTGTTTGGTGCAGTGCGATTCATGTATTGTCACTCTTTCCCTCTCCCCTCCTGGGGAGTGCTTCCAGACTCCAGTTGGCTCATCCGTGCTCCTGTTCCTGACCGTTTACCTCGCCTTTGCCCCTGCTCCTTCACCTGGCTGTGGTTCCTGTCTCCGGCTCGACTCGCGCCTTTGACTGTCCCCCCAACCACGGCTGGATGAAGCTCGTCTGCTGGACTTTATATATGTAGTAGTAGATTTAGATAAGTTAATTCTTCTCTAAGAGTTCTGGTAAATCGCCTGTCCGTCCTGGGGGAGGATCCTTCCTTCATGTGGGCACCCCTGAGGTTTCTTCGTTTTTTCCGGAATCCGGTTTTTTGGGAGTTTTTCCTTACCGCGAAGGGGGGTCTAAGGGCAGGGATGCCAGTATAGCTTAGTCAGTTTGTTAGTTCATTTTAGTATTTTCCTATTGAACTCTTTGTATTCATGATCCTTTTGAGTTCATGTTTACTTCGAAGCCCATCGAGACGACTGTTTTGGGCTATACAAACAAATTGAATTGAATTCAATACATTTCACTATTATCCTTCATCACATTTACTTCAACCACAAATAATTCCCCTTAAACTATACAAAGAAAAAACCAAGAAACAAAAACAAGATAAATTAGGAACAGCTGTTTCAAAGACTGACAACAATATATAAACAGAACAAACAAATCCCCGGGTTGGCTGTCAGTGAAGGGGGCGTGGCTAAGACACCGCTGCTGCTGGGCTGCCGTCAGTTAGCGCTTATATGTGCATGCTTGTATGTGCACCCGAGGACTAAACTGTAGAAATGAAGTAGGCCTGCACAATATACCGCAAATTTATCGTTATCGCAAGATCAGGCTGTGCAATATGCATATCGCAAAACACAGCAAAAATTGCAATAAATGGTTACCTTAAATGTGCTAAAACAATCTTATGGCAGCTTAAATAATTTAACGAATCGAATAAATCCCTTTATGCATTTGACCAAACGGATAGATTCTTTAGCGTTGTTGACCAATCAGATGGAGCCCTTTTATGTTAGATGTTCCATCCTATGTCAACGAGGGTCATTTGGAGTACAATTCTTAAACTGTTGCAATAAAATGGGAGTGATGTTTTTGGTTGTTTCACTATTTGTTTATATACCGCAAATGATATCGTTATCGCAATATTAATCCCTCATATCGCAAGTTTTCCTCATATCGTGCAGCCCTAAAATGAAGGGTGAATTGTAAGAAACTATGGTTTCACAACAGAAGAGTTTTGATTATGACGTGGACACATGCACCAACCTGTGTGGGTGTGTGTGTGTATGTGCTCACGGTGTTCACTCAGCCAGAGAGACGGAGTCGTATGGGATTACATCTCTGGCATTAAGTGAAAGGGCGTAAAAACAACTGAGCGGGCATATTTAGGAACTGAGTGAGCGAACCTTATAATCGCGCAGGCGCCATTCTAAACTGCATGGCTGCAATCCTGAAAGAGTGGGGATCCCGCGTGGTCAGTTCCTATTTCACCTGGATTTATGCTCAGTGTTAAGGGGCGTTTTTGTCACTTGGGGCGGAAACCTTTCTGGTCAATCTGATTGGCCGAAATTTGCATTTCAAAAACGGCAAGCCACGCGGGGCGGGACTTTCATTTTCCTGAGGCTTTGAAAGAAAAACGTGGGTGAAAACGTAAACAAATTGCCATAAGGAAGGAACAAGGAACAAGGTAAGAAAGTCCAGCGTTTTTTTTGTACTGTACGTTTTTCTCATGTGAAATTACTTTATTAAATATACATGTACACTTCAGTTAACCCGAGACAGAGCTGCTACGCAACTCAACATACAGGAAGCGTGTATTAGCATGTTATTAACAAATGCTAACAATCTAGCAGCATCTCATGATGTAGTATCAAACGAATCTTTCTTTTTACTGCTTGATTTTTAATCAATAGCTTTAAATTTGGTTTCAAATCATTGTAGGCCTGGGCGATAAATCGATTGAATGAATTAATTCTAAATTTTTTTCAAAAAGAATAAATGAAGTTTTTGTGTAATGTTGCATTTATGGCTTCCCAGAGCTTCCGTAGCGTTGGTTTCACACGGCGGTGTCGCAAGCGACAAACAACATTATAGCACACACGAAATAACAAGCAACAACATGGCTACCAGTGAGAGTGGGAAGTTTGTTCCCAAGAAAGGAATAAAATCGTCTGTTGTTTGGAACTGGTCTGGGTTTACTGCCACAGACGAGGAGCAAGAGACCCCACGCTGCAACATTGCCTAAAAATTACACACACATACTCATTCTACAACGCCTATATAGTTAGTTCATTATTTAGATAGATGTTACTGTTATTTGTTGATAAAGAATACTGCGTTGTAATCATTACTTGTACCGCGTATTTTGTGTTCGGAGGCGGGGGGTGGGGGTGTCTGACTGCGACTCCCACTGCTTCATCATCTTCCCCGTGTAGAAGACGGGTTTATTAATTGATTTAAAACCTTAGACCCCAGATATGAGCTGTATTGATGATCCTTTAGAAAATGGTGCTTCTCTCACAGTGAATGTTTGTCTGCTTTTAGTCTAGACGACAAAGTATGACTTAAAACACAGCTGGGACATTAAGTAAGTAGCCTTCTTATTTGTGATGTGTAGAATAACACAATAAGACAAAAACAAGACAAAATTATATAAAACAAGACAAGTCCAAAAGGGAACAAGAAGAAAAATCTTTGATTCCAAGTGTGTGTTATTACTTTATAATTCATCCCAGAAATGGGGGTTACATTTGTCTTGCGTTTGATTAAATAAAAGCAAAATTTGCTTTAAGTTGTCCGCCGTTTGTACTTATTGCTTTCCTTAAGTGGGGGGGGGGGGGGGGGGTCGGGGGGGTCGGAAATCAAAGATTTTTTTTTTTTAGACCATATCGCCCAGTCCTATTTCACTGTTTATTATTTTTGCCCTTTTTGTATGTTTATTCAGTTATATGCTTGTTATATGCTTGTTAGTTATTGGTGACTCACTTAACTTTTAATTTCCTGCTTATCTTCCCAGAAATGACAGACCCGAAAGAGGTAAAGGTTATAACCGTAATGAAGGAATATAGATCTACATTTCAGTCACTGTTGTCTGCCAGTGCATTTATTAATTTCACTGAATTTCTTTAGGATGACTTGCGCAGCGCTGCAATTAGTTTGCTACAAATGCTTAGAAGATCCTTGAATAATCCACCATCAAGTAAGTATCAAAAGCAATTGAAAGTTTTTTATACCAATGATTAATGCGACTGTAGGTGAGCTGTTGATGAGAAACATCCCTGATTAACTTAACAGCAAGACTTTTGGATTACTGAGTTGATGATGTTAATGCTCAATGTATTATTCATTAAGTTGAGGGGCAGCACAGGCAGCTAGGGACTCCAGGCCTGAGACATCAGAGAGACCATCTCAACAGATGTCTTTGACAGTACCTACGCAGGGGCCTTCAGGCAGCACTGTGCAGCAAAGCGTGGCCAGGTTCGGTTGTTGTTAGTCAAAAGATATGTCTATCTAATTCTCATTAAGATAGATCTGCTTGTGTTATTGCTTATTTCTCTTGTTTATATGTTGTACAGCTCTTTAGGCAACTGAGGTTGTTAGTAGTGCTGTATAAATAAACTTAAAATAAATTAATTACGAAACGAGTGAGTAAATGTAACTGAAGGTAAATCAGGTTTGTGCTTTAAATTACAGTGCCACATTACTATTACTATTATTATTGTTAGAGAGATAAGTGGTAAGTAAGAGATAAGTTTGGTTGTACAGATGACACATCTTTAATCCCCCCCCCCCCCCCCAACCCCCAAATTATTTTAGAAGTTACCCCGGGTTATTTAAACACAGGACCAATGCAAGACCCAAGTTAAGGATGACCAATAAAAGGCTCTGCAGTAAAACGTCCTCTGTCCAGTTCTGCCTACTGCCGAGTGCCTCGGAAAAAAGTCCTAAACCCTCAGAGGAGCTCATGCTCTTACAGGCTGGGTTGGGAAAAGGGGCTATTAATATTCCTGAGGATGCTGGCCATAAGCTGGTACGTTACCTCACATCAAACTACTAAAAAAAGTGGATTTAGGTGCAGGGGGGGGGATGTTTGATTAAAATGTTTATTACAGGCACCCAAGGATCGCAGACATTCTGTGTGAGGTGTACCCCAAAATGAGTGAACTCGAAAGGGCATGGATGCTTTACAAAGCCATGGGTAAAACTTTGTTGTTTCTTTTTAAATGTATCTCAGTCTGAATTGATTTTGTTACTGAAGAAGGTGTGTTTGAGAATTTTTCTCTGAACAAAGAGCTGATGATTTTTAATGTTGATGGAAACAGGAGGATTAGGCCAATGGAAACTTATCCTTGTGCCACCTGACGATGAGGGGTACTCTGGGACCAGCATTACCAAGACAGGAAAGTCTTGGCTGTATATTATGCCTATCCAGCACACTCTTGACACCACTCCGCTGCCCATGTCTGAGCTATGTGCCACTGCAACTCCTGGGGCTGCATGTCAAGGACTGCAGCATCAACAGCAATTATGAGGAATGGCTTTCAGGGTAAAATATACAATGTGAAATCAAGCCTTTCTTTTGATGTTGGTTTGTATCACTATACGAACATGTCCTATGTTATAGTCATTGTCCCACTTCAAGTCAATAGAGCAGCATTCTTAGCAGAGATTTCCATGTCTTTTTTCCTAAACCTTCCTCTAGTTCCTTGTGTGAAACACCAAAAGGTTTTTGGACCAGCTAATAGATATGTTCTCTGTAATGGGTCAGTAGATAGCCCCTACTCCTCTTGTTGAACCTGGCCAAAATATCTTACCCTTGAAGTGAGGCCCAGTGACCATTAAGTCAACAAGGAAGGCATCTACCTTCATTTAAAACCATATATTTTTTACTTTTGAATTGTATTCAATCCGCGCTGCTTTGGCAGAACCTTGTCTAATACATCATCTAGAATCATTAGGCGTGCATTCAAGTTAAGGCACTGTCCAATTCTTTTTGTCTTATTCCACTATCTTATGTTAATTTGTACAGACAGTACCTGCAGAGGAAACCAATATTGATGAGGATGATGATGTGGTGAGTTAATAATTAAAAAAATATATAATTATAATTGTTGATTTCGTGAAGTCTAGAATTGTTCATTTCTTTTGGTTCTTGCAAATAGATGTCACAGTTGATATTGCAAATGCTTTCCTCTAATTTCTTTAGCACCTGAAATTGTGCTTGTCTCCCACTCTTTGGGTTTTCTCTGTCAGATAGATAAAATAGACACCAAACAAAAAGTTACATTTGTCCATTACAAACATTTGTATGGTACAAGCTAAATTACAAGGAAGTTTGATTAGTAAGTAGTGTTGAATTATGTTTTATACAAACAACTGTTACAGATCCCACTAGAAATGCCGACACAAGTTTTGGAGAGTAAGGTGAGCACACCACAGTACACATTATAAAGTACCATTATTATATTTATTTGACATAAGTGCTACAAGTGCAACAATTAAGTACTAAGTGATTATAACTTAGACTCATTATTTTCATAGGTTGCTTGTTCACTGTGTTGTCAACCTTTTACCAAGGAGGAAATATGTGCACACGCAAATGTTTGTGGGGAGAGGTAACAACAGTGATTTTCCTCATAGGCAGGGAAAAAGTTTTTTTTTAATAAAACAAGTTGTAACCCTTTTTCTTTTGTCTCAATTTTTCTTACAGTAACATCACAGAAAAAGTTGAAGTTTGCAAAGACATGCATGGACAATACAGCAGGTATGCAGTGGAATGAACTTTGTTACATGAAGATAAAATGATGGACATCCATCTCCGTCTGTGATGTTTAATTGAACCCATGTTATAAAAAATGGTTTTATGTGGCTGTTTTAGTGTATCAGACATCCTCGTCGCACTTGAAAATAGGGTGGATGCTTCCATGACATTTAACATCTCGGTAACGAGGGAAAACCTGTTTCAAAGGGGGATGAAGCAGTGGATGGTCTTGGGCCCTCTTATTTAAATGATATTATTTTAAAATACGAACCCTCGCGGACCCTGAGGTCCTCTGGCACTGGCCTCTTAGTTGTCCCTAAGGTAAGGACAGGGCCGGCCCTGGTCTTCTGGGGGCCCTAAGCGAAATTTAATTTGTGGGCCCTCTAACTGGTCAGCAGCACCAAAATACGCAACTGTTGTTGTAATATAAATGAGATATCTCTATTAATACATTTGTGAATTATGGTTGCTGCCAAATAATTGAATACAGTATATTGCCTGGATGTTGGATGCACATTAAGTGGTGCCAAACAAATTTTAAATGCAAAGAAAAAAAATCAATGAAAAATGTATATAGATATATAGATATATATTTTTTAATGTATTATTAGGCAGTCAACAAATGACATTCACAAAACTCCAACTTATTAAAAACAGCAACTTAATAGCAAATCAAATGACAATAAAACAATACAACATAAAGAAAACAACAGCTCAATGAGGGGGAGTTTGGAAAGTCAGAGTCTTTCTCAGACTGAAAAGGACCTCTTTGCACCAAATCCATTCTTACTGGATCAGAGAGTGTGGTTAGACATTCAGCTGGACCAACTGGATTTGAGGTAGGTGGAATTTTGGATCCAGTCGGCTCCTCTTCCATATACGCCTCTCTTGGAGCCCCTGGAACATAAAAGACAGAACTTCAATAAAAGCAAACAGTGAAAAGTCAAACAGTCAAATGTTTCCCCTTTCAACAGTAGATGTGGTGACAGCAGTTTCTTCTGCAGCTAAAAAACAAGAATTATTATTATACAATAATCAATGATAAAGCTAATAAAATATCTTTAGCAGAATACTAATAATACTTTAGTGGCTCATTTAAAATCTGTGTGCAGGTTTTTCACAATTTCATGATCTTTTGATATATTTATGAGAGGTTTATTGTTTGATTGTATATTTGCATAAGGTCATATTTCATTAATTTAATTATGAACAGTTTGGAGCTCCATACTCTTCAGCTGCTGTTTATGAAAAAAAGGGTTTATGCAGACACTGTTTTTTTATTACTTTACATGCTTTTAAAATTACCTGAGATGAAATCTTCAGTGAAGTCAGGAACATCTTGGGATGTGGACGCTGCACCACCTCCAATACTTTTTTTTTTTTTTTTTTTTTTAACTTGTCCTGTCCAACAGCTAGGCAGACAGATGAGAGCTGAGGGCCTCTTGGGTTGGACATATTTTACTTTAACAAGAGGGGTTATTAATCTTCAGACAAACCAAAGGTATGTCTGAATAAACCCCTTTTGTAATTGAGGCCAAACTTTATTAATTTCAAACATGTCTGAAAATCTTTGGTGTTGGACCGGACGGAAAAGGAAAGAGGGGAAGAAGAGAGAGGGACGTTAGAGAGAGGGGGGGTAGGGGGTGATAATAGGAGGGGAAGGGGGATAAGACCATGAAGCAGCATAAAGCAGCAAGTTTACTGGTTGTTAATCATTATGGTAAGGTTCAAATGTAAAAAAAAACAAAAAAAAAGGGCGGAGCCTGTCCACACACACACTCAAATGTTATAAACACACCTGTTAGTTGCAAAAATGTCCACCTGTCGACATGTACACAAAACAGATAGTGTTCACACGCATACTTATGCCTTAAAACCAACTAGTGTGAAATATTTCAGTCATTCAGTCTGTTGAGCTAACACCTGTGCTCAGGTGAGTGTTTATGTTCTTCTAAAATGGATGGTGGAACGTGAAAAGAAGGAGGGAGAGTGCCCAGCCATCCCCACCTCCAATACTTTTGATGCTTTTTGAGAGCAGAAGAAACTGTCGGCTGAGACGGAACTGTGCAAAACATCATCATTATGTAGAATCAAAACTGCAAAATACAAATAAGAAATAAATGTACCTACTTATAAATAATAAAACGTGAACACTAATTTGAGAATAAGTGGAAATATAAGCCTTTTATACACTTCTTTTTGTATTATTTTGTATGTTCATAATTTTAAAATTAGTACATTTATTTTGTTTGTCATTTATAGATGAGAACCTTTATTTCCTATGTATTTGGTAGTTTTTATTCTCCATATTTCATGCCGATGCAAGATTTATGACACACTCATTGTTGTAAAACTCAGACTACCTGACTACCTGTCTATAACAGATAAACAGCAGTTTTTATGCTGTAATAAACCGGAGAATGCAGAACGCACTAAATATGTGTTAGCAAAACAATGAAACAAAACGATAACGTGAGTTAAAACATTTTTCAGCCACCATATAGTTGTCATTATTTACTTTTCTTTACTTTCCGCCGTTTTAGAAGGTCATGTCCAACCTCATCTTGGAAACTTGGGTATCAAAATTATTTTCGAGTTTTCCATGGGAAATTACGACAAAGGGGGTCGTTTATGTGCAAACTTCACCTCAGATCGCTTCGTATTTTACGTAAATTGCGCAGCTGCACAGAAATGCTGGATAATGTAAAAATAAAGCCCCAACATCCTCCAAACTTACCTTGTTATGGATGTTGAAGTTCTTTATCTTTTTTTAGCTCCTGGTGGTGGATAAAGTCTCTGAGGCATGACGTTTTCTTGTTGTCGCTTTGATCAGCGTGACAAAATGTGCTGTTTTTTTTTCTTTTCCCCAACTTTATTGAAACAAAATGCGCTCGTAAATGCACACCGTGCCAGACTCAGATGCAATTATGTTGACCAATCGTTGCTAAATGGTGTAACGTCATTATTTGGGTTGCCAAATTGGTTCATGTGTGCTGACAGGGGGGATCATTAAAGTGCAGGCAACTTTCTTTTGCACAACATTCAGAGCACACGTTGGTAAGGAAGTTCTATGAAATGGGTTGCCAGATTTGGGTCTTTTTTAATTTAATTTTTGTCGCCACTTCGGGGCCCTGCTGGTGACGGGGGCCCTACGCGGCTGCGTAATTCACGTATAGGGAGGGCCGGCCATGGGTAAGGACCAAGACACATGGTGAGGCTTCGTTCTGCCATTATGGTCCTCGCCTGTGGAACAGCCTGCCAGAGAACCTCAGGGCCGCAGAGACTGTAGAGGTTTTTAAGAAGAGGCTCAAGACCCACCTTTTTAGTCTGGCTTTTATATGACTTTGATCATTCCTTATGTCTTTTATTATTCATCTATTTATTAATTGAGGTATTTATTTACATATTTAATTATTTATTTTCTTGTAAGGACTATTATTATCTTTGTTTCTAATATGCAATTCTTTTTATTGTTATTTTACCAATGATTTGTCAGGCGTCGGGGTCGTCCCCGCACACCTGCGTGATGATCCGGTCTCGCACACCTGTTCAACATCCAATCAGGGACCCTATTTAGTCCATCTGGCCCTCCAGCCATTGTCGGTTCGTCTGCCCTAACGAAGGACTCGCCGATCCAAGCCAAAGCCAAACTGAAGCCTACGCCAAAGCCCTCGCCAAGGCCAAAGCCGAAGTCTACGCTAAAACCTACGCCGAAACCCAAGCCAAATCCAAAGCCAAGCCAAGCCAAGTCAAGCCAAAGCTAACGCCCACAGCCCACACCAAGCCAAGCCGACGCCCAAGCCAACGCCAAAGCCAACGTCCACTCCAAAGCCACCAGAACCGAAGCCGCAAGAACCCAAGCCTCCAGATCAAAATTTCGCAAGAAACTCTGAATCCTCCTCCAAAGGACAAAAACCCAAAAGAACCAAGACCAACACCAAGAATCCAACGCCCAACTTCATCTGTTTCATCCTACAATAAAACTCAAATCAAACCAAGTCCTCGTCTGCCTTTTTGGGTCCAGCAACTCCAAACCTAACATGATTCTTAGGTTATGTTTTAATCACTGACGTTTTTATTTTTTTTATTTTTTAATTACTAACATTCTTATATCTTATTTTATTTTTTATCTTTTTCTATTTTTATTGTTGTTATTTTATGATCATTTTTATTTTTTATTCTGATGTTTTTTACTCCAGTGTTTCCTCTGGGGGATCCATCGTTCTTGGGCACCACCAGCTTGACCTGTAGGGCGTTCCGTTGCTGTGGTGCCCGTTCTGGTTGGACGGGCTGGGGTCCCACTCTGTGGTCTAATAGCCATGGATGGGGCCCTGGGCTGCCCTGTGTTGGGCGGGCGCTGCGGTAATGGCCCCTGTGGTCCGGCTGGGCCTTGGAATGAATGGATCCCCATGATATCGTTTCCTCGCAGCAGTACCAAGCCAGACCTTCTTCAACTGCAGTTCTTTTTCTGTTCACAGTTCTACTGGGGTAACTGGGTGGGTGGGGGTGGGGGTGGGGCGGGGGGTGGTGAGGGAGGGGTACCTTCTTTGTGTGATTGTCCTTTGTTTTCTGTTTTTAATAACTTTCACTTTTTATGACTGTTTTATCTGTTTTTATGTTAAGCGCTTTGTGTTTTTAACCAAAATGAAAGGCGTTATATAAATAAATAAAGTTTGAGTTTGAGTTTGAGTTGTTGTGTCTTGCCCTGTAACCTTTGACCAGTTTGAACCAGTGACTCTGTCAGTTTTATATGAGACTGTGAAACACCTGAAGCCCCCAGGTTCCCCCTCTGATGCGGTTCCACCCGGATTATTTAAAGAGGTTATCACTACTCTGGGACCTGCAGTTCTTGCTGTTGTAAACGGCAGCATTTCCTCTGGTGTGTTTCCTAGAAACTGCAAACATACTACAGTACAGCCATTGATCAAGAAGCCTAACCTGGATCCCTCTGTGCTGTCCAATTTTAGGCCCATTTCCAAACTCCCTTTCCTCTCGAAGATTCTGGAAACAATTGTGTATGTCCAATTGAAGGATTTTTTAGATGAAAATGGCAACCTTGAGGTTTTCCAGTCTGGCTTCAAATCTCTACACAGCACCGAGTCAGCTCTGCTCAGATTGTTTAACGACATCCTCTTAGCTACAGATGCTGGAGACCATGTGATTCTGGTACTACTAGATGTTACGGCTGCCTTCGACATACTGGATCACAACATCTTGATCTCCCGGTTACAGCAACTTGTAGGCATCCGTGGCACTGCTCTGCAGTGGTTCAGGTCATATCTAGAAGATAGAACATTTTGTGTAAACCTCAATAATGTTCAATCTTCCTCTGCTCCTTTACTGTATGGGGTCCCGCAGGGGTCAGTCCTTGGGCCTCTGCTTTTCTCCCTTTACTTACTCCCCCTGGGTTCCTTTCTTAGAAAGCATAACTGTGATTTCATTGCTATGCGGACGATACCCAGATATACGTGCCAATAACAAAGAAGGATGCCCCCTCCATCTTCCCTTTAATTGAGTGCTTGGAGGAATTGAAAATCTGGATGGCTCTTGATTTTCCCCACCTCAGTGAGGAAAAGACTGAGGTGATTGTCTTTGGTCCCAGTGGCAACAGTGAGTCACACCCTATAGCTCTGGGTTCTCTCACTCAATCAGTGAAATCTACTGTCACAAACTTAGGAGTGAAGATTGACACTGGTTTTAATTTGGACAAGCAGATCAGTTCGGTGGTGAAATCCAGCTTCTTTCAGTTAAGGCAGCTGGCTAAAGTCAAATCGTTCTTATCAAGAAGCACTTTGAGACAGTAATCCACGCCTTTGTTACAACTCTGCTGGATTACTGTAACTATCTTTACTTTGGTGCCCCTCACTCATTCTTGTCCCGTCTCCAGCTGGTGCAGAACGCTGCTGCACACTTGTTAACTGGAATGTGGAAGAGAGAGCATATCACACCAGTTCTGGCCTCTCTCCACTGGCTGCCTGTCCATTTTAGAGTTTGTTTTAAAATTCTTTTATTTGTTTTTAAGTCTTTAAATGGTCTGGCTCCGCCCTACCTCTCTGAGCTGCTACATCTGCATTCCCCTTCCCGCTCACTTAGATCAGCTGACCAGCTGCTCCTAGATGTGCCAAGGACACAGCAGAAACTCAGAGAGGGTAGAGCATTTGCCGTTGCTGGCCCCAGCTTGTGGAATGCACTCCCTATGCAGGTTAGGCGGGCCCGTTCTCTGAATGATTTTAAATCCAAGTTAAAAACTCACCTTTTCTCCCTGGCTTTTAACTCAGTGTGAGTTGATGTTTTTATTGGTTTTATTTATTTATTCTTTTTATTTTTTTTATTGGTTTTATTTATTTTTATTTAATGTATCGATTTTTATTGATTTTATTCTGTTTGTTTTAGTTTGTTGTTTTGTTTTTATTCTGCATTGTTCAGCACTTTGGTCAGCTTCTGCTGTTTTAAAAGCGCTTTATAAATAAAGTTGACTTGACTTGACTTATGGATTGCCTGTTTTTAATATGGAGATCTGTGACTTAGCTATTTTAGACCACATGCCTGTGGTGTTTGAAGCTGAACTTTTTCATGCTGCAGTTAAATCTACCGCTCCTCTTCAGCGCCGCAGGATTTTTAACCCTTCCACTGCTGGTGAATTTTCCTCTGCTTTTAACCAGCTCACTGCTCCCTCCTCTGCTGCTGATGTTTTGGAGCTCAGTTCCTGGTTTCATTCCTCCTGCAGTGACATCCTGGAATCTGTGGCTCCTCTAAAGATACTAGAGCCTCGTTCTAAACCTGAACCCTGGTTCAAGTAGAGAGCCCGGGCAGCTCCGAGGGCCTGTAGAAAAGCGGAAAGTCACTGGAAGAAGGATAAATTACAGATCTCTCTACACATCCTTAAGAACATTTGGAATTTTTATCAAGACACTGTAAAACAGGCTAAAACAAGGGTACTTGGCCAATATTATTATTTCTAATCAGCACAACCCACAGGTGCTTTTTAAAATGATGGATTCTGTTCTGGGCTGCACGGTGGCGCAGTGGTTAGCGCTCTTGCCTCACAGCAAGAAGGCCCCTGGTTCAAGTCCCGGCTGGGGGACATGAAAAATACATCAATGGGGGACCTTTCTGTGTGGAGTTTGCATGTTCTCCCCGTGTATGCGTGGGTTTTCTCCGGGATCTCCGGCTTCCTCCCACCGTCCAAAAACATGCTTCATAGGTTAATTGGCAACTCTAAATTGTCCATAGGTGTGAGTGTGAGAGTGCATGGGTGTGTGATTGTGGATGTTCTACCCTGCGATAGACTGGCAACCTGTCCAGGGCATCCCCTGCCTACGCCCAAGTAGCCGGGATAGGCTCCGGCAGCCCCGTGACCCCGAAAGGGACAAAGCATTACAGAAAATGAATGAAAAAAAAAAAAAAAGGATTCTGTTCTGAGTGTTCCACAGGCAGAGTCTCTTGAAGCTTCACCCGACCTGTGCAATATGTTTCTAGAATTTTTTAATGTTAAGGTTTCGAACATAAGGGCTGGCATTATTCTCCCTTCTTCTGACCCTTCAACTTATCTTTGTTGCTCAGCCTATTTCAAAGACTTTGAGCCAGTGTCTCTTCAATTCTTAAATGAGTTGGTCAGTCAAAGAAAACCATTAGGTTCTCCCCTAGATTGCATCTCTCCCAACTTTTTCAAGGAGGTTTTCCCAACCATAGCACAGATGGTCCTTTCAATCATCAACAGCAGTCTGGCTGCGGGTGTAGTCCCTGCTGTTTTTAAACATGCAACAGTCCAGCCTCTACTTAAAAAACCCAGCCTGGATAGTACTGTGTTGGGTAATGTTAGACCCATCTCCAAGATGCCCTACATCTCTAAACTCCTGGAGAAAGTGGTCTACTCGCAGGTAGAGGACTTCCTAATCCAACATCAAATTCTTGAAGTCTTCCAGTCTGATTTTAGGCCCTTGCACAGTACAGAGTCAGCATTACTAAGAGTCAGCAATGACATTCTACTGGCAAATGATGATGGAGACTATGTCGTCCTGGTTCTGCTGGATTTAACAGCAGCATTTGACACTGTAGACCACAATATTTTAATATCTAGGCTCCAGAACTCTGTGGGGATCCATGGTACAGCACTGGACTGGTTTAAATCTTACCTGGCAGAAAGAGCCATGTGTGTCAGCTTGGGTGGTTTTGAATCTACCACAACTCTGGTTTCTTATGGGGTTCCACAAGGATCGGTTCTAGGGCCACTCTTGTTCTCTCTGTATCTGTTACCCTTAGGGTCAATCTTGAGTAACGGCATTTCTTTTTATTTGTACGCAGATGACAGCCAGATCTATCTGCCGTTAAAAAAAGATGATCTCTCCATGAAGCAGCTCCTGTCATGTCTTCAGGACATTAAGAACTGGTTTAACCTTAGCTTTTTTCAGTTTTAATGAAAATAAAACAGAAGTTCTATTTTTTTGGACCAAGTGATTTTAGTGAACCTTCCCAAGGTGATTTGGGTCCCTTGACTAACTTTTTAAAATTTTTTTTTCTAATCTGGGTTTTAAACTAGACAGTCATTTTAAACTGGATCAGCAGATAAGCTCAGTGGTGAAGTCAAGCTTTTTTCATCTTCGCCAACTTGCTAAGGTAAAACCTTTTTTAACAGCTGCACATTTTGAAACAGTGATCCACGTGTTCATCACGTCCTGGCTGGATTACTGTAATTCTCTGTATGTTGGACTCAGCCAGTCGTCTCTCTCATGTCTACGTGTTGAAAGTGCTGCTGCCCGTCTTCTGGTTGAAGGACGTAAGAGAGATCACATCACGCCAATTTTAGCTTCGCTCCACTGGCTGCCTGTGCATTTTAGAGTTCACTTTAAGATTCTTTTATTTGTTTTTAAATGTTTAGATGATCTTGCCCCGCTGTACCTCTCTGAACTTCTCTCTCCTTACTCGCCAGCCCGGTGCCTCAGATCAGCTGATCAGCTGCTTCTGGAGGTACCGAGGTCCAGATGAAGCTCAGAGGGGACAGAGCTTTTGCTGTCGCTGCTCCAAAGCTTTGGAACTCTCTGCCACTGTCCATAAGAGAAGCTCCATCACTGCCCATTTTTAAAACCTGCCTGAAAACCCATTTTTATGCTCTGGCTTTTAATTCAACATGAAACTTCTGTTATTGCTGTGTTGCTGTACTGATTTTATTGTTTTTATCTCTCTATATTTAATCTTCTGTTTTTTTTTTTTTTTTTTTTTTTTAACTTGTCCTGTCCAACAGCTAGGCAAACAGATGAGAGCTGAGGGCCTCTTGTGTTGGACATATTTTATTCTAACAAGAGGGGTTATTCATCTTCAGACAAACCAAAGGTATGTCTGAATAAACCCCTTTTGTAATTGAGGCCAAACTTTATTAATTTCAATCATGTTTGAAAATCTTTGGTGTTGGACCGGACGGAAAAGGAAAGAGGGGAACAAGAGAGAGGGACGTTAGAGAGAGGGGGGGGGTAGGAGGGTGATAATAGGAGGGGAAGGGGGGTAAGACCATGAAGCAGCATAGAGCAGGCAGGTTTACTGGTTGTTTATCGTTACGGTACGGTTCAAATGTAGTACAAAAAGGGCGGGGCCTGTTCACACACACTCAAATATTATCAACACACCTGCTAGCCGCAGAAATGTCCACATGTCAACATGCACACAAAACAGATAGTGTTCACGAACGCATACTTATGCCTTTAAACCAACTAGTGTGAAATCTTTCATTCATTCAATCATGCAAACTATTAGTGCAAAGGTGAGCTAACACCTGTGCTCAGGTGAGTGTTTATGTTCTTCTAAAATGGATGGTGGAATGTGAAAAGAAGGAGGAGGAGCGCCCAGCCACCCCCACACCCATACCCCCGCCGCAGCAGCAGCGGCAGCCGGAATTCCCCCAGCCCCACACGGGAACAGGCAGGGAACAACCGCCCCCCGGGCGACCAAGACCGCCACCCAGGCCAGGGCCAGCAGGACCGCCGCGAGGCCCCCAGAGCCAGAGAGCAGGGAGGCGCAGAGGGAAAGAGAGCGCCGCCCCAGCCCAGCCAGGAAAGCAGCCCCCCGCCGCGCCGGAAGAGCCCAACGCAGGGCCCCACCGGAGAGGGACGCCCACAGCCCCAGACGAGCACCCCACCACCACCCAGGAGTTCCGGGCATCCCCCCGCCCCGACCCCAGGTACGAGCCAGGACCCCCCAAGGGAGACCCGCTCCGCACTCCAGGCAGCCACCCACCCGGCCCACGGTTGGTCCAGGTAGGAGCAAGGCAGGGGCCCGCCGCCCCCGCCCAGGAGGGGGGAACCCCGGGGAAAAAAGGGCGGCCCATAAGGGATGTTATAAATATGGCCCGACCAGGCTCGGCCATGTTGGAAGTTTGGCGGGGCCCAGCGCCCAGGGGCAAGGACCAGGACCCACCCCCCAGGGACACGAACACCCCCGGCTCAGGTGTAATATGAACCCCCCCACCGTGCGGAGAGAGCACCGCCGGGCCCAGGGAGCCGGCACCCAAGGGACACGGCCGCCATCGCCAAGGGGCCCGCACCCCCCACCAGGGACGGGGTAGGGGACAGATGGACCCAGGTCCCACCTTCCTTGTAAACTGTGTGTGCGTGTATGGGTGTTTGAGAGGGTGTTTGTGTGCATGTGTGTGTGTTTATGTTTGAATGTATATATTGAAGGGGGAGGGGTGTGTGTACTAAGGGGGGTGCAGTTAAAATTGGCGAGTAGGGCACTAAGGGGACATCTCCTGATTACTCACAGTGATGTCCCCTCACCCTCCACACCAAGGGGCCCTAAATGTCTAAGGTGCGGTTAAAATTGGCGGGTAGGGTGCCAGGAGGACATCTGCTGCTTGCTGGCAGTGATGTCCAAGCACCCCCCCTACCAAGGACCCTACGTGTCTAAGGTGCAAATAAAACCGAAAGAGGGGGGGCCCACTCCATACGGCAACCATAGGAGGGGGGCCACTCCCAAGTAGCCCCCCCCCAAGGCGCATCGCAGGCTAAACCCCCCACCCCCTCACCCTAATATGAGGTTATATAAGGAAGGGGGTAAGTTGGGGACAGCTGGTAGACTGTCCCCCGGTGGTCAAACAGCCGTCCCCCAGCCCACCCCCAGCAAAGGGGCCAGGGCCACCCAGCCCAGGGGCCCACCCCCGGAGGCGCCGACACCCCAGGCCCGGCACCACCCACCCCACACAGAGAGAGAGGAGCCAGAAAGCGTCGCCCCCCCCCGGAGCAAGCCCAGGCCCCCACCCCCAGACGCCGGCCCTAGAAGAGCTCTGGTCAGGCCTCGACGGGACCGAGGAGGCCAACCGGCCGAGGCAACCACTGATTGCCTCAGCGGAGACCCCGACCCGCTAGCCCCCCCGACCCGTACTAATAATGGGCCCCCCCTCCCCCCCAGAACGCCCCCCCACAGGACAGGGCCGACAAGCCCCCCACCCCACCCCACCCCAGACCCCGCAGCCGAAGCGGGTGACACCCAGAGCGACCGGGGGCCCCGAGAGGGTTGTTAATCTTCTGTTTTAAGATGTTTTAGTGTTTGTTTTCTTCATTTCTCGTGTTCAGCACTTTGTATCGGCTGCTGTTGATTGAAAGTGCTATATAAATAAAAATGAGTTGAGTTGAGTGGAGTTGAGTTTGGCCCAAGGAGGCCCTGCACCAAACTTCCTTAAAACATGGTGCTACAATTTCTTGTGCCATGGGGAGATGGAGATTGACGTTCCACCAGATGAGGTTACAGCTCAATCTCTTGATCAATCTGAAAGCTGAGGTACCGATCTGGCATTATATCTCTGCCATAAACCGACAGTAGTCGTCATAATAGTTCTGCTAATATTTTTTACAGCTGGTTGCTATTGTTTCACAAAAATGAATATCTCACAATCAAACAACTTTTTGCTACTTAGATATAGGGCTGCACGATAAGACGAAAACTTGCGATATGCGTTATTAGTGATTAATATTGCGATGACGATATAACTTGTAGTATATGAACACATAGCAAAACAACCAAAGACATGATTTCCATTTCAATGCAAGAGTTTAAACATTAGACTCCAAAGGACATCTACATAGTAGACAAACATCTAACATAAAAGGGCTCCATCCGATTGGTCTATGAAATAACCGAGTCCATTCGATTGTTCAAATACATACAGGGATTTGTTTGATTCGTGAAATACTTCAAGCATCCATAAGATTGTTTTAGCATATTTAAGCTAACCATCTATTGCGAATTCTGCCCTCTTTTGCAATATGCATATTGCACAGCTTGATATTGCGATAACGATAAATTTGCGATTTATTGTGCAGGCCTACTTAGATATTTAGATGCATCTCTGTCCTTCTCTCAACACTGTCACCAGCGTTTTTAATTCTATCCAGATGGTAGAACTGTTTGTCCCCCTCACTGCTTAACCAGTATTGGAAATGATCAGTTCTGTGTTATATTTACATATTAGGTACCAATCAGTGACGTGCGGTCAGATAAGGCAAGTGAGGCACAGCCTCAGCTGTCATGATCGTGATAAAATAGAAAAAAGTAAATGACGTGATGCTGTAGTAGACGTGATGCTGTAGTGGACGTGATGCTGTAGTATCGCGAGAGCCGACGAGAGGAGTGTGGTGAGTTTACTTGGCGGCGCGTAAGTTGTGAACAAACATTTTTGATTTATTTCATTACACCGCCATATTTAAATAATCCAGAAAGTTAAAAAATAAAAATCTGAAAAAGTTTGTCAAGCATTTGCCAGCCTGGATGACCTGGAGGACCTGGAGGATCTGGAGAATTACATCGACGAGTGTTTCAATACCTGCCTCATGAGGAAATCCAACACCGCCACTCCGTCCACCAAACGCAACCGTCCCGAAGACTCCCCGGGGGCTGCCTCCTCCCCAGGCAGCAACATGAGTGATATCCTGGATTCAATTGATAAAAAGCTCTCCAGCCTTGATTGTCGTTTAAATCTGCTGGAGATCCTCCATAAGGAATTCCAAGGTCTGCGAGAGTCTCTGGAGTTCAGCCAACATCAGGTGCAGGAGCTCGCAGCGGAGAACCAGGCCCTCAGAGAGACCGTGAAGACCCTGGGTAACGACACCGCCCGTCTTTCTGAGGAAAACCGATCCATCAAAGAAACCCTCCTGGATCTTCAGGCGAGGAGCATGAGGGACAATCTTGTGATCGCAGGGATTCCAGAAGAGGCAGGAGAAGTCCCGGAGAACATTGTTAAGTCCTTCATAGAGGTCCACCTGAAGCTCCCCAAGGAAGAGGTCCAGAAGATCTCCTTTCACAGGGTTCACCGGCTCGGAGGAAAAAGGCCGGACAATCAGCGTCCCCGTCCTATTGTTGCTAAATTTGAACATTACAAAGAAAAGGAGCTGGTAAAAAGCAGAGGACGAGAACTGAAAGGCACACATTATAGCGTGAATGATCAGTTTCCAGGCGAGATCCTCCGCCGGCGGAAAATCCTCTTCCCGCTGAGGAGGAAGCACCTGTCTGCTGGAGCCCGCGCGGTGGTTGCGGTTGATAAACTTTTTGTGAACGGCAAGCTGTTCCGGGACCCAGAGGTAACACCCTGGCTGTGCTGAAGGCTTTCAGAGGCGCACTGACATCTGCGCTGCCCAGAAGAAACCCGCAAACTTTTTTAATTGAATAGGAAATAATCAGATCATCAATAATCCACACCTCTCAGGAAAACTGTCTTTTCTTTCTCTCACATTCATGTTTCTGTTGTTGTTTCGTTGTTTTTGTTTTTTTTTCTTTCTCTTTTCCTCTCTCTTTTCTCTTGTCCCCCCCCCTTCCCATGTCCTCATATGTGAATCAGGTTAAGTCAACGCAACCACGGTGAGTATTTATTTATGCACGGAACGAGCGCGCATACTAGCGCGCATAAGAGCATGCACACGCGATCCCGCACACATACGTTGATAAACTGCAAAAACCTCACTTGGGCTCACACAGGATGCACGCAACATGCAACTCACAGCCAAGACACGTTCACCCACAACGCACAGCGCTTGTCAGTGTAGCAGGAACGCACAGCGTGCACGCGCACACGGACGGGCACACGCACTATTTAGCCTTGCACTCTCCCGGCTAGAACAGCTATGAACAGTCTTAACATCGTTAGCTGGAATGTGCGTGGACTTGGTTCTGGGCCAAAGAGATTGAAAGTGTTAAATCACCTGGATGATCTTAAAGCAGATATAGCTTTACTGCAGGAAACCCATTTATCTTTATCAGCTGGTCATCTCCTGTGCTGTTCCCAGTATCCAGTTATGTATTCTGCCGGTTTCAACTCCAAACAAAGAGGGGTTGCAGTTTTGATTAATAAAAATGTTACATTTACTCATAAGGATACAGTTACTGACCCAGAAGGCAGATTTGTAATCATTAATATATCCATTCAGAATAAGGACTTTTGCATAGCCAGTATCTATGGCCCGAATGTTGACGACTCTTCCTTCTTTCACAGATTCTTCACCTCACTCTCAGTTCACTCTGACTCCACAATCATTATAGGAGGAGACTTCAACCTTGTTTTGGACCCTGAACTTGACAGACTCAGCACAGCAGCAAACCAGCGTACATGGCGGTCTGCATGTATCCTACAGCAGTACATGAATGATCTGGGTCTCTGCGACGCTTGGCGCTCATGTCATCCAAACGCTAAGGGGTTCACCTTTTTTTCTCCAGTTCACCATTCACACTCTCGTTTAGATTATTTATTAGTCAGTAACTCCCTTTTGAAAGAAATTAAAAGTTCCAACATTCATCCAATTATTATCAGTGACCATGCACCAGTTTCTGTTACTATTTCAAGGGAAGTACCCACACCCTCGGATTCAATCTGGAGGTTTAATGCATCTCTGTTAAAAGACCAGGAATTTATTGAATTCTTTAAAAAAGAGTGGGCAACCTTCTTAGAATTCAACAATACTTCTGAAATATCACCAAGTGTTCTTTGGGAAACAGCAAAAGCAGTCATGAGAGGGAAAATCATCTCTTATTCAACGCATAAAAAACGCAAAGAGAAAGCAGATTTATTGGAACTAGAAAAAAAAATCAAAACCCTGGAGACTGCTTATGCTACTTCTGCACAGGAACACATACTGGGCGTTACTGCAGTTAAATGACATCATCAATAAACAAACACAATTCCAGATACAAAGGCTTCGACTGGAAAGATATGAAAACTCAAATAAATCAGGCAAATTTCTAGCTAATCAGCTTAAAATTAATAAAGAAAAATCAACAATCACTTCTATTATGGACCAAACAGGGAATGTCACCCATGACCCGGAAAAAATAATAATGCGTTTAAAGACTTTTATCAAAACTTATACACTCCACAGATCAATCCATCAGAACAAAGCATCAACACATTTCTCAACAATGTAAGCCTGCCCAGGTTAAACGAAGATCAAATCACAAATTTAGACACTCCGCTCTCGTTGTCTGAGCTTCATGAAGCTCTGTTACTTATGCCTAATGGTAAAGCACCAGGGCCTGACGGCTTTCCTGCAGAGTTTTATAAGGAATTCTGGGAACAACTGGCACCAACATTTTATAAAACGGTAAAATTTATCAATGAAAGCCAATCTCTACCACCTAACATGAACTCCGCCAACATTATCCTTCTTCTAAAACCAGACAAAGACCCCACTAGTCCTTCAAGCTATCGCCCCATTTCTTTAATTAATGCAGATGTAAAAATTATCTGCAAAGCACTAGCACAGAGAATAGAAAAAGTCACTCCTCACATAATTGACTTTGATCAAACTGGATTCATCAAAGGCAGACACTCGGATGATAATGTCCGCAGACTCGTTAACATAATAGACTTTGCCACCATCAAAAAACAGGAAATGACTATACTATCACTGGATGCTGAAAAAGCCTTTGATAGAGTAAATTGGAAGTTCCTTATTGCTGCCCTCCATAAGTTTGGGTTTGGAGAATCATTCATCAATTGGATCAAAATATTATACCACAACCCCAATGCATCAGTTAGAACTAATAAACAGACTTCCAACAGGTTTTTTCTTGGAAGAGGAACCAGACAGGGTTGCCCACTCTCTCCTTCTCTTTTTGCTATATTTATTGAGCCTCTAGCTGCAGCAATAAGACAGAATGAGAGCATTAAATGAATTAAAACCAAACACAGCCATCATAAAATTAGTCTCTATGCAGATGACATATTACTGTTTTTAAGTAATTTACATTCTGTAAATGAAACGGCAACAATCATTAATGAATTCTCCTCTATATCAGACTATTCCATTAATTGGAATAAGTCTGTTTTATTACCACTGAACAATAATGCGGAGCAAAGACTCACAATACCAGTTAAATCAGGAAATATCAAATATCTAGGTATCAATTTTTCCCCCAAAATATCAGAACTGGTGCAGCTAAACTACACCCCATTACTGAAAAACATACAGGACGATCTAACACGCTGGACCAACCTGCCTCTGTCCCTTATGGGCAAGGTAGCCACGGTAAAAATGAAAATCGTACCCAAAGTTAATTATCTCTTCTCAATGATTCCCACACAACCGCCATTAAAATGGTTCAAAACATTAGACTCATCCATATCAAGCTTTTTATGGAACAATAAACCTGCAAGAATTAGTCTAAAAACTTTAAAATCTGCAAAAAGCTGTGGAGGATTAGAATTACCTAACTTCCACAATTACTTTCTTGCAAATAGATTACAATACATCTTAAAATGGTTAAAAAATAATCCAGAAACCAACTCATGGTTAGACTTGGAACAGGCGTTATGTGGAAAGATCAACCTGTCAGATCTTCCATTTATTAGCCAAACAGTTAAAAAACAGGATTGTTTCAAAAGTATTAATATAAATGCCACTTTAACAGCCTGGTGGGAATTTCTCAAAATATCAAAATTATCAATTCAACCGTGCAAAATGACACCCATCTGGAACAACCCAGACATCCTCATAAACAAAAAAATTATCCACTTCTCAGCTTGGCAAGCAGGGGGCATAAAACAACTAGAGCACATAATTATTGATAGAAGATTCATAACTCCCCAGGAACTTCAAGACAAACATGGAATAAATAACTTCTTGGAATATCAGCAACTTAAATCAATTATTACTAAAAAGTTTAAATACAGAGACAACGATTTAAAGCTACCAGATGTAGTTACCACTCTGATCAATTTCTCAATGAATAAAACTCTCTCCAAAATATACAAACTTTTATGTAATTTAGATAATAATATTTCACTTCCGACAACAAAATGGGATGCGGATTTGAGCATCAGCACAGATGAAAGCTTTTGGTCAGAACTTTGTCGAAACACCTTTAAACTGACAAAAAGTCCAAATCTGCAGCTAATCCATTTGAAAACTCTACACAGAATTTACTACACTGGACAAGATGGGTCTCAGCAACACAGACATTTGTCAGCACTGTGACGGTAATCTGCCCGACAATTACATGCATGCACTATGGTTCTGCACGCCTGTCCAGGCTCTCTGGCAGCAGGTATGTGCCGATCTATCAGTCTGGCTTAAGGCTTCAATCACAGCTTCATCGTCACTTTGTGTGCTTGGTGACATGAGTGCCATCGATGTAGAAGGAGGATTAGGCTCTATCATTTTCATAACTCTTTGCATTGCTAAAAAAAACTATTTTAATAAATTGTAAAAGCAGGAAAAATATAAATATAAGTCAACACAGAAATCTGCTGCTTGATCATATCAGCTTGGAAAAAATGTCAGCCCAAAGTTCAAGTAACTTTGAAAGAATTCGGTCTCTTTGGTCTCCCATAGCTAACTCCATGACTTAGGGGGAGGGGGGGCCTGGTCGTCGTTGCTCCTTGCCCTTCTGCCGTGGGCTGGGGTGGGGGTCGGGGCCTCCGGTGCCTGGCGGGGGGTGGTGGGGGCTCTGTTGGTCGGGGGGTCGGGTCCGGCGCCTGGGTGGGGCGGGCTGGGGTGCTGCGTTGTCCTCTGGGCTTGGGTGTGGGGGTGCGTGGTGGGGGGGTGGGGTGGTGGTCTGGCTTGGCTTGGGGGGGTGGTCCCTTTGCCTGTGCTGGGGGGGTTGGCGGGGGGCCCTGCTCGGGGGGGGCCCAGCGGCGCCGGATGGGCTGTCCATCTACACCTGGGGCTGGGATCGGCCCTTCCCTGGCTCTGGGGCGGGACGGGACAGCCCTCTTGGGGCTCCCGGTCGCTCTGGGTGTCATCCGCTTCGGCTGCGGGGTCTGGGGTGGGGTGGGGGGGGGGTCTTGTCGGCCCTGTCCTGTGGGGGGGCATTCTGGGGGAGGGGGGGGGCACTATTGGTACGGGTCAGGGGTATATGGGGCAGGGGGGGTTGACGGGTCGGGGTCTCCGCTGAGGCCATCGGCGGTTTCCCCGGCCGGTTGGCTGCCTCGGTCCCGTCGAGGCCTGACCAGAGCTCTTCTAGGGCCGGCGTTTGGGGGTGGGGGCCTGGGCTGGCTCCGGGGGGGGGCGACGCTTTTTGGCTCCTCTCTCTCTGTGTGGGGTGGGTGGTGCTGGTGGTCCTGGGGTGTCGGCGCCTCCGGGGGTGGGGCCCCTGGGCTGGGTGGCCCTGGCCCCTTTGCTGGGGGGGGGGGGGGGGGGGCTGGGGGACAGCTGTTTGACCACCGGAGGACAGTCTACCAGCTGTCCCCAACTTACCCCCTTCCTCATATAACCTCATATTAGGGTGAGGGGGTGGGGGGGTCTAGCCTGCGATGCGCCTTGGGGGTGGGCTACTTGGCAGTGGCCCCCCTCCTATGGTTGCCGTATGGAGTGGGCCCCCCCTCTTTTGGTTTTATTTGCACCTTAGACATGTAGGGTCCTTGGTAGGGGGGGTGCTTGGACATCACTGCCAGCAAGCAGCGGATGTCCTCCTAGCACCCTACCCGCCAATTTTAACCGCACCTTAGACATTTAGGGCCCCTTGGTGGGGAGGGTGAGGGGACATCACTGTGAGTAATCAGGAGATGTCCCCTTAGTGCCCTACTCGCCAATTTTAACTGCACCCCCCTAAGTACACACACCCCTCCCCCTTCAATATATACATTCCAACATAAACACACACACATGCACACACACACCCTTTCAAACACACATACACGCACACACATTTTGCAAGGAAGGTGGGACCTGGGTCCATCTGTCCCCTACCCCTTCCCTGGTGGGGGGTGTGGGCCCCTTGGCGATGGCGGCCGTGTCCCTTGGGTGCTGGCTCCCTGGGCCCGGCTGTGCTCTCTCCGCATGGTGGGGGGGTTCATATTACACCTGAGCCGGGGGTGTTCGTGTCCCTGGGGGGTGGGTCCTGGTCCTTGCCCCTGAGCGCTGGGCCCCGCCAAACTTCCAACATGGCCGAGCCTGGTCGGGCCATATTTATAACACCCCTTGTGGGCCCTCTTTTTTCCCCGGGGTTCCTCCACAGCGGGCCCCTGCCTTGCTCCTCTCTGGACCAACCGTGGGCCGGGCGGATGGCTGCCTGGAGTGCGGAGCGGGTCTCCCTTGGGGGGTCCTGGCTCGTACCTGGGGTAGGGGGAGGGGATGCCCGGAACTCCTGGGTGGTGGTGGGGTGCTCGTCTGGGGCTGTGGGCGTCCTTCTCCGGTGGGGCCCTGCGTTGGGCGCTCCCGGCGCGGCGGAGGGGCTGCTCTCCTGGTTGGGCTGGGGCGGCGCTCTCTTTCCCTCCGTGCCTCCCTGCTCTCTGGCTCTGGGGGCCTTGCGGCGGTCCTGCTGGCCCTGGCCTGGGTGGCGGGCCAGGGCCTTGCGGCGGTCCTGCTGGCCCTGGCCTGGGTGGCGGGCTTGGTCGCCGGGACGGCGGTTGTTCCCTGCCGGTTCCCGTGTGGCGTTGGGGGGATTTCGGCTGCCGCTGCTGCTGCGGTGGGGGTCTTGGGGTGGGGATGGCTGGGCACTCTCCCTCCTTCTTGTCACGTTCCACCATCCATTTTAGAAGAACATAAACACTCACCTGAGCACAGGTGTTAGCTCACCTTTGCACTAACAGTTTGCATGATTGAATGACTGAAATATTTCACACTAGTTGGTTTTAAGGCATAAGTATGTGTTGGAACACTATCTGTTTTGTGTACATGTCGACAGGTGGACATTTTTGCATTTTTGCAGCTAGCAGGTGTGTTGATAATATTCGAGTGTGTGTGGATAGGCCCCGCCCTTTTTGAACTACATTTAAACCTTACCATAATGATTAACAACCAGTAAACTTGTTGCTTTATGCTGTTTCATGGTCTTACCCCCCTTCCCCTCCTATTATCACCCTCCTACCCCCCCCCCCTCTCTAACGTCCCTTTGTCTTCTTCCCCTCTTTCCTTTTCCGTCCGGTCCAACACCAAAGATTTTCAAACATGATTGGAATTAATAAAGTTTGGCCTCAATTACAAAAGGGGTTTATTCAGACATACCTTTGGTTTGTCTGAAGATTAATAACCCCTCTTGTTAAAGTAAAATATGTCCAACACAAGAGGCCCTCAGCTCTCATCTGTCTGCCTAGCTGTTGGACAGGACAAGTTAAAAAGAAAAACGAAAAAAAAAAAAAAGTAAATTAAGTAAATATTTTCCACTGATCTGTGTTCAAGATGCATTTTCAGTTAACTCAACACGTCTTCCACAGTTTCTGAGGTTAAAATCGCAGAATTTGAATGTTGAGCAATCGTATACGGAGCAGAAACTCTGACGTTCAGGAGCGCTAACTGCAGAACTCAATTTTAACAGACACATGCGGTCAAAGCCTTCTATATGCCCACAGAAAAGGCTTCAGATCAGGCGAGCCTAAACCAGCAGGGGGCAGGGCTGAGATGACAACTACTTTGTAGCTACACTGTTGCAGTAAAAACAGAGTAGGGACGTGTTTTTCCATTGAGAGGGAGATACTTGTTAAACTAAACGAAAATAAGGAAGACTTTTCCAACAGATCATAGAGCTTTTAGTGGGGAAGGAGCAATGCATGGACTCCAAAAGTGAGGCCAAACATGGTTTTCAATTTTTGTTTTTTAAAAATAACATGAGTGGGGGGTCATGTGATGCTATTTGAGGGAGAGGACATACGTTTCCAGCCTCACGCCACAAGTTCAAATTTAACCTGCTTTTTTTTTAAATCCCGGAAATCTTTTACATTTCCATTTTCTAAACCTTTTTTCAACCTGAACAATCTATATTTGATACAAAAAATGTCGAAGAAAAGTCGCTCTGAGTCCAAATCGTCGCTGCCGCAGCCAGCTAGCTTAAATGCTAGCTTGGAAAGCAGCACTGCAGCCTCCATCGCCCAAACTGTGACAGAGAGGATCGGCGATTTGATGGAGGAGAAATTCCTGGATCTGCGATCTACCCTGGACAGACTGAATGGTCGTATAGCTGACAACACCAGGAGGATAACCAAATCAGAGAACCGGATTTCTGAAGATGAAGACCGTATTACATCCCTGGAGAACCAAGTCAGTGAACTCCAGCAGAAAGTGAAAACTCTGATGGACCGGTGTGACGATGGGGAGAGCCATCAGCCACAGGGAAAACATCAGGATAATCGGTCTGAAAGAGGGCTCTGAGGGACAATCTACGGTGACATTCTTCGAATCCTGGCTCCCAGAGGTTCTAGGGATGGAGACCAAGCGCGGAGTTATATAGTTGGACAGGGCGCACTGCGCACTCGACCCGCCAAAGGAGGACCGCTGCAGACCCGTCATCATCAAGCTGCATAACTTCACTGACAAACAGCGGATCCTTACAGCGGCCAGGAAGAAAGGAGAGATCATTTGCAAAGGCAGCAGGATCTACATTCGTCTGGACTTCTCGGCTCAGGTGCGTGAAACCCGACAGAAGATTAACGGAACGTGCCAGCGCCTGATCAAGGGAGGGGTCCGGTTCTTCATGCGCTACCCCACCATGCTCTGCTTCAGCCTTAAAGGAGCGGAGCGGTCCTTCAGGAGCGCACAGGCAGCAGAGGAGTTCCTGGATAAAAACGGTTTGAAATAACTACTGCTCAGAGAATTCTTGTCTGAGGTCGTAAACAGACCAAACTTTACTGCTGACGTCATGAAAATAAGTCTGGAATGAAAAAAAAAAATCTATTTTCTTTTTGAGGGTTCCAGCAGCTGTCTGCTTGAAGCTGTGTTGATTACCTTATAGTTAGATCGATTAATGTTAATTTTGTTATTTCATGTAAGGCTAACATGTATAGACCAGGGTTTAACTGTAAATAACTGGGCGGGGTGTGTAGTGTTAGGGTTAGGTTAGGGTTAGGGTTAGGTCGAGGGATTCTGGGTTAGGGTTAGGGTTAAGGGTTACGGTTAGGGTAGGGTTAGGGTTAGATGTTTTGCGAGAGTTTTGCGAAGCGAAACTCGAGCCCAGCCATGTCAGCCTTGCGGCCTTGAGACATAGAAAGGAGGGGGGGGGGGGCACACTCACTTCTATTCAGTCGAGACAACGGACATCATACAAGTACCAAGTGGATAAGAAATGGTGAAACTAAGTGTGGTGAGGTCTAAGGTTTTAGAGTAGTCACATCTGTGAGAAGTTCGTGCTGTTTGTTCCTTGTAAAACTAGGGTTGAAAACAGGATATCCAGCAGAATAAGGAGCATACTAAGGGTAATTTAAGGGAAATAAAAGAATGGGAGGGGAAAAAAGGGGGGGGAATTAGAAAGATGTTATGAGATGAGAAACGGAAGAGCAGTTCGGTAGACTATCAAAAGTGAGGTGCAAAGGGATAAATCCCGTGAGTCTGGTAGACAGAAACTAGTGTGGTGTAAAGAAAAAAAATCTGTAAGAATGTCGTATGGGTGTAATGGAACAGAACAATCCGATCCAGTTCATTGTTATGTGTGATGTGGTGTGGAAGGGTAGGGACAAGGGTTAGGAAAAGGAAAAATGACCAGAGGGGGGGTTTAGAGAGAGAGAGAGAGAAAACACCCTGATAAAAAGGAGGCAACCCACGTACATCTAAAAAAATTTGGTGTCCATTAAAATCAGAGCATCATCCAGCATTCACACGCCTCAAGATGCAGCCATCCAGTTCCCTCCACATTAAAATCTGTCTGCCCAGTCAAAAAACGTTGCAGGAACTGGATCCTGAAGGTGGCAGTTCTGCTGGCCAGGTGCACTAGGCCCTGTCCCCCCTCCTCCCTGGGAAGAAATAACACTCCCTGTGGCACCCAGTGTCACGCTGATCAGCGGAGGTGGTTGCCTCGCTGTGACCTGGAGTGCGCAGCGCCTCACATGAACGCAAAGTATCCGTGGACCGAAGAGCCGGAATCTCTGCCGAACAACAGAAGAGCAGTAAAAATCATAAAAAATGGCCTGACTTATGTGACCGGAGATGAACACAGCCCTGAACCACACTGGCACGCAAAGTATCTGTGGACCGAAGAGCCGGATCTCTGCCGAACAACAGAAGAGCAGTAGAAGCAACTTTCCTCAGGACAGAGAAACAACTGTCAAAAGAATCTGAGTGGAAGACAGCCTACACTTCACAAGTTCACGAAATGATCGTTCGTAAAGCTGCAGTGAAGCTGTCCAAAAAACTTCTACAGAGCTGGACTGGGCCAGTGTGGTATGTCAGCCACTTAATTGCACCAAACCCACACTCTGTCTCCACCCCAGTGAGATTGGTGTGGAACAGTAGTCAGAAGTACAGAGGTCTCAGCCTGAACGACATGCTGATCAAAGGTCCAGACGTCCTGAATCCAACAAGAGCCGTCCTGCTGAGGTTTCGTGCTGGGGTCTTTGCTGCGCTTGGTGACATCCGTAAGGTAAGGCAAGGCAAGGCAAGGCAAGTTTATTTGTATAGCACAATTCGTACACAAAGTAATTCAAGGTGCTTCACAAAACAGAAAATGCATTAAAATCACATTACATCATAGAAATAATCAACGTTAAATTTACTTTAAAAGAAAAAAAAATTGAAAATTGATTTAAAAATAAAGGAAGGAAAGGAAAGAAAAGTGCAGATAGGACCTTTCAGTCATATACACGGCTAAACAGAAATGTTTTAAGTCTAGATTTGAACATGAACACAGAAGAGGCCTGTCTTACGACTTCAGGGAGGCTGTTCCAGATTTTAGCTGCAGAATATTGAAACGCTGATTCCCCTTGTTTAGTTCTGACTCTGGGAATCAACAGGAGCCCGGCCCCTGAAGTCCTCAGAGTACGAGATGGTTCATATGGCACTAACATGTCAGAGATGTACTTTGGTGCTCGGCCATGGAGAGACTTGTACACAAGCAGAGCTGCTTTGAAGTCTATTCTTTGAGGTACAGGGAGCCAGTGCAGAGACCTGAGCACAGGACTAATGTGATCATACTTCCTGGTTCTGGTCAGGACTCGAGCAGCAGCATTCTGGATGTACTGAAGCTGTTTTACAGCTCGTTTGGAGAGGCCGGTGAGCAGGCCGTTACAGTAGTCTAACCTACTGGAGACAAATGCATGAATAAGTATCTCCAGGTCTGGCTTTGACACTATGTTTTTGATTTTGGCAATGTTTTTCAGATGATAAAATGCCGCTGATGTTACTGACTTGATATGGTGGTTAAAGTTCAGGTCAGTGTCCATAATTACCCCTAGATTTCTGACTTGATTTGAGGGTTTAAGAGACAGAGAATGAAGGTAGCTGCTGACACTTTCTCTTTGTTTCTGTGGGCCAAAAATAATAACTTCGGTCTTGTTTGAGTTTAGCTGGAGAAAGTTGTTCTGCATTCACACACTGATCTGTTGGAGGCATTGGCTGAGTGAATCCACCGGCCCATATTCACCTGTTGTCAGTGACACATAGATCTGAGTATCATCTGCATAGTTGTGATAAGATATGTTATTACTGCGTATTAACTGCCCTAGTGGCAGCATCTAGAGGTTGAACAGAAGGGGTCCCAGGATCGATCCCTGGGGCACACCACAAGTCAAGGCCATGTAGTCTGAGACACAACTCCCAATTTCAACAAAGTATTTCCTGTCTTCCAGATAAGACTTGAGCCAACTTAGGGCAGATCCAGAGATGCCAACCCAGTCTTGGAGTCTGTGCAAAAGGATCCCATGATCAACAGTATCAAAGGCAGCACTCAGGTCTAGCAGGATTAAGACAGTGACTTTGCCATCATCAGTGTTCAGGCGGATGTCGTTGGTTACCTTGATAAGAGCAGTTTCTGTGCTATGATGGGGTCTAAAACCTGACTGGAAAACATCAAATGAATTGTTTAATAAGAGAAAATCAGTGAGCTGTTGGTAGACAACTTTTTCAAGGACTTTTCCTAAAAATGGCAGATTAGAGATAGGTCTGTAATTATTCAGTACAGTGGGATCAAGACCGCTTTTCTTCAGGAGAGGTTTAATGACTGCAGTTTTTAAGGCCTCTGGGAATATTCCAGATTGAAGAGACATGTTAACTATTTGAGTAATTGATGGCAACACACTGTTCAGGACAGACTTTAGAAATCTAGTGGGTAACACATCAAGGCAGCATGTAGACGGGCTCAGACGGGCGATGGTCTCTTGGACAGTTTGGTCAGTGACAGGTACAAAGTGAGTCAGCTTAGAGTGAGTAGGTGGCCGTTCGATAGTTATATGTGTTGTGGAGTTGATGGCTTTTTTAATGCCGTGAACCTTGTCATTAAAAATACAGCAAACTCATTACATTTGGGTGTGCAAACCAGTTCTATTGGTAGCTGGGTTGGAGGGTTAGTTAATCTGTTTACTGTTGTGAACAGGACACGAGAGTTGCTGCTGCAACTTCCAATGATTTCAGAGAAGTACCTTTCCCTTGTTCTGCATAAGATCTGGTTGTAAGCGTACAACTCCCCCTTATACATTTCATAATGAACCTGGAGTTTTGACTTGCGCCACTTTCGCTCAGCTCTGCGGCACTGTTGTTTCTGTGCCCTGACTAGATCATCGTTCCTCCAGGGAGCTTTCTGTCTATGTTTTCTCAATTTAACCTTCATAGGGGCAATGGCATCCAGAACATTCAAGATGCTAGAAGTAACAGAATTCAGCATTTCATCAACATTGGCACCAGAGGCATTTTCAGGGTTTATCATTTCTACAAACTGTGCCCTAGTGCTCTCATTTATTTGTCTCCTTTGGACAACTGCAGGGCCAGGCGGTGGTTTGGGAGCAACAGACAGGTCAAAGAATACACAGAAATGATCAGAGAGGGCGACATTAACCACACTGACATTGTAAATATTAACCCCCTTTGTGATGAGCAGGTCCAGAGTGTGCCCTCTGCTGTGGGTGGGGCAACTTACATGCTGAATCAGATCAAAGGTTTCAAGGACAGCATTGAGCTCTTTTGCATTTCTGTCATTGACATTATCAACATGAACATTAAAATCACCTGTAATGACTAGACCATCAAAGTCTGTGCACACAACTGAGGGCATTTCAGTGAAATCATCAATGAAACTTTGGCTGTGCTGAGGAGGTTTGTACATGACTATGCAGAGTAAGGGAGGAGTTTGTTTTAACTCAATCTTAAAGGACACATACTCAAATGATGAAAACACACCAAATGATAGTCTGCGGGTTGCAATATTATCTCTAAACAGTGCAGAAACGCCTCCACCCTTTTTATTTTCTCGTATTTCCGATACATGTTTGTAGTTGGGGGGAGTTGATTCGATTTATGTTTCAGTTAAAAACATAAAATCAAGATTAAAAGAAGATATAAGATTATTGATTAAAATGATTTGTTGCATAAAGATCTGACATTGAGTGCAGCAAGTTTGAGATTAGTTTCCTTGGGACTGGTCAAAACCTTCTTGCAAGGGATATCAACTAGATTTCTTTGATTGGACAGTCCAACTGCCCTTTTTTGCATTCTACGTGGTGCAACTACAGGTATAGCACCAGAAGGAAGCTGTTCATCACAGGGCCCCAGTTTGACATAACCTTTCCTAGGACACTGGGGGCCCGTTTCATCCTAGCTCTGGGGGATAGCACGTCTAGAGGCGCACAGGGGAGGTCGAGTTGAGGGTAGTTTGGGTGATGGACCAGGAGGAGCGGGAGCTGGACGGGATTTGGGTGAACGACGGAGGGGGCGTGTTGGAGGGGCTTTGGATGAAGGACGTGTTGGAGGGACTTTGGGTGAAGGATAAGGAGGGGGCGCTGGAGGAGTAGGAGAGCTCCTTTGTGGTGTGAGGCTCACAGGTGTTAGGGGAGCCATCTTAATTCCTGACTTAATGAGGCTATCAAAATGGCTAGGTAGGGCCATGGTGAAAGTGGGGGGGACGAAAAGGAAAGTGAGTCTTCACTGGGAGTAGATGTAGCAGGGGGCGCCCACAGCTGGTCAGATGGTGGTATTTCTGGGGCCAAATCTGGTGGTTGTTGTTGTGGTTCTGCGGTTGGGTCCTTAGCTGGCGGTGGTTGTTGTGATGAGCTGGCGGTGGTTGTTGTGATGTACAACTCTGTCTGGTTGGAGGAGAGAGAGGTCCATCTGCATCGATTTCTCTGGCGTGACACGGAAGATTCTGAGATAGAAGACTATGCTATCACTAGGGTAAACATCGGGGATAAACCTGCCGGTTGCATCGCCCAGGTTGCCATGTGAGAGACTGCCAACCTACCTCCATTCAGTCACCTAAAAGACGAAAGACGTGTGCTTGAAGAAGATGCATATGTGGATGACATCTTAACTTCTCACAACAACCTTGACCATCTAAACCTCCTCACGTCTAACATCGAACGCATCCTGAGAGCAGGCGGGTTCTACATGAAGCCTTGGGTCTATTCAGGTCAAAGTGGGAGGTAGCCCAGAGATGAGAAGACAGAGCACCCAGAGGTTATGATCCTGCCGAACCAGCTCACCAAAGATGACAACAAAGCCCTTGGCCTAGGCTACACAATAGACGACAAACTCCTTGTTATGGCTGCAGTAAACTTCTCTAAAAAGAAGAAAAAGATGCGCCTCGGCCAAGACCTGCTTAAGGAAGAAGTAAGAAACCAAACTCCAGATCCGCTGACAAGAAGACAACTACTGAGCCAAGTCTCTGGACTATATGACCCCCTTGGACCCCTTTCAGGAAGCAAAAGCAAAGTACTCTTTAGAAGAAGACACCTGGGATGCTGCCTTATCCAAAGAACTCAGAGAAGACGCCATAAAACTGCTCGAAGAATATGCTGTCCTGAGCCAACTTCAATTCACTCGCTCCCTGACTCCATTAGATCCATGCGCACAACCAACTGGCATTACCTTTTCAGATGGCAGCGAACACGCATATGGTGCTGTGATGTACCTTCGTTGGAGCTGCAGCGATGGTGTCGTTGTGAGACTGGTAGAGTCCAAAGCCAAGCTGACCCCTCTTGACCACAAAGGTGATCCTGTTAAAGCAGAGATATGTGGAGCAGTCTTTGCAGCTCGACTGAAGAACTATTTCCAGAGACACTGCAGAATCGACGTCAAGGAGTGGTTTCATCTTGTCGACAGTCAGACAGTCCTGGGCGCCATTCAGCGTGAGAGTTATGGCTACCATGCCTCGCTGTGACCTGGAGTGCGCAGCGCCTCACATGAACGCGCAGCACCTCACACACGCGCAGCAGCCTGCGGGCGCTCAGCACAGAGGACAATACACGCGCGCCGTTACCAGCTGAACTGAATGAAGGCAATCAGCGCGGAAGCTGGGAACGCTTAAAACAGCGTTTCACCGCGCTGTGTGAAAGAACTGAGCTGGATGACGGCAGTTTCTATGAACTTGGACGCTAAACCCAAACCACTGCGTGAGTGGGACTTGGACTATAAAGGGCTACTGGTAAGCTGGACTTTATTATGTCACATTGTTGTCTTGGATTAAAAGAAAAAATAATTAAATGTTGTAAAATGTCCTACAAATGTTTGTATTGAAATTATATATATTTGTTAACCTGGAAAAAGATAATTATTGGTAAAATAATCTACTTAAGTTGAGATAAATTGTATTTAAGTTTCCTACAATTTACAACTGAGTTGTTGGTTTAATTTTCTTGGTTACAAATTGTTGGTTTAGATTTCATTTTAATTGATTTACCTGGTTTACCTTATGTTTTATTTAAATATGCTGAACTGTTTATTGATTGTTTAAAGGTTTTGTTTTGATTTTTTAAAGGGTTTTCACCTACTTCCTACCCCCACTACTTCCTACTTCCTACTACTACCACCTACTGCCAACTACTACTACTGTTGCTAATAAAAGACTTGGAAAGAGTGAAATCCTTGGTCCAGTCCTGTCCCTTTGCAAGTGTGGGAGCACGCAGTTTACAAATACACTTGACACCCAGTGTAGACTGTCCCAGAAGAAATTGACCAGTTTGGACTGAATCTGAGACAGTAACCCGGAAGGGGGGTCGAAACACATCAGCCTGTGACAAAGCAGGGAAGCAACAAGGTTATTGATGACCAAAACTCTCCCCCTAAAAGACATCTGGGGGAGCAGCCATCGCCATATGTTCATCTTCCGCTCCAGTTTATGGACAACATCCTCCCAGTTCTTTTTTACAGTGACAGGACTACCAAGAAAAACTCCCAGGTACTTCAAACCATCCTTCTTCCATGTCACATTGGATGGGAGAGTCTGGAGAGCATCCTGCCACTTTCCCACTGCAAGGCCCGCAGTCTTGTGCCAGTTAACCCTGGCAGATGACAATTTAGAAAAGGCATGTATTGCATCTACCAAAACATTCACATCTGCCTGATTTTGAACAAAAACAATCACATCATCAGCATAAGCTGATAAAACAATGTTCCTCTGGAAACCAGGCAAACACAAACCCTCAATACTTGCACAGATCTTATGGAGGAGGGGCTCCAGGGAGAGAGCATAGAGCATGCCAGACAGAGCACAGCCCTGCCGTATGCCCCGACCCACTCTAAAAGGAGCACTCATACCGGCGTTCACCTTCAGCACACTCTCAGCCTCGGCGTAAAATACTCTGATTTTGGCAATGAAACCAGCGCAGAACCCAAACTTCTCCATAACTTTTCAAAGGAAGCTGTGTTCAACGCGGTCAAAAGCCTTTTCCTGGTCAAGAGAAATCAGACCTGTTCGTATGCCCAAAAGCTCAGAGACCTCCAAAACATCTCGAATTAAAAAGACATTATCGACCATGAGTCTACCTCGGACACAGTAGGTCTGGTCCCGGTGGATGATCTGCTCCTTAGCATCCCTAAGCCTGTTGGAGAAGGTCCTGGATAAAATTTTGCAGTCTACGCACAGCAGAGAAATGGGTCGCCAATTCTTAATTTCTTGGAGGTTCCCTTTCTTTGGCAGGAGAGCAACAACAGCTCTGCGACAGGACGTCGGCAGAGCACCAGAGAGCAAACAGTCATTGAAAACCTCCAAGATGTCAGGAGCAAAGATGTCCCAGAAAGCTTTGTAAAACTCCACAGTGAGGCCATCGATCCCAGGAGCCTTCGGGGCCTTCATGCTCCGAAGGGCAGCGGACAGTTCAAGAAGCTGGAGAGGCCAGTCCAACTGAGAGTGCATCTCCTCGGCGACATGAGGCAATCCACTGCAGAACTCATCCAACAGGCTGTCATCACCATCACACTCACTGGTGTAGAGTGAGGAATAAAAGTCCACAGCCCTCTGTCTGATCTGGTCAGGTCCAGGCAGCTCCTCTCCGGTGTCGGACAACAAGGAGTGCATCACCTTCATCTGTCCATGCTTCTTCTCCAGACCAAAAAAGAAGCTAGAGGGAGCATCCATTTCAGAAACATCCTGAAACCGGGACCGAACCAATGCCCCCTGAACTTTAGAATCCAGCAGGCGCTCCAAAGTCAATCTTTTTGCTTTTAGGAGCTCAATATGCCCCCGATGGGTTAGGGTTAGGGTTAGGGTTAGGGTTAGGGGTTAGGGTTGGGTTAGGGTTGGGGTTTGCAGAAATACGTTTGTATTTTGATTGCACTGGCCTGCTGTACTGAAGAAAAAGGGGAAAACAAACAAATAACAACAAAAAAAAATGTTTTAATATTGAATGAACAGTGAAACAAGTGAAGAGGAATTCAAACTCCAACCATCAGTCTGCCTAGTCCAGATTCGAACCCTGGATGCCTGCATGAAAGGTGGTTACCATTACCATTTGGCTACCAAGCCTTACAATGATTCATGGGTGCTAAGGGGGTTAAGAAAGGGAAAGGAGGAAGAATTGAACAAAAAAAAAAAATAAATAAATAAAAAAACTAAAGAATACACACAAAGTGAATAGATAAATAATTTAAAAAACTTAATAAATAAAATTAATTAGGAATCTAGTGGGGCTTAAATCTCGTGGGTAAATTAGAGACAGCAAATTTAAGGAAGTGCTAAAACCATGGTAAACAGCCATGCAAATTTTGTTAGTAGTTAAAATAAGTGCTAAAATTAAGTGCTAAGCCTTATAAAAACATAAATAGCATGCAGATTAAGAGACATAAGTAAAAACATTTAAAATAGGTTAGTAAAAAATTGTTTTTGCTGTTTCTAAAAAAGAGCCCTGGAGATCTTAAATTTTAATACAAATAAATTTAAAAAAAGAAAGAGTTAAAGGTTTAAAAAAAAAAAAAAAAAAAAAAAATTGGGGGGGGGGGGGGGGGTTGGATAGATTAAGATACTAGCTCCCGAGCTAGGGATACTAAAGGGGAGGACGTAAAAAAGGAGGGGCAGAGCTATTTCCCGAAATAGGGATACTAAAGAATGGGAGGATTGAGAAAGTAAGGGAGGGAGAGAGGGAAGGGGAGGGCTAGCTCCCTGGTTAGGGACGCTACCCTCCTTTTGTGTAGGGTACAAAAAGGGAGGTACTCAGCTCCCTGATTGGGGATGCTAAGGGTTAGGCTTAGGGAAAGAAAGGGGGAGGGGGCTAGCTCCCGATTTAGGGATGCTAATGGAAGGGGGATGGGAAGAGGGGGGGAGGAAGGGGAGGGCTAGCTCCCGATTTAGGGATGCTAGAGGAGGTTGGATGGGAAGAGGGAGGGAGGGAAGGAGAGGGCTAGCTCCCTGGTTAGGGATGCTACCCTCATTTTATGTAGGGTAAGGGAGGGGAGGCACTCAGATCCCTGATTAGGGATGCTAAGGTTTAAATGTTAGGGAAGAAGGGGGAAGGGGCTAGATCCCGAATTAGGGATGCTAGAGGAATGAGGAGGGAGGGAGGTAGGGAAGGGGAGGGCTAGCTCCCGAATTAGGGATGCTAGAGGAAGGAGGAGGGAGGGAGGGAGGGAGGTAGGGAAGGGGAGGGAAGGGGAGGGCTAGCTCCCGATTTAGGGATGCTAGAGGAGGGTGGATGGGAAGAGGGAGGGAGGGGAAGGGGAGGGTAGCTCCCTGTTAGGGGATGCTACCCTCCTTTTATGTAGGGTTAGCAAGAGGGGGTACTCAGCTCCCTGATTAGGGACACTAAGGATTAGGGAAAAGAAGGGGGAAGCTGGCTCCCGAGTTAGGGACGCTAGGGGAGGGGGGGATGGGAAAAGGGAGCAAGGGGAGTGCCTTTGGTCCAGGGAGGGGGCAGGTAAAGTTAATCCCTGTTTGGGGATCATTAAGGGGAGAAGGAGGAGAGGAGAAGAAACGAAGTCTCCAGGGCCCATGGAGACGGCCCCCTAATGGAAGAGGACTCAGAAGGGGTGTTTTGCAGGTCATGTTCGACCTTTGCATGCCCGTTCATCATGCTTATGTCCTCTATTAGCATAGTTATGCTTTGAGGGGGGCCGCACCACACACCTGGAGACCACGGGGGATCTAAATGGGGAAATAAAAGAATGGAGTAAGACCTCCAGGCAAACAGGGTTAAATAAACTAAAGTAGCTTGTGTGAAAAGTGCAACCCTAACCCTAACCCTAACCCTTAGGGTTAGGGTTAGGGTTAGGGGTTAGGGTTAGGGGTTAGGGGTTAGGGGTTAGGGGTTAGGGTTAGGGTTAGGGGTTAGGGGTTAGGGTTAGGGGAAGTCGACTGAAAAGGGTTAGGGTTAGGGTTAGGGGTAGGGGTAGGGGTAGGGGTAGGGTTAGGGTTAGGGTTAGGGTTTGGGTTTGGGTTTGGGTTAGGGTTAGGGTTAGGGTTAGGGTTAGGATTGGGGTTGGGGTTGGGGTTGGGATTAGATTAGGGTTGGGTTAACTTTTTATAGCACAGGCCAACTGAGCTCACGGAAGGAAACAGTGGAAAGAAGGTAGAAAACAATAAAAGATAATAATAATAGTAAATAAACCTGTTCTGGATCTGCTTTCAGAAAGGTGTGGAGAGAGCTGGAGTTGAACCCTGGTTTTCAGGTTGGCAGGCAGGGCAGTTCAGTGTGAGCTAATGACATTGTATGTCCCACCAGTGAAAAGTGTAAATCAATTTAGGGAAAAAAAAATAAAATAAATAAATAAATAAATAAAAAGGAAAAGAAGAAAAAGGAAAACATAAATTAAAAAATTGAAAGAGGGAATATGATCAAAGTATAAATCAATCTCCTTGCATAAATACTTTTTGTGTTTGATAAAAGAGAAGTAGGTTTCCAAAAGAAGTGCTTTCAAGGTTAGTATTAAAAGTGCTGTACAAAAAGTTATAAGTGCTAAAAGTAAGTGCTAAAAAACAAACATCCTTACAGTAGAAGAAATATGTACAACATGCTAAAAATGATAAATTAGTATAAGGTTAGTATAAAAACAATCAACAATAAAATTTTGGAAAACCTTAACGAGTGGGGGAGGAAAGAGTAAAACGATAAAAAAAGGAGAAGCAGGGGGAATCGAACTCTGAATGTCGGCCACTGTAGCCGAGAGATTTACTGGTTGAGTTAACTTTTTTTAGTGAGTTCTCTGGGAAAGTAGTATATGATAGTGAGGGGGATGTGTTGAATTATTAAAAAAAAAAAAAAAAAAAAAAAAACAATAATAATAAATCAATAAATAAAATAAAAGAGGGGGGGGGGAGTTGCTGGGGGAGGTAGAGATCTCCAACCGGGGGGAGGGGCATGTAAACAGAGTGATTATTCATCATTAAGCCCCCCTGGTATGGTTGTCCCTAATTTATGTATCCAAATTTTTTCTGCCCTCTTCCTCTGCCCAGTGGTCCAACGGTCATTTTTCTCCAAACCAGATATAATGAGGTAAGTGGGTGAGTGGGTTTGGAAGTGTTGAACTAGGTGAGTGGTGAGTCGGCCTGTCCCAATGTTACGCAGATGTTGTGATAAACGGGTATGGATAGAGTGTTTAGTTTCACCAATGTAATTAATGTGGCAAAGTGTGCAGGTGATAATGTACACTACATTGGTTGTCGTGATGGAGAATGAGCCTAGTGTCGGGAAACCTGTACCAGTGTGATGATTGGTGATAAATTTTCTTGGTTTGTAGTGGTGGTTATGGGGAAGCTTGGGTGTTTTTTTGTTTTCTGTAAATTTTGATCTAGTGAGAATGGACTGGAGGCTCTTGTGTTTTCTATAAGCTAATATGATCTTATGATTTTGGAATGTCTGGTGGTGATTCTGAAAGTTTGAAAAGTTTTGTTTAATGGTCCGGAAGAGAGGAGTAGTTCTATGTGAAAATGTGGAAACCAAGGGAATTAATTGAGGAGGATTTGTGTTTATTTGTGTCGGTTGTGTGTAAGACGGGTCCCGGCCACTCAGCCTTGGGGTGGGGGGATACAGACCCTGGTTCGGGTAGGGGGCACTGGATGCCTGATTCGGCTCTTGGGGGTGGGTAGAGGGAGCTGGGCTTACAGGAATGGAAGGGTGGGATTTGGGATACAGACCCTGATTAGGGTAGGGGGTAGGGCTGGGTGGCTGAGATTGATGGGCCTGGGCTGGAAGAAGAGGGGGAGAGTGAGTGTGAGCGAGAGAGGCCAAGGTGGAATATTTGATTGAGCGGAGGAAACGTTTGGAGTAGCCACGAGGGCGGAGACTTTTGAAGAGAATACTGGTGGCGTTATGAAAATCGGTGGGGTTAGAGCAGATACGGTGGAAGCGGATGATTTGAGATTTGATTATGCCTTTGAAGGTGTGTTTGGGATGGTAGCTGGATTTATGTAGGAGTGCATGAGTGTCAGTAGGTTTGAAGAAGACCTTAGTCTGGAAGGATTTGTGAGTAGTGTTGGAGGCCGTGAAAGAAACTGTTACATCAAGAAAGTTGATTTGTTGGGGTTCTATTTGGTGTTTGACTGAGATGGAGGAGTGGTGGTTGTTAAGGATATTGATAAAGTCTTCGAATTGGGGGAGAGAATGGGGCCAAATACCGAAAATATCATCTAAGTAACGGAGGAATAGCGTGGGTTTTAGAGGGCATTTTGCCAGTGCCTCTCGCTCCCACTCACTCATATACAGATTGGCGTAGGAGGGGGCAAATCTCTGGCCCATGGCTGTCCCATGGATCTGGAGAAAGTACTGGTTATTGAAAAAGAAATCATTATTGTTGAGGCAGAGTTCTGTGAGCTGGAGTAGTTCCCTGTCTGGTCTCTTGGGGTCTGGGTAGGTTTGAAAAATATGTTGGAGGGTTTTTAGGCCTATTTGAGTATTGATGTTGGTATACAGGCTGTCTACATCCAAGGTGAAGAGATAAGCCGTTTTGGGAACAGCCATGGGCCGGATTATTTCCAGGAAGTGATATGTGTCTTTAACATAGCTGGGATGTTTGGTGGAGAGGGGGCCCAGGAATTGTTCAATGTATTGTGAAACGCGATAGGTGGCACTGTTACAATCCGAAACTATTGGTCGTCCAGGAGGAACTTCAAAGGGAATGGTCCAAGTCTGTGGGTTTTTATGGATTTTTGGAAGTAAATAAAAATAACGGGATCTTGGTGTATCGGGTCCATATAAAAAGTCTCGTTGTTTAGCTGTAATGATTTTTTTGTTATAGAGTGTCTGAATTATGGTCCGGAGAGTGATTTGGGTTTGTAATTGATTACAGTCATCTATACGTTTGTAATATGTCGTGTCATTAAGTTGTCTGTTAGCTTCCAGTAAATATTGGTGTCGGTCCATGATGACAATTTTAGATCCTTTATCTGCGGGTTTAATGATGATATTAGGGTTATGGATGAGTTCTTTAAGGGCCCTGCGTTCATCTCCCGACAGGTTGTCTGAGAGATCTGTCTGAGGATGAAACCGTTGTAGGGCCCGTTTGTCTGTCTGGATGAGGGTATTGAGGTGCTGGTGTAGTCTAGAATTTTCCGGTTCCCAGTGCGACTGATGAGTAAACGGAATATGCTGATAGTCTGTAGTATTGTTGGAGAAGTAATCAATGAGTTTTAGTCGTCTATGGTAAAAGTGAAGGTCCCTTTGAAGTTCCTCCCAGTCAAGGCGAGTGGGTTTGGGAATGAAAGAGAGCCCCCTCTCAAGGATTGTGCATTGTGTGGGGGAGGGAGTAAAGAGGGTGGACAGATTAAGGATGTTGGATTTGGAGTCCCAGCCCAGGTCCCGAGGTGGGTGTGTATTGAGTGTTCGAGATGAGGTTGTCGGATTAGATTTATTGTTCACTGTAAATTTAGTTGCTCCAACCAGTTATCAAAGATGAGTTTGGCGGTCGAAGGGGTCCAGTGAATGTTATCTGTTTCTGTGTGAAATGTGTCATGTGGAATTTCCAGGAGACAGGGAAATGTATTGACCATCGTGTTGTTGACTAGTTTGAGGTTGTATTTTTGGGAGGAAGTGAGATTGGTGGAAAAGTTCATCACAGGAAAATAAATATCTGCATTGGGAAAGGTCGACCTGGAAAGTCGAAAGAGAGACTTAAGTTGTTTGAGAGTGGTCTGTCTGGGGTCCTGGTCCTTATTATTAATACCAACAGAAAAAATGACTATTTTAACCTGAGGGTAGGAGGGGGTCTTTTCACAAATTTTCAGGAAATGGTAGGCATTTGCTCCAGGGTAACTGTCCAACTGTATCTGTTCATAGCAGTGGGGTGGGATGCGTTTGATATTAGAATCTCCTAGTATAAGGACTGGCTTCTTGGGTTTGAAGAACCAGTCCTGGACTTTACGGTTTGGTCGTGAAGGATGGATGGTGGGTTTGTAAAGTTTGGGGCTTGATTTGGGAGGGGAGTGTGGGATAGTCATTGGGGCTGAGTCCGCAGAGGGAGGGAGAATGGGGCTGGAAGAGGTTCCCGGTTCTAAACAGATTGGCTGATCTGTAGTTGTAGCTTGGGGAGCAAAGTGGGGTGATGAGCCCCTGTGGGTTGGCGAAAGAGAGGTGGGTATAGGGGGGGATGTTGGAGCTGATGAAGTATTTCCGGTGGAAGAAGCTGATGGAGATGAAGAGGTAAGTACCAGGAGTGGGGCCGATGGAGTCGGGACAGTATGTTCAAGGGAAAGGTGCAGTGGAGACGAAGTGGTCAATCCAGGGGGAGAAGGAGCCTGTAGAAATGGGATGCTACGTAGGGGATGAGGGGATGATGCTTGAAAAATGGTATTGGTAAGGGTTAGGGTTAGGGGTTAGGGTTAGGGTTAGGGGTTAGGGTTAGGGTTAGGGTTAGGGTTAGGGGTTAGGGGTTAGGGGTTAGGGGTTAGGGTTAGGGTTAGGGGTTAAAGATTAGAAATTCACCGCCAAAGGCGGTGAACCTCAAGTGCTCGGGCCTTCCCTCCGTCCAGAAAACCAGAGTCATCCGCCCCACACTCAAAAATTAGAATATATGGACTTACATGATCAAAAATTAGGCTCTCATCGTCCTGGATAACTTGTATTTTAGGGTTAGGGTTAGGGGTTAGGGTTAGGGGTTAGGGGTTAGGGGTTAGGGTTAGGGTTAGGGTTAGGGTTAGGAGTGAGAAAATTAAGTTCTCCATGCGAGGCGCATGGAGATCTGAAGCTCTGGCCTTCCCTGTCCTCACCATGGCTCCACCCTCATCCCCTCTGGATTGTGCTTATTTCTTCTGTTTCAGGATTCTCCCACTGCTGAAGAGGTCTGTCTGGTGACCGCTGCAGGTAAGTAAAGGTAATAAATACCTAATTTTGGGTCCAGAGAAGTGAATGTGTTTAAGGGATTATGAATTATGCAGATTAGGGTTAAGGCCTGAAGTTCACTTGGTTAAGGTGAGGAAAAAAAACCTGGGTTAGGGTTAGAAAACCAAAAATCACTGGGTTAGGGTTAGAACATTCAATCACTTGGTTAGGGTTAAAATGATCTGGGAGGACATAATTAGAATAAAAGCCAGAAAGCTATAGTGAGTCCAAATGATGGTTTCACATTAGGGCTAAATACTCTTTAAACCCCTCTACTGGATGGCCACAGAAAGGGAACTGCACCTGATTGGGTTACTCATAAGCTCCCTCTGTTGGACAAAGAGGGAGTGAATCTGGTTCCGTCTTAATGGGATGCAAACCTGTTGTGCTGGAACTGTACTAAAAGCAAAGAAAAAGAGTTATAATACAGGTTATTCACTCCAACCTTTCCCTCCCTCTAAGCAGGTTGAGGGGGGAGAATTATTTTAACCAAGGACTCCAGTGTTGTAGCATCATCAGGGCTGTGTCAGCAGTCCAGTGCACATTGTCATGCCCTGTCTCAATGGAGTCACCTGAAAAGTAAATGTGGTTAAACAGTTCTCCAATATGTTCATTGAGATAGTCCAGGACTGCTTTTTGTTGCTGTGATAAACAATGTGAGTATCCAATCATAGGGATGACAATTTTGGCCTCTGGAAACAGTTTTTCTGCCACCCGAAATGTTTGAAACATTTCAGTCACCGGGACATCCTTATCCTCATGAGTCCTCTGGTGAATGCCAAAGGACAATAGTAGGGTCTTTGGTAAGGTGTAGCAGGTGGCGTTCCTTTGAAGGAATTCAGCATCCTGCCATGTGGCTTCAGGAAAGATATCAACCTGGATGTGGTCAGACTTGAAGGGTGGAAGTCTGCCAATGTTCGAATCCCCCATGATGACAATCTCCTTACGTATGTGGAGATGCCAGTCTCGGGATTTGTGCGTAGTGATGGCATGCTGTGTTGGTCTGCATACCTGCACAGCTGCTGCAGAATTTGCTGCATGTCCCGCTGGGGTAAAGTGAGGAGCTTGTGTGTTTAGCTCCCGCGATGCACGCTGAGCGTGTGATGACTGCAGCTCTGAGATGAGAGATGGTTCTGCTGCATAGGTGAGCTTCACTCCTGATGGAGGAGGAGTCAGAGGAGACATATGAAAAGGAGGAGAAGTAGGGGACAAACATTCTACGTCACCTCTCTCTGTGAATTCGAGCAGAGGTGACAAGGCCCGTTCTGTGTGTTTCTTCTTGGTCTTCTTGGTGGCACGTTGACGTGCTTCAGCTGGGCTCTGTGGCCTTGTAGATGGGGGCTGGACTGTCGCTGGCGGAGATGATGGAGCCAGCTCCAGACCCACGTCTTCCTCCTGTTCAACTAAAAGTTCTGAAGCAGAGGGTGTAAGAGAGGGAGAGGCCGATTCTCTTAACCTGGTGATGAGCATTCTCTGGCAGCGGTCCAGGGTTTCTTGCTTCAAACGCGTGCCCAGGTGTCTCTTAGCCCAGCATGTGGCGATCTCAAAGGGTCCTCTCCAACCTCCTGTGGAGAGCTGGGACAGTCTGTTCAGCTCCAAGTCTATGTTATTCTGATAGTGTTCCCTCAGAATCAGGATGGTGGTGTAGGCCCAGTTTTCAGCATTACCCTCTATGAGACTCAATGTTTGTAAATTGGGAGAGGAGGGTTTGATGATTGCAGTTAGATTTTGACTTATTCTGCATAAGGATGGAGGATAAGCCTCTTTGGATACATTATTAAGGTGGTGCACTGCTTTTATGAGTTTATTAATGACACGCACCTTCTGTGTAAAGTCTGGGTCGTCCGACTGCACTCTATGTGGGGGGGCTCTGGTTTCCGCTCCCCGTGTTGTGACCCAGTGGCCGCCATCTTGGTTTGGGTATCTGGCGATCCTTTGGGGTCCCTGAGCACGCAGGGTTAGGGGTTAGGGTTAGGGGTTAGGGGTTAGGGTTAGGGTTAGGGTTAGGGTTAGGTTTTTGCGACAGTTTCGCGAAGCGAAACTGGAGCCCCAAAGAGGTCAGCCTGGCGGCCTTGAGATCTCTAGGGGGTGGGGGGTTGCACACTCACTCCTGTTCAGTCGAGGTAACGGACAGTTACAGGTGCCTCGTCAGTGGTGTATGGTGTCTGGTGGGATGAGATGTACTGTGTGGTGTCTGGGCCATGCATGTGCAAGTATCTCCCATATGTATGTACTTGGTCACTTTGTAAGTGACCTTGTGTGTGTAGGTAGCTAGTGGAGGAAATAAAGAAAGGAAGATTTAGTAGAAAATAAAAAAAGGGGGGGGGGGTTGTTTGTTGCTTTGTAAAGGGGCGTGGGGTGTCTGTGCTTATAACAAGCTGGTATGGTATGAGGAAGGGTATTGGGCGAGGGGTTATCCTTGATAGTATATCAGAACCTTAGTTTTTTAGAATCTAATAAAGTTTCAGGTCCGGGGGGGAAAAAATTTGTTGTAATGGGGGGTTGGGATTAGAGGAAGGTGTACTAGGTAGGCGTTCTGTAGAAGGTGGGTTCAAAAGTGGTATCAGAGTCCAATTAAGGTTAGGGCCGGTGGGGGATTTTGGTTATATTAAATGGTTAGGATTAGGAGAGGGGTACTGGGTAAGGTGTCATAAGGAAGGTAAGTTTGAGAGCAGGTTTTAGAATCTAATTAGGTTTAGGGCCGGGGGGGGGGGGGGGGGGGGGGGGGGTTATAATGAGTGGTTAGGATTAGAAGAAGGTCCTGGGTCAGGTGTCTCATTGAAGGTGGGTCTGAGAATAGGTTTAAGGACCTAATTAAGGTCAAAGATTGTGTGTGTGTGTGTGTGTGTGGGGGGGTAGTAGGTAAGAAGGGTTGGGATGAAAGGAGGGAGATATGAGGGAACATGAGTGGATCAGTAAGGCGTAACCAGGATGAAACCCTTGAGTATGTGGTGAGGTCGTGATGGTACAGACAAGTCTGATACCTAGAAGTCAGTGTGGTGTGGTGGAGAGGAGGGGTGGAGAGTGCAAAAGGTGAAAGGAAAGGACTTTGTATCAGTGGTGTGTGCCCAGGATAAAATCCTTTGAGTATGTAGTTGTGGTGGCGTAGACTAATCTACCACCTTGGTGTGTATGTGGTGTATAAAGCGGGTCCAAGAGGAAACATGGGTTGAAGAGGGAACAGAGAGCATATCCTGAGGCAGTGGGCTTATCATGAGAAAAGAGGAAGAGACGGGTGTTGTGGGGTGGGGTGGGGGTTTAGAAGAGTGATTCTGAATTAAACATGTGGGGATCCAATTTTAATTATTAAGAGGTAGGTTGTAATAAGAATGAAAACTTTTTTTATTTAAAAGAATCCATAAACCTTAAAGGTTGCATTTCCAAAGAAGTAAAAAGGATTAAGCCTAGTAATGGAGTAAGTCAAGAAGATCCCTTGTAGAAACAATTTTTACAAAAAGTTTTTATTCAAAGGAAGTATTATAAATAAAATTGGAAAAATTAGAATGGATGGTCTGGAGGGTCGTTTTAGGGATTCCTTTGCAAGTTGTTCGGTCCAGGAAGTGTGTAAACCAGACTTCTGGTGTTTCAGGGGTGCTTTGTCATTGATGATCCTTGTCGTTTAGTCCCTTGGGTGTTTTTGTTTGTAGACGTTGGATCCAATCCTTTCCTTTCAGGTTCCTTTCCACCTTGGTCCACTGTGGTCAAAGTCTCTGTAGTAGACGTTTTACCTTTGGTATTTGTTTTTGTGCGTCACTGGTGGCTGCAGCCAGAATCGATGTGGGTCCTTTGTTTGTGATGGTGCCGCGAATCGAAGGACGTGGTACAGGCGTGGAGTTGCCCTCATGGTCATTTAAATAAATGATGTTGGAAGTCGGGAAGAGTAGTCTCACCACGTCTAGAAGGGAGTTGCGTTTTTTCGTTCTTTGATCCATTGGAGGTTTATATATTTTCTTAGTTATTTTTTGTTTTTGTTTTTCATTTCATTTATTATTTTTGGTTAGAATTTTGAATTTGGTGTTGAGTAAATATTATCTGTCTATTTAAGTCAAAATAGTGAAGTCTGAGGAAATCCAAAAATCACTATAATGATAGCTAAGGATAAAGTACTAGATTGGTTGGAACTGATCTTCAGTGGAAATTCCAACGGGTCAACAGACGTTTCGGCCTTTATTCCAGACGCCCTCACCGTGGAGGCCCCACAGGTTGATCAATTCCTGTGGTCAGTTCCAAGTGTCCAATTTTGTGGTTGTTTCGAATTGAAATTTCTCTATTAAATTTTTATTATTTTATTTTATGGTTTTCGTGTGTCAAAGTAATGGTTTGATTAGATTGTTTTGGTTTATGGTATTATTAGAAATTGTATTAATTTATTGCACAATTTGATTGTTTTGTTATAGGTTTATATTATATCTTTGAAATGATTCCTCGGACGGTTAAACAAGAAGGTGTTCACGATGATTAGGACGAATGATAAGATGTTTTTGTTAATTTTATGGGTCAAAATGTAAAAGAAAAATGCTTTTGTAGACCTACCAAGAACAGACCTCTGTGATTAGTAGAGAGGAGTCTAAAAGACTACAAAAATGGCGATCTGAACTACAATTTTTTAATAAAACATAAATTTGTCCATTAATAGTTATACGTCTGTAACAAAGGGTCTTTAGATGTGAATTGGTATGTTTTTGATCAATTAGAAACGAGTTTCGTTGTTTAATGTGGTTTAAAAAACGTAAAAACCCCGTTACAATGATTCTATGAAGAACTACAAAGATGGCGGATAGGACTACAAAAAAACGATCTCTGAAACGGACTGAAAACTCTGATTCGTCGTTCAGTATGGCTTCTACATTTAATTAGGAACGTGTTTGTCCCTTTAAATTGAAAATTGGTCGGTTGGTTTGCTTTAAAAGTCTTCTAGAAATTTCGTCCGGATTCTAATGGAGTCCAAGCACTTCCGGTTCGGCGGGGTCACGTGTCAATTTGTTTTCATTCGTTTAAACGATTAGAAACGACTTTTACGGTTTTTTCTTCGGTCAAATTGATTATTAGAGGGTATTTTACCTTCGTGGTAGTGAGAAACGGCTTCGACGGTTGATTTCACGTAACAGTGTTTTTAAAAAAACGGGGGTGATCCAAGATGGCGGCCAGGTACTTCCGGTTCGGTCGAAAATTGTTTTGTGTCGTTTTTTACTTTAGAATTATTGTTTACGGTTTTTTATTCGCTAAAAATGATCCTTGAGGGGTAGCTATTGCTCTGAGATGTGTAAAAAAAAACTTTGACGGCGATTTTTAGAAAAATGACGTAGTGGGGGGTCTTGGAGACAACCCAAATCGTGTTTGAAAGGTTCTGGTCCACTGGGTGAAGTAGCTGGTCCTTGTTGATTGGTCCGTTCGAAGTTCAGGTGGTTCAAATGCCTATAAAAAAGCTTACCTGCGTCCTTCAGTTAAAGTTCGGACTGTGTATGTGGTGGGGTGTTCGTGAGTGCGTAGGGCTAACCCCTTAGAAGACTGGAAAGTGATTTAATGTCTTATCAATCCAAGACAACCTTCCAGAGTGCTGTTCCTATAGTCGGAACCAGGAAGGCACACAAAACTCACCGAGAGCCCGGTTCCTCACTGGCTAGCGGTTGTCACCGTCAGGTTGCTAGCCAGCCCAGGCTCCCCTGAAGTGAAGGGTGTTCCTCAGTGGTGGTCCGTTCGGATGAACGAGGAGGTTAGGGTTCTACGCCTCTGGGGATCTGGGGTCTAGGATTCGCTTTTTAGCTGTGTCGTCCGGGTCTGGATCCTGGATTCGTTGAGGTAAGGTCTGTTGGCCTTCAAGGTGGTCCGGAGGGTCCTTCGTCGGTCCTGGGCGTCGATAGTCTGGGCCGAGGTGTGAGGCTTGAAGAGGGGGAGAGGAGAAGTCCTGAAAAGGACTCTTTTTTGCTCTAAGCAAAGCAGATTCCAGCGAAGTCCTTCGTGAGATGTCGTCTTCCAGTTGTCCAGCAGGGGTCGTGGTGGGTCTCTTCAGAGGTCATTTATTTCACTATCCTCCTGAGTGATGGTTTGCCAGTATGTGTTTGTCCTTCACGTTTTTCCAAAAGGAGTTGATCCTAAAGTTGTTGGTCTTCTGAGACTGTAAAGTTCCACCTTGTGTGAGTTGTTGTGTATGTTTGTTATGTCTTTGTTACCATTTTTTATACTACCTTTTAGGTCCTTTTAGGTCATTTTGCTGTTCTCGTTGTCCTTATTTGTATGGGGTTCCCCATGGTCCAATCAGAGGGCTCCAATTGTTTTTTTGTCATAAAAAAACCAAGGTGAAATAAAATCGTTTTTCCATCATCCTCTGTTGTTGTGTTGGTTTTTGTTTACTCATCTCTGTGTGTGATTAGTTAGTTATGGTTGCTTAAGTAGGTAGAATTAAAGTATTAGTTACCAGCCAGAGGACCTGACGTCATCATTACCCATGATCCCTTTCTGGTGGGGTTCTTTCAAACAAATTCTATTTTTATTCCTTTCGAAAGTTTGTTTCAGAAAGGTTAGGGTTTTACCTTACTGTTGAAAACTGCTTTGTATGATGTAAAGGGTAGAGTTAGAAAGTATTTTTTTTAACTTCAAACCCATAACTTTGAGAGATGTTGTGAATCAAGGGGTTCCAAGCTGTAGGGTGCTTAAAGTCAAAGTCTGTTTACTCTGACTAGAATCCTACTGCTGCAAAGGGGTCGATTGTCAAGTCACCCACAGAAGGATCAGACTTCCAGCAAGTCTCTGTCAAATGGGATATGGTTCTCTCCCCAAATCAAATGAGAACCTTTGTCAAAGAAAAATGAATTTTTATTTGTAGAATTAGACAAAGATTTGGATCCCCCTAGTGGCGGCATTGGGGAATTCACTTTGGCGCCCCCTGGTGTATATTCCTTGGAACTTCAAGGTGAGGTCATTTGTGAGTTGGAAAATATATTTTTACCAAATTACAGATACAAAGTTCAAAAGGAATTATAATGTAAAATTTTATTCTGGAAACCCCAGTGAGGAAATACAATAGAAAGTTAAATAGACATATTTAAAAGACTTATAATAACACTTGAAGAGAGTTATCTTACCTAAACACAAGCAAACAGGTAGTATTTGCAAAAAACTTTATTACTTTTTATTTTCAGCAAGTAAGTTAACAGTTTGTAGAAGGAGTAGAGTTCCTTGAGGGATGGTTCCCCAGTTCCCTTTGAGTTCCAGTTCCTCCTCAAAAGTTCCTGGGGTTGTTATTTTTGAGTTGAGTATTCTTTATTTGCTATAGAAAGATTTTATTCCAAAAAAAAACTTTTATGGTTTGAAGAACCAGCCTAGGCATCAAAATTATAAGTTCAAATAAAAACTTCAAAAACAACTTTTGAGTTCAATCTGACGAAAGTTGATTCATCTTTTGAACAAAGCCAAGTAAACCAGTAGCATTTGTAAAAAGTTTTTATTCATTATTTCTCCTACGTCAATAAAACAACTGTTTATAGGGCTAGTGGAGTACTTTGAAGGGTGGTCCCCCTAAGGGGAGACAAAAGAAGAGGTTAGTGAAGAGGTATGTTGGTCTACATGTATTTGGGGAATAAGTAGGTTCTGTTGTGCGTGGTGGTGCAGGCCCTGCAGTGCCGTTCCCTCAGTCGAACCGAGGATCTGGCTGGGTTAGGTTTTTGCGACAGTTTCGCGAAGCGAAACTGGAGCCCCAAAGAGGTCAGCCTGGCGGCCTTGAGATCTCTAGGGGGTGGGGGGTTGCACACTCACTCCTGTTCAGTCGAGGTAACGGACAGTTACAGGTGCCTCGTCAGTGGTGTATGGTGTCTGGTGGGATGAGATGTACTGTGTGGTGTCTGGGCCATGCATGTGCAAGTATCTCCCATATGTATGTACTTGGTCACTTTGTAAGTGACCTTGTGTGTGTAGGTAGCTAGTGGAGGAAATAAAGAAAGGAAGATTTAGTAGAAAATAAAAAAAGGGGGGGGGGGTTGTTTGTTGCTTTGTAAAGGGGCGTGGGGTGTCTGTGCTTATAACAAGCTGGTATGGTATGAGGAAGGGTATTGGGCGAGGGGTTATCCTTGATAGTATATCAGAACCTTAGTTTTTTAGAATCTAATAAAGTTTCAGGTCCGGGGGGGAAAAAATTTGTTGTAATGGGGGGTTGGGATTAGAGGAAGGTGTACTAGGTAGGCGTTCTGTAGAAGGTGGGTTCAAAAGTGGTATCAGAGTCCAATTAAGGTTAGGGCCGGTGGGGGATTTTGGTTATATTAAATGGTTAGGATTAGGAGAGGGGTACTGGGTAAGGTGTCATAAGGAAGGTAAGTTTGAGAGCAGGTTTTAGAATCTAATTAGGTTTAGGGCCGGGGGGGGGGGGGGGGGGGGTTATAATGAGTGGTTAGGATTAGAAGAAGGTCCTGGGTCAGGTGTCTCATTGAAGGTGGGTCTGAGAATAGGTTTAAGGACCTAATTAAGGTCAAAGATTGTGTGTGTGTGTGTGTGGGGGGGGGGGGTAGTAGGTAAGAAGGGTTGGGATGAAAGGAGGGAGATATGAGGGAACATGAGTGGATCAGTAAGGCGTAACCAGGATGAAACCCTTGAGTATGTGGTGAGGTCGTGATGGTACAGACAAGTCTGATACCTAGAAGTCAGTGTGGTGTGGTGGAGAGGAGGGGTGGAGAGTGCAAAAGGTGAAAGGAAAGGACTTTGTATCAGTGGTGTGTGCCCAGGATAAAATCCTTTGAGTATGTAGTTGTGGTGGCGTAGACTAATCTACCACCTTGGTGTGTATGTGGTGTATAAAGCGGGTCCAAGAGGAAACATGGGTTGAAGAGGGAACAGAGAGCATATCCTGAGGCAGTGGGCTTATCATGAGAAAAGAGGAAGAGACGGGTGTTGTGGGGTGGGGTGGGGGTTTAGAAGAGTGATTCTGAATTAAACATGTGGGGATCCAATTTTAATTATTAAGAGGTAGGTTGTAATAAGAATGAAAACTTTTTTTATTTAAAAGAATCCATAAACCTTAAAGGTTGCATTTCCAAAGAAGTAAAAAGGATTAAGCCTAGTAATGGAGTAAGTCAAGAAGATCCCTTGTAGAAACAATTTTTACAAAAAGTTTTTATTCAAAGGAAGTATTATAAATAAAATTGGAAAAATTAGAATGGATGGTCTGGAGGGTCGTTTTAGGGATTCCTTTGCAAGTTGTTCGGTCCAGGAAGTGTGTAAACCAGACTTCTGGTGTTTCAGGGGTGCTTTGTCATTGATGATCCTTGTCGTTTAGTCCCTTGGGTGTTTTTGTTTGTAGACGTTGGATCCAATCCTTTCCTTTCAGGTTCCTTTCCACCTTGGTCCACTGTGGTCAAAGTCTCTGTAGTAGACGTTTTACCTTTGGTATTTGTTTTTGTGCGTCACTGGTGGCTGCAGCCAGAATCGATGTGGGTCCTTTGTTTGTGATGGTGCCGCGAATCGAAGGACGTGGTACAGGCGTGGAGTTGCCCTCATGGTCATTTAAATAAATGATGTTGGAAGTCGGGAAGAGTAGTCTCACCACGTCTAGAAGGGAGTTGCGTTTTTTCGTTCTTTGATCCATTGGAGGTTTATATATTTTCTTAGTTATTTTTTGTTTTTGTTTTTCATTTCATTTATTATTTTTGGTTAGAATTTTGAATTTGGTGTTGAGTAAATATTATCTGTCTATTTAAGTCAAAATAGTGAAGTCTGAGGAAATCCAAAAATCACTATAATGATAGCTAAGGATAAAGTACTAGATTGGTTGGAACTGATCTTCAGTGGAAATTCCAACGGGTCAACAGACGTTTCGGCCTTTATTCCAGACGCCCTCACCGTGGAGGCCCCACAGGTTGATCAATTCCTGTGGTCAGTTCCAAGTGTCCAATTTTGTGGTTGTTTCGAATTGAAATTTCTCTATTAAATTTTTATTATTTTATTTTATGGTTTTCGTGTGTCAAAGTAATGGTTTGATTAGATTGTTTTGGTTTATGGTATTATTAGAAATTGTATTAATTTATTGCACAATTTGATTGTTTTGTTATAGGTTTATATTATATCTTTGAAATGATTCCTCGGACGGTTAAACAAGAAGGTGTTCACGATGATTAGGACGAATGATAAGATGTTTTTGTTAATTTTATGGGTCAAAATGTAAAAGAAAAATGCTTTTGTAGACCTACCAAGAACAGACCTCTGTGATTAGTAGAGAGGAGTCTAAAAGACTACAAAAATGGCGATCTGAACTACAATTTTTTAATAAAACATAAATTTGTCCATTAATAGTTATACGTCTGTAACAAAGGGTCTTTAGATGTGAATTGGTATGTTTTTGATCAATTAGAAACGAGTTTCGTTGTTTAATGTGGTTTAAAAAACGTAAAAACCCCGTTACAATGATTCTATGAAGAACTACAAAGATGGCGGATAGGACTACAAAAAAACGATCTCTGAAACGGACTGAAAACTCTGATTCGTCGTTCAGTATGGCTTCTACATTTAATTAGGAACGTGTTTGTCCCTTTAAATTGAAAATTGGTCGGTTGGTTTGCTTTAAAAGTCTTCTAGAAATTTCGTCCGGATTCTAATGGAGTCCAAGCACTTCCGGTTCGGCGGGGTCACGTGTCAATTTGTTTTCATTCGTTTAAACGATTAGAAACGACTTTTACGGTTTTTTCTTCGGTCAAATTGATTATTAGAGGGTATTTTACCTTCGTGGTAGTGAGAAACGGCTTCGACGGTTGATTTCACGTAACGGTGTTTTTAAAAAAACGGGGGTGATCCAAGATGGCGGCCAGGTACTTCCGGTTCGGTCGAAAATTGTTTTGTGTCGTTTTTTACTTTAGAATTATTGTTTACGGTTTTTTATTCGCTAAAAATGATCCTTGAGGGGTAGCTATTGCTCTGAGATGTGTAAAAAAAAACTTTGACGGCGATTTTTAGAAAAATGACGTAGTGGGGGGTCTTGGAGACAACCCAAATCGTGTTTGAAAGGTTCTGGTCCACTGGGTGAAGTAGCTGGTCCTTGTTGATTGGTCCGTTCGAAGTTCAGGTGGTTCAAATGCCTATAAAAAAGCTTACCTGCGTCCTTCAGTTAAAGTTCGGACTGTGTATGTGGTGGGGTGTTCGTGAGTGCGTAGGGCTAACCCCTTAGAAGACTGGAAAGTGATTTAATGTCTTATCAATCCAAGACAACCTTCCAGAGTGCTGTTCCTATAGTCGGAACCAGGAAGGCACACAAAACTCACCGAGAGCCCGGTTCCTCACTGGCTAGCGGTTGTCACCGTCAGGTTGCTAGCCAGCCCAGGCTCCCCTGAAGTGAAGGGTGTTCCTCAGTGGTGGTCCGTTCGGATGAACGAGGAGGTTAGGGTTCTACGCCTCTGGGGATCTGGGGTCTAGGATTCGCTTTTTAGCTGTGTCGTCCGGGTCTGGATCCTGGATTCGTTGAGGTAAGGTCTGTTGGCCTTCAAGGTGGTCCGGAGGGTCCTTCGTCGGTCCTGGGCGTCGATAGTCTGGGCCGAGGTGTGAGGCTTGAAGAGGGGGAGAGGAGAAGTCCTGAAAAGGACTCTTTTTTGCTCTAAGCAAAGCAGATTCCAGCGAAGTCCTTCGTGAGATGTCGTCTTCCAGTTGTCCAGCAGGGGTCGTGGTGGGTCTCTTCAGAGGTCATTTATTTCACTATCCTCCTGAGTGATGGTTTGCCAGTATGTGTTTGTCCTTCACGTTTTTCCAAAAGGAGTTGATCCTAAAGTTGTTGGTCTTCTGAGACTGTAAAGTTCCACCTTGTGTGAGTTGTTGTGTATGTTTGTTATGTCTTTGTTACCATTTTTTATACTACCTTTTAGGTCCTTTTAGGTCATTTTGCTGTTCTCGTTGTCCTTATTTGTATGGGGTTCCCCATGGTCCAATCAGAGGGCTCCAATTGTTTTTTTGTCATAAAAAAACCAAGGTGAAATAAAATCGTTTTTCCATCATCCTCTGTTGTTGTGTTGGTTTTTGTTTACTCATCTCTGTGTGTGATTAGTTAGTTATGGTTGCTTAAGTAGGTAGAATTAAAGTATTAGTTACCAGCCAGAGGACCTGACGTCATCATTACCCATGATCCCTTTCTGGTGGGGTTCTTTCAAACAAATTCTATTTTTATTCCTTTCGAAAGTTTGTTTCAGAAAGGTTAGGGTTTTACCTTACTGTTGAAAACTGCTTTGTATGATGTAAAGGGTAGAGTTAGAAAGTATTTTTTTTAACTTCAAACCCATAACTTTGAGAGATGTTGTGAATCAAGGGGTTCCAAGCTGTAGGGTGCTTAAAGTCAAAGTCTGTTTACTCTGACTAGAATCCTACTGCTGCAAAGGGGTCGATTGTCAAGTCACCCACAGAAGGATCAGACTTCCAGCAAGTCTCTGTCAAATGGGATATGGTTCTCTCCCCAAATCAAATGAGAACCTTTGTCAAAGAAAAATGAATTTTTATTTGTAGAATTAGACAAAGATTTGGATCCCCCTAGTGGCGGCATTGGGGAATTCACTTTGGCGCCCCCTGGTGTATATTCCTTGGAACTTCAAGGTGAGGTCATTTGTGAGTTGGAAAATATATTTTTACCAAATTACAGATACAAAGTTCAAAAGGAATTATAATGTAAAATTTTATTCTGGAAACCCCAGTGAGGAAATACAATAGAAAGTTAAATAGACATATTTAAAAGACTTATAATAACACTTGAAGAGAGTTATCTTACCTAAACACAAGCAAACAGGTAGTATTTGCAAAAAACTTTATTACTTTTTATTTTCAGCAAGTAAGTTAACAGTTTGTAGAAGGAGTAGAGTTCCTTGAGGGATGGTTCCCCAGTTCCCTTTGAGTTCCAGTTCCTCCTCAAAAGTTCCTGGGGTTGTTATTTTTGAGTTGAGTATTCTTTATTTGCTATAGAAAGATTTTATTCCAAAAAAAAACTTTTATGGTTTGAAGAACCAGCCTAGGCATCAAAATTATAAGTTCAAATAAAAACTTCAAAAACAACTTTTGAGTTCAATCTGACGAAAGTTGATTCATCTTTTGAACAAAGCCAAGTAAACCAGTAGCATTTGTAAAAAGTTTTTATTCATTATTTCTCCTACGTCAATAAAACAACTGTTTATAGGGCTAGTGGAGTACTTTGAAGGGTGGTCCCCCTAAGGGGAGACAAAAGAAGAGGTTAGTGAAGAGGTATGTTGGTCTACATGTATTTGGGGAATAAGTAGGTTCTGTTGTGCGTGGTGGTGCAGGCCCTGCAGTGCCGTTCCCTCAGTCGAACCGAGGATCTGGCTGGGTTAGGTTTTTGCGACAGTTTCGCGAAGCGAAACTGGAGCCCCAAAGAGGTCAGCCTGGCGGCCTTGAGATCTCTAGGGGGTGGGGGGTTGCACACTCACTCCTGTTCAGTCGAGGTAACGGACAGTTACAGGTGCCTCGTCAGTGGTGTATGGTGTCTGGTGGGATGAGATGTACTGTGTGGTGTCTGGGCCATGCATGTGCAAGTATCTCCCATATGTATGTACTTGGTCACTTTGTAAGTGACCTTGTGTGTGTAGGTAGCTAGTGGAGGAAATAAAGAAAGGAAGATTTAGTAGAAAATAAAAAAAGGGGGGGGGGTTGTTTGTTGCTTTGTAAAGGGGCGTGGGGTGTCTGTGCTTATAACAAGCTGGTATGGTATGAGGAAGGGTATTGGGCGAGGGGTTATCCTTGATAGTATATCAGAACCTTAGTTTTTTAGAATCTAATAAAGTTTCAGGTCCGGGGGGGAAAAAATTTGTTGTAATGGGGGGTTGGGATTAGAGGAAGGTGTACTAGGTAGGCGTTCTGTAGAAGGTGGGTTCAAAAGTGGTATCAGAGTCCAATTAAGGTTAGGGCCGGTGGGGGATTTTGGTTATATTAAATGGTTAGGATTAGGAGAGGGGTACTGGGTAAGGTGTCATAAGGAAGGTAAGTTTGAGAGCAGGTTTTAGAATCTAATTAGGTTTAGGGCCGGGGGGGGGGGGGGGGGGGTTATAATGAGTGGTTAGGATTAGAAGAAGGTCCTGGGTCAGGTGTCTCATTGAAGGTGGGTCTGAGAATAGGTTTAAGGACCTAATTAAGGTCAAAGATTGTGTGTGTGTGTGTGTGTGTGGGGGGGGGGGTAGTAGGTAAGAAGGGTTGGGATGAAAGGAGGGAGATATGAGGGAACATGAGTGGATCAGTAAGGCGTAACCAGGATGAAACCCTTGAGTATGTGGTGAGGTCGTGATGGTACAGACAAGTCTGATACCTAGAAGTCAGTGTGGTGTGGTGGAGAGGAGGGGTGGAGAGTGCAAAAGGTGAAAGGAAAGGACTTTGTATCAGTGGTGTGTGCCCAGGATAAAATCCTTTGAGTATGTAGTTGTGGTGGCGTAGACTAATCTACCACCTTGGTGTGTATGTGGTGTATAAAGCGGGTCCAAGAGGAAACATGGGTTGAAGAGGGAACAGAGAGCATATCCTGAGGCAGTGGGCTTATCATGAGAAAAGAGGAAGAGACGGGTGTTGTGGGGTGGGGTGGGGGTTTAGAAGAGTGATTCTGAATTAAACATGTGGGGATCCAATTTTAATTATTAAGAGGTAGGTTGTAATAAGAATGAAAACTTTTTTTATTTAAAAGAATCCATAAACCTTAAAGGTTGCATTTCCAAAGAAGTAAAAAGGATTAAGCCTAGTAATGGAGTAAGTCAAGAAGATCCCTTGTAGAAACAATTTTTACAAAAAGTTTTTATTCAAAGGAAGTATTATAAATAAAATTGGAAAAATTAGAATGGATGGTCTGGAGGGTCGTTTTAGGGATTCCTTTGCAAGTTGTTCGGTCCAGGAAGTGTGTAAACCAGACTTCTGGTGTTTCAGGGGTGCTTTGTCATTGATGATCCTTGTCGTTTAGTCCCTTGGGTGTTTTTGTTTGTAGACGTTGGATCCAATCCTTTCCTTTCAGGTTCCTTTCCACCTTGGTCCACTGTGGTCAAAGTCTCTGTAGTAGACGTTTTACCTTTGGTATTTGTTTTTGTGCGTCACTGGTGGCTGCAGCCAGAATCGATGTGGGTCCTTTGTTTGTGATGGTGCCGCGAATCGAAGGACGTGGTACAGGCGTGGAGTTGCCCTCATGGTCATTTAAATAAATGATGTTGGAAGTCGGGAAGAGTAGTCTCACCACGTCTAGAAGGGAGTTGCGTTTTTTCGTTCTTTGATCCATTGGAGGTTTATATATTTTCTTAGTTATTTTTTGTTTTTGTTTTTCATTTCATTTATTATTTTTGGTTAGAATTTTGAATTTGGTGTTGAGTAAATATTATCTGTCTATTTAAGTCAAAATAGTGAAGTCTGAGGAAATCCAAAAATCACTATAATGATAGCTAAGGATAAAGTACTAGATTGGTTGGAACTGATCTTCAGTGGAAATTCCAACGGGTCAACAGACGTTTCGGCCTTTATTCCAGACGCCCTCACCGTGGAGGCCCCACAGGTTGATCAATTCCTGTGGTCAGTTCCAAGTGTCCAATTTTGTGGTTGTTTCGAATTGAAATTTCTCTATTAAATTTTTATTATTTTATTTTATGGTTTTCGTGTGTCAAAGTAATGGTTTGATTAGATTGTTTTGGTTTATGGTATTATTAGAAATTGTATTAATTTATTGCACAATTTGATTGTTTTGTTATAGGTTTATATTATATCTTTGAAATGATTCCTCGGACGGTTAAACAAGAAGGTGTTCACGATGATTAGGACGAATGATAAGATGTTTTTGTTAATTTTATGGGTCAAAATGTAAAAGAAAAATGCTTTTGTAGACCTACCAAGAACAGACCTCTGTGATTAGTAGAGAGGAGTCTAAAAGACTACAAAAATGGCGATCTGAACTACAATTTTTTAATAAAACATAAATTTGTCCATTAATAGTTATACGTCTGTAACAAAGGGTCTTTAGATGTGAATTGGTATGTTTTTGATCAATTAGAAACGAGTTTCGTTGTTTAATGTGGTTTAAAAAACGTAAAAACCCCGTTACAATGATTCTATGAAGAACTACAAAGATGGCGGATAGGACTACAAAAAAACGATCTCTGAAACGGACTGAAAACTCTGATTCGTCGTTCAGTATGGCTTCTACATTTAATTAGGAACGTGTTTGTCCCTTTAAATTGAAAATTGGTCGGTTGGTTTGCTTTAAAAGTCTTCTAGAAATTTCGTCCGGATTCTAATGGAGTCCAAGCACTTCCGGTTCGGCGGGGTCACGTGTCAATTTGTTTTCATTCGTTTAAACGATTAGAAACGACTTTTACGGTTAGGGTTAGGGTTAGGGTTAGGGTTAGGGTTGGGTTAGGGTTAGGGTTAGGGTTAGGGTTAGGTTTTTGCGACAGTTTCGCGAAGGGTTAGGGTTAGGGTTAGGGTTAGGGTTAGGGTTAGGGGTTAGGGGTTAGGGTTAGGGTTAGGGTTAGGGTTAGGGTTGGGATTAGATTAGGGTTGGGTTAACTTTTTATAGCACAGGCCAACTGAGCTCACGGAAGGAAACAGTGGAAAGAAGGTAGAAAACAATAAAAGATAATAATAATAGTAAATAAACCTGTTCTGGATCTGCTTTCAGAAAGGTGTGGAGAGAGCTGGAGTTGAACCCTGGTTTTCAGGTTGGCAGGCAGGGCAGTTCAGTGTGAGCTAATGACATTGTATGTCCCACCAGTGAAAAGTGTAAATCAATTTAGGGAAAAAAAAATAAAATAAATAAATAAATAAATAAAAAGGAAAAGAAGAAAAAGGAAAACATAAATTAAAAAATTGAAAGAGGGAATATGATCAAAGTATAAATCAATCTCCTTGCATAAATACTTTTTGTGTTTGATAAAAGAGAAGTAGGTTTCCAAAAGAAGTGCTTTCAAGGTTAGTATTAAAATTGCTGTACAAAAAGTTATAAGTGCTAAAAGTAAGTGCTAAAAAACAAACATCCTTACAGTAGAAGAAATATGTACAACATGCTAAAAATGATAAATTAGTATAAGGTTAGTATAAAAACAATCAACAATAAAATTTTGGAAAACCTTAACGAGTGGGGGAGGAAAGAGTAAAACGATAAAAAAAGGAGAAGCAGGGGGAATCGAACTCTGAATGTCGGCCACTGTAGCCGAGAGATTTACTGGTTGAGTTAACTTTTTTTAGTGAGTTCTCTGGGAAAGTAGTATATGATAGTGAGGGGGATGTGTTGAATTATTAAAAAAAAAAAAAAAAAAAAAAAAAAAAACAATAATAATAAATCAATAAATAAAATAAAAGAGGGGGGGGGGGAGTTGCTGGGGGAGGTAGAGATCTCCAACCGGGGGGAGGGGCATGTAAACAGAGTGATTATTCATCATTAAGCCCCCCTGGTATGGTTGTCCCTAATTTATGTATCCAAATTTTTTCTGCCCTCTTCCTCTGCCCAGTGGTCCAACGGTCATTTTTCTCCAAACCAGATATAATGAGGTAAGTGGGTGAGTGGGTTTGGAAGTGTTGAACTAGGTGAGTGGTGAGTCGGCCTGTCCCAATGTTACGCAGATGTTGTGATAAACGGGTATGGATAGAGTGTTTAGTTTCACCAATGTAATTAATGTGGCAAAGTGTGCAGGTGATAATGTACACTACATTGGTTGTCGTGATGGAGAATGAGCCTAGTGTCGGGAAACCTGTACCAGTGTGATGATTGGTGATAAATTTTCTTGGTTTGTAGTGGTGGTTATGGGGAAGCTTGGGTGTTTTTTTGTTTTCTGTAAATTTTGATCTAGTGAGAATGGACTGGAGGCTCTTGTGTTTTCTATAAGCTAATATGATCTTATGATTTTGGAATGTCTGGTGGTGATTCTGAAAGTTTGAAAAGTTTTGTTTAATGGTCCGGAAGAGAGGAGTAGTTCTATGTGAAAATGTGGAAACCAAGGGAATTAATTGAGGAGGATTTGTGTTTATTTGTGTCGGTTGTGTGTAAGACGGGTCCCGGCCACTCAGCCTTGGGGTGGGGGGATACAGACCCTGGTTCGGGTAGGGGGCACTGGATGCCTGATTCGGCTCTTGGGGGTGGGTAGAGGGAGCTGGGCTTACAGGAATGGAAGGGTGGGATTTGGGATACAGACCCTGATTAGGGTAGGGGGTAGGGCTGGGTGGCTGAGATTGATGGGCCTGGGCTGGAAGAAGAGGGGGAGAGTGAGTGTGAGCGAGAGAGGCCAAGGTGGAATATTTGATTGAGCGGAGGAAACGTTTGGAGTAGCCACGAGGGCGGAGACTTTTGAAGAGAATACTGGTGGCGTTATGAAAATCGGTGGGGTTAGAGCAGATACGGTGGAAGCGGATGATTTGAGATTTGATTATGCCTTTGAAGGTGTGTTTGGGATGGTAGCTGGATTTATGTAGGAGTGCATGAGTGTCAGTAGGTTTGAAGAAGACCTTAGTCTGGAAGGATTTGTGAGTAGTGTTGGAGGCCGTGAAAGAAACTGTTACATCAAGAAAGTTGATTTGTTGGGGTTCTATTTGGTGTTTGACTGAGATGGAGGAGTGGTGGTTGTTAAGGATATTGATAAAGTCTTCGAATTGGGGGAGAGAATGGGGCCAAATACCGAAAATATCATCTAAGTAACGGAGGAATAGCGTGGGTTTTAGAGGGCATTTTGCCAGTGCCTCTCGCTCCCACTCACTCATATACAGATTGGCGTAGGAGGGGGCAAATCTCTGGCCCATGGCTGTCCCATGGATCTGGAGAAAGTACTGGTTATTGAAAAAGAAATCATTATTGTTGAGGCAGAGTTCTGTGAGCTGGAGTAGTTCCCTGTCTGGTCTCTTGGGGTCTGGGTAGGTTTGAAAAATATGTTGGAGGGTTTTTAGGCCTATTTGAGTATTGATGTTGGTATACAGGCTGTCTACATCCAAGGTGAAGAGATAAGCCGTTTTGGGAACAGCCATGGGCCGGATTATTTCCAGGAAGTGATATGTGTCTTTAACATAGCTGGGATGTTTGGTGGAGAGGGGGCCCAGGAATTGTTCAATGTATTGTGAAACGCGATAGGTGGCACTGTTACAATCCGAAACTATTGGTCGTCCAGGAGGAACTTCAAAGGGAATGGTCCAAGTCTGTGGGTTTTTATGGATTTTTGGAAGTAAATAAAAATAACGGGATCTTGGTGTATCGGGTCCATATAAAAAGTCTCGTTGTTTAGCTGTAATGATTTTTTTGTTATAGAGTGTCTGAATTATGGTCCGGAGAGTGATTTGGGTTTGTAATTGATTACAGTCATCTATACGTTTGTAATATGTCGTGTCATTAAGTTGTCTGTTAGCTTCCAGTAAATATTGGTGTCGGTCCATGATGACAATTTTAGATCCTTTATCTGCGGGTTTAATGATGATATTAGGGTTATGGATGAGTTCTTTAAGGGCCCTGCGTTCATCTCCCGACAGGTTGTCTGAGAGATCTGTCTGAGGATGAAACCGTTGTAGGGCCCGTTTGTCTGTCTGGATGAGGGTATTGAGGTGCTGGTGTAGTCTAGAATTTTCCGGTTCCCAGTGCGACTGATGAGTAAACGGAATATGCTGATAGTCTGTAGTATTGTTGGAGAAGTAATCAATGAGTTTTAGTCGTCTATGGTAAAAGTGAAGGTCCCTTTGAAGTTCCTCCCAGTCAAGGCGAGTGGGTTTGGGAATGAAAGAGAGCCCCCTCTCAAGGATTGTGCATTGTGTGGGGGAGGGAGTAAAGAGGGTGGACAGATTAAGGATGTTGGATTTGGAGTCCCAGCCCAGGTCCCGAGGTGGGTGTGTATTGAGTGTTCGAGATGAGGTTGTCGGATTAGATTTATTGTTCACTGTAAATTTAGTTGCTCCAACCAGTTATCAAAGATGAGTTTGGCGGTCGAAGGGGTCCAGTGAATGTTATCTGTTTCTGTGTGAAATGTGTCATGTGGAATTTCCAGGAGACAGGGAAATGTATTGACCATCGTGTTGTTGACTAGTTTGAGGTTGTATTTTTGGGAGGAAGTGAGATTGGTGGAAAAGTTCATCACAGGAAAATAAATATCTGCATTGGGAAAGGTCGACCTGGAAAGTCGAAAGAGAGACTTAAGTTGTTTGAGAGTGGTCTGTCTGGGGTCCTGGTCCTTATTATTAATACCAACAGAAAAAATGACTATTTTAACCTGAGGGTAGGAGGGGGTCTTTTCACAAATTTTCAGGAAATGGTAGGCATTTGCTCCAGGGTAACTGTCCAACTGTATCTGTTCATAGCAGTGGGGTGGGATGCGTTTGATATTAGAATCTCCTAGTATAAGGACTGGCTTCTTGGGTTTGAAGAACCAGTCCTGGACTTTACGGTTTGGTCGTGAAGGATGGATGGTGGGTTTGTAAAGTTTGGGGCTTGATTTGGGAGGGGAGTGTGGGATAGTCATTGGGGCTGAGTCCGCAGAGGGAGGGAGAATGGGGCTGGAAGAGGTTCCCGGTTCTAAACAGATTGGCTGATCTGTAGTTGTAGCTTGGGGAGCAAAGTGGGGTGATGAGCCCCTGTGGGTTGGCGAAAGAGAGGTGGGTATAGGGGGGGATGTTGGAGCTGATGAAGTATTTCCGGTGGAAGAAGCTGATGGAGATGAAGAGGTAAGTACCAGGAGTGGGGCCGATGGAGTCGGGACAGTATGTTCAAGGGAAAGGTGCAGTGGAGACGAAGTGGTCAATCCAGGGGGAGAAGGAGCCTGTAGAAATGGGATGCTACGTAGGGGATGAGGGGATGATGCTTGAAAAATGGTATTGGTAAGGGTTAGGGTTAGGGGTTAGGGTTAGGGTTAGGGGTTAGGGTTAGGGTTAGGGTTAGGGTTAGGGGTTAGGGGTTAGGGGTTAGGGGTTAGGGTTAGGGTTAGGGTTAGGGGTTAAAGATTAGAAATTCACCGCCAAAGGCGGTGAACCTCAAGTGCTCGGGCCTTCCCTCCGTCCAGAAAACCAGAGTCATCCGCCCCACACTCAAAAATTAGAATATATGGACTTACATGATCAAAAATTAGGCTCTCATCGTCCTGGATAACTTGTATTTTAGGGTTAGGGTTAGGGGTTAGGGTTAGGGGTTAGGGGTTAGGGGTTAGGGTTAGGGTTAGGGTTAGGGTTAGGAGTGAGAAAATTAAGTTCTCCATGCGAGGCGCATGGAGATCTGAAGCTCTGGCCTTCCCTGTCCTCACCATGGCTCCACCCTCATCCCCTCTGGATTGTGCTTATTTCTTCTGTTTCAGGATTCTCCCACTGCTGAAGAGGTCTGTCTGGTGACCGCTGCAGGTAAGTAAAGGTAATAAATACCTAATTTTGGGTCCAGAGAAGTGAATGTGTTTAAGGGATTATGAATTATGCAGATTAGGGTTAAGGCCTGAAGTTCACTTGGTTAAGGTGAGGAAAAAAAACCTGGGTTAGGGTTAGAAAACCAAAAATCACTGGGTTAGGGTTAGAACATTCAATCACTTGGTTAGGGTTAAAATGATCTGGGAGGACATAATTAGAATAAAAGCCAGAAAGCTATAGTGAGTCCAAATGATGGTTTCACATTAGGGCTAAATACTCTTTAAACCCCTCTACTGGATGGCCACAGAAAGGGAACTGCACCTGATTGGGTTACTCATAAGCTCCCTCTGTTGGACAAAGAGGGAGTGAATCTGGTTCCGTCTTAATGGGATGCAAACCTGTTGTGCTGGAACTGTACTAAAAGCAAAGAAAAAGAGTTATAATACAGGTTATTCACTCCAACCTTTCCCTCCCTCTAAGCAGGTTGAGGGGGGAGAATTATTTTAACCAAGGACTCCAGTGTTGTAGCATCATCAGGGCTGTGTCAGCAGTCCAGTGCACATTGTCATGCCCTGTCTCAATGGAGTCACCTGAAAAGTAAATGTGGTTAAACAGTTCTCCAATATGTTCATTGAGATAGTCCAGGACTGCTTTTTGTTGCTGTGATAAACAATGTGAGTATCCAATCATAGGGATGACAATTTTGGCCTCTGGAAACAGTTTTTCTGCCACCCGAAATGTTTGAAACATTTCAGTCACCGGGACATCCTTATCCTCATGAGTCCTCTGGTGAATGCCAAAGGACAATAGTAGGGTCTTTGGTAAGGTGTAGCAGGTGGCGTTCCTTTGAAGGAATTCAGCATCCTGCCATGTGGCTTCAGGAAAGATATCAACCTGGATGTGGTCAGACTTGAAGGGTGGAAGTCTGCCAATGTTCGAATCCCCCATGATGACAATCTCCTTACGTATGTGGAGATGCCAGTCTCGGGATTTGTGCGTAGTGATGGCATGCTGTGTTGGTCTGCATACCTGCACAGCTGCTGCAGAATTTGCTGCATGTCCCGCTGGGGTAAAGTGAGGAGCTTGTGTGTTTAGCTCCCGCGATGCACGCTGAGCGTGTGATGACTGCAGCTCTGAGATGAGAGATGGTTCTGCTGCATAGGTGAGCTTCACTCCTGATGGAGGAGGAGTCAGAGGAGACATATGAAAAGGAGGAGAAGTAGGGGACAAACATTCTACGTCACCTCTCTCTGTGAATTCGAGCAGAGGTGACAAGGCCCGTTCTGTGTGTTTCTTCTTGGTCTTCTTGGTGGCACGTTGACGTGCTTCAGCTGGGCTCTGTGGCCTTGTAGATGGGGGCTGGACTGTCGCTGGCGGAGATGATGGAGCCAGCTCCAGACCCACGTCTTCCTCCTGTTCAACTAAAAGTTCTGAAGCAGAGGGTGTAAGAGAGGGAGAGGCCGATTCTCTTAACCTGGTGATGAGCATTCTCTGGCAGCGGTCCAGGGTTTCTTGCTTCAAACGCGTGCCCAGGTGTCTCTTAGCCCAGCATGTGGCGATCTCAAAGGGTCCTCTCCAACCTCCTGTGGAGAGCTGGGACAGTCTGTTCAGCTCCAAGTCTATGTTATTCTGATAGTGTTCCCTCAGAATCAGGATGGTGGTGTAGGCCCAGTTTTCAGCATTACCCTCTATGAGACTCAATGTTTGTAAATTGGGAGAGGAGGGTTTGATGATTGCAGTTAGATTTTGACTTATTCTGCATAAGGATGGAGGATAAGCCTCTTTGGATACATTATTAAGGTGGTGCACTGCTTTTATGAGTTTATTAATGACACGCACCTTCTGTGTAAAGTCTGGGTCGTCCGACTGCACTCTATGTGGGGGGGCTCTGGTTTCCGCTCCCCGTGTTGTGACCCAGTGGCCGCCATCTTGGTTTGGGTATCTGGCGATCCTTTGGGGTCCCTGAGCACGCAGGGTTAGGGGTTAGGGTTAGGGGTTAGGGGTTAGGGTTAGGGTTAGGGTTAGGTTTTTGCGACAGTTTCGCGAAGCGAAACTGGAGCCCCAAAGAGGTCAGCCTGGCGGCCTTGAGATCTCTAGGGGGTGGGGGGTTGCACACTCACTCCTGTTCAGTCGAGGTAACGGACAGTTACAGGTGCCTCGTCAGTGGTGTATGGTGTCTGGTGGGATGAGATGTACTGTGTGGTGTCTGGGCCATGCATGTGCAAGTATCTCCCATATGTATGTACTTGGTCACTTTGTAAGTGACCTTGTGTGTGTAGGTAGCTAGTGGAGGAAATAAAGAAAGGAAGATTTAGTAGAAAATAAAAAAAGGGGGGGGGGGTTGTTTGTTGCTTTGTAAAGGGGCGTGGGGTGTCTGTGCTTATAACAAGCTGGTATGGTATGAGGAAGGGTATTGGGCGAGGGGTTATCCTTGATAGTATATCAGAACCTTAGTTTTTTAGAATCTAATAAAGTTTCAGGTCCGGGGGGGAAAAAATTTGTTGTAATGGGGGGTTGGGATTAGAGGAAGGTGTACTAGGTAGGCGTTCTGTAGAAGGTGGGTTCAAAAGTGGTATCAGAGTCCAATTAAGGTTAGGGCCGGTGGGGGATTTTGGTTATATTAAATGGTTAGGATTAGGAGAGGGGTACTGGGTAAGGTGTCATAAGGAAGGTAAGTTTGAGAGCAGGTTTTAGAATCTAATTAGGTTTAGGGCCGGGGGGGGGGGGGGGGGGGGGGTTATAATGAGTGGTTAGGATTAGAAGAAGGTCCTGGGTCAGGTGTCTCATTGAAGGTGGGTCTGAGAATAGGTTTAAGGACCTAATTAAGGTCAAAGATTGTGTGTGTGTGTGTGTGTGGGGGGGGGGTAGTAGGTAAGAAGGGTTGGGATGAAAGGAGGGAGATATGAGGGAACATGAGTGGATCAGTAAGGCGTAACCAGGATGAAACCCTTGAGTATGTGGTGAGGTCGTGATGGTACAGACAAGTCTGATACCTAGAAGTCAGTGTGGTGTGGTGGAGAGGAGGGGTGGAGAGTGCAAAAGGTGAAAGGAAAGGACTTTGTATCAGTGGTGTGTGCCCAGGATAAAATCCTTTGAGTATGTAGTTGTGGTGGCGTAGACTAATCTACCACCTTGGTGTGTATGTGGTGTATAAAGCGGGTCCAAGAGGAAACATGGGTTGAAGAGGGAACAGAGAGCATATCCTGAGGCAGTGGGCTTATCATGAGAAAAGAGGAAGAGACGGGTGTTGTGGGGTGGGGTGGGGGTTTAGAAGAGTGATTCTGAATTAAACATGTGGGGATCCAATTTTAATTATTAAGAGGTAGGTTGTAATAAGAATGAAAACTTTTTTTATTTAAAAGAATCCATAAACCTTAAAGGTTGCATTTCCAAAGAAGTAAAAAGGATTAAGCCTAGTAATGGAGTAAGTCAAGAAGATCCCTTGTAGAAACAATTTTTACAAAAAGTTTTTATTCAAAGGAAGTATTATAAATAAAATTGGAAAAATTAGAATGGATGGTCTGGAGGGTCGTTTTAGGGATTCCTTTGCAAGTTGTTCGGTCCAGGAAGTGTGTAAACCAGACTTCTGGTGTTTCAGGGGTGCTTTGTCATTGATGATCCTTGTCGTTTAGTCCCTTGGGTGTTTTTGTTTGTAGACGTTGGATCCAATCCTTTCCTTTCAGGTTCCTTTCCACCTTGGTCCACTGTGGTCAAAGTCTCTGTAGTAGACGTTTTACCTTTGGTATTTGTTTTTGTGCGTCACTGGTGGCTGCAGCCAGAATCGATGTGGGTCCTTTGTTTGTGATGGTGCCGCGAATCGAAGGACGTGGTACAGGCGTGGAGTTGCCCTCATGGTCATTTAAATAAATGATGTTGGAAGTCGGGAAGAGTAGTCTCACCACGTCTAGAAGGGAGTTGCGTTTTTTCGTTCTTTGATCCATTGGAGGTTTATATATTTTCTTAGTTATTTTTTGTTTTTGTTTTTCATTTCATTTATTATTTTTGGTTAGAATTTTGAATTTGGTGTTGAGTAAATATTATCTGTCTATTTAAGTCAAAATAGTGAAGTCTGAGGAAATCCAAAAATCACTATAATGATAGCTAAGGATAAAGTACTAGATTGGTTGGAACTGATCTTCAGTGGAAATTCCAACGGGTCAACAGACGTTTCGGCCTTTATTCCAGACGCCCTCACCGTGGAGGCCCCACAGGTTGATCAATTCCTGTGGTCAGTTCCAAGTGTCCAATTTTGTGGTTGTTTCGAATTGAAATTTCTCTATTAAATTTTTATTATTTTATTTTATGGTTTTCGTGTGTCAAAGTAATGGTTTGATTAGATTGTTTTGGTTTATGGTATTATTAGAAATTGTATTAATTTATTGCACAATTTGATTGTTTTGTTATAGGTTTATATTATATCTTTGAAATGATTCCTCGGACGGTTAAACAAGAAGGTGTTCACGATGATTAGGACGAATGATAAGATGTTTTTGTTAATTTTATGGGTCAAAATGTAAAAGAAAAATGCTTTTGTAGACCTACCAAGAACAGACCTCTGTGATTAGTAGAGAGGAGTCTAAAAGACTACAAAAATGGCGATCTGAACTACAATTTTTTAATAAAACATAAATTTGTCCATTAATAGTTATACGTCTGTAACAAAGGGTCTTTAGATGTGAATTGGTATGTTTTTGATCAATTAGAAACGAGTTTCGTTGTTTAATGTGGTTTAAAAAACGTAAAAACCCCGTTACAATGATTCTATGAAGAACTACAAAGATGGCGGATAGGACTACAAAAAAACGATCTCTGAAACGGACTGAAAACTCTGATTCGTCGTTCAGTATGGCTTCTACATTTAATTAGGAACGTGTTTGTCCCTTTAAATTGAAAATTGGTCGGTTGGTTTGCTTTAAAAGTCTTCTAGAAATTTCGTCCGGATTCTAATGGAGTCCAAGCACTTCCGGTTCGGCGGGGTCACGTGTCAATTTGTTTTCATTCGTTTAAACGATTAGAAACGACTTTTACGGTTTTTTCTTCGGTCAAATTGATTATTAGAGGGTATTTTACCTTCGTGGTAGTGAGAAACGGCTTCGACGGTTGATTTCACGTAACGGTGTTTTTAAAAAAACGGGGGTGATCCAAGATGGCGGCCAGGTACTTCCGGTTCGGTCGAAAATTGTTTTGTGTCGTTTTTTACTTTAGAATTATTGTTTACGGTTTTTTATTCGCTAAAAATGATCCTTGAGGGGTAGCTATTGCTCTGAGATGTGTAAAAAAAAACTTTGACGGCGATTTTTAGAAAAATGACGTAGTGGGGGGTCTTGGAGACAACCCAAATCGTGTTTGAAAGGTTCTGGTCCACTGGGTGAAGTAGCTGGTCCTTGTTGATTGGTCCGTTCGAAGTTCAGGTGGTTCAAATGCCTATAAAAAAGCTTACCTGCGTCCTTCAGTTAAAGTTCGGACTGTGTATGTGGTGGGGTGTTCGTGAGTGCGTAGGGCTAACCCCTTAGAAGACTGGAAAGTGATTTAATGTCTTATCAATCCAAGACAACCTTCCAGAGTGCTGTTCCTATAGTCGGAACCAGGAAGGCACACAAAACTCACCGAGAGCCCGGTTCCTCACTGGCTAGCGGTTGTCACCGTCAGGTTGCTAGCCAGCCCAGGCTCCCCTGAAGTGAAGGGTGTTCCTCAGTGGTGGTCCGTTCGGATGAACGAGGAGGTTAGGGTTCTACGCCTCTGGGGATCTGGGGTCTAGGATTCGCTTTTTAGCTGTGTCGTCCGGGTCTGGATCCTGGATTCGTTGAGGTAAGGTCTGTTGGCCTTCAAGGTGGTCCGGAGGGTCCTTCGTCGGTCCTGGGCGTCGATAGTCTGGGCCGAGGTGTGAGGCTTGAAGAGGGGGAGAGGAGAAGTCCTGAAAAGGACTCTTTTTTGCTCTAAGCAAAGCAGATTCCAGCGAAGTCCTTCGTGAGATGTCGTCTTCCAGTTGTCCAGCAGGGGTCGTGGTGGGTCTCTTCAGAGGTCATTTATTTCACTATCCTCCTGAGTGATGGTTTGCCAGTATGTGTTTGTCCTTCACGTTTTTCCAAAAGGAGTTGATCCTAAAGTTGTTGGTCTTCTGAGACTGTAAAGTTCCACCTTGTGTGAGTTGTTGTGTATGTTTGTTATGTCTTTGTTACCATTTTTTATACTACCTTTTAGGTCCTTTTAGGTCATTTTGCTGTTCTCGTTGTCCTTATTTGTATGGGGTTCCCCATGGTCCAATCAGAGGGCTCCAATTGTTTTTTTGTCATAAAAAAACCAAGGTGAAATAAAATCGTTTTTCCATCATCCTCTGTTGTTGTGTTGGTTTTTGTTTACTCATCTCTGTGTGTGATTAGTTAGTTATGGTTGCTTAAGTAGGTAGAATTAAAGTATTAGTTACCAGCCAGAGGACCTGACGTCATCATTACCCATGATCCCTTTCTGGTGGGGTTCTTTCAAACAAATTCTATTTTTATTCCTTTCGAAAGTTTGTTTCAGAAAGGTTAGGGTTTTACCTTACTGTTGAAAACTGCTTTGTATGATGTAAAGGGTAGAGTTAGAAAGTATTTTTTTTAACTTCAAACCCATAACTTTGAGAGATGTTGTGAATCAAGGGGTTCCAAGCTGTAGGGTGCTTAAAGTCAAAGTCTGTTTACTCTGACTAGAATCCTACTGCTGCAAAGGGGTCGATTGTCAAGTCACCCACAGAAGGATCAGACTTCCAGCAAGTCTCTGTCAAATGGGATATGGTTCTCTCCCCAAATCAAATGAGAACCTTTGTCAAAGAAAAATGAATTTTTATTTGTAGAATTAGACAAAGATTTGGATCCCCCTAGTGGCGGCATTGGGGAATTCACTTTGGCGCCCCCTGGTGTATATTCCTTGGAACTTCAAGGTGAGGTCATTTGTGAGTTGGAAAATATATTTTTACCAAATTACAGATACAAAGTTCAAAAGGAATTATAATGTAAAATTTTATTCTGGAAACCCCAGTGAGGAAATACAATAGAAAGTTAAATAGACATATTTAAAAGACTTATAATAACACTTGAAGAGAGTTATCTTACCTAAACACAAGCAAACAGGTAGTATTTGCAAAAAACTTTATTACTTTTTATTTTCAGCAAGTAAGTTAACAGTTTGTAGAAGGAGTAGAGTTCCTTGAGGGATGGTTCCCCAGTTCCCTTTGAGTTCCAGTTCCTCCTCAAAAGTTCCTGGGGTTGTTATTTTTGAGTTGAGTATTCTTTATTTGCTATAGAAAGATTTTATTCCAAAAAAAAACTTTTATGGTTTGAAGAACCAGCCTAGGCATCAAAATTATAAGTTCAAATAAAAACTTCAAAAACAACTTTTGAGTTCAATCTGACGAAAGTTGATTCATCTTTTGAACAAAGCCAAGTAAACCAGTAGCATTTGTAAAAAGTTTTTATTCATTATTTCTCCTACGTCAATAAAACAACTGTTTATAGGGCTAGTGGAGTACTTTGAAGGGTGGTCCCCCTAAGGGGAGACAAAAGAAGAGGTTAGTGAAGAGGTATGTTGGTCTACATGTATTTGGGGAATAAGTAGGTTCTGTTGTGCGTGGTGGTGCAGGCCCTGCAGTGCCGTTCCCTCAGTCGAACCGAGGATCTGGCTGGGTTAGGTTTTTGCGACAGTTTCGCGAAGCGAAACTGGAGCCCCAAAGAGGTCAGCCTGGCGGCCTTGAGATCTCTAGGGGGTGGGGGGTTGCACACTCACTCCTGTTCAGTCGAGGTAACGGACAGTTACAGGTGCCTCGTCAGTGGTGTATGGTGTCTGGTGGGATGAGATGTACTGTGTGGTGTCTGGGCCATGCATGTGCAAGTATCTCCCATATGTATGTACTTGGTCACTTTGTAAGTGACCTTGTGTGTGTAGGTAGCTAGTGGAGGAAATAAAGAAAGGAAGATTTAGTAGAAAATAAAAAAAGGGGGGGGGGGTTGTTTGTTGCTTTGTAAAGGGGCGTGGGGTGTCTGTGCTTATAACAAGCTGGTATGGTATGAGGAAGGGTATTGGGCGAGGGGTTATCCTTGATAGTATATCAGAACCTTAGTTTTTTAGAATCTAATAAAGTTTCAGGTCCGGGGGGGAAAAAATTTGTTGTAATGGGGGGTTGGGATTAGAGGAAGGTGTACTAGGTAGGCGTTCTGTAGAAGGTGGGTTCAAAAGTGGTATCAGAGTCCAATTAAGGTTAGGGCCGGTGGGGGATTTTGGTTATATTAAATGGTTAGGATTAGGAGAGGGGTACTGGGTAAGGTGTCATAAGGAAGGTAAGTTTGAGAGCAGGTTTTAGAATCTAATTAGGTTTAGGGCCGGGGGGGGGGGGGGGGTTATAATGAGTGGTTAGGATTAGAAGAAGGTCCTGGGTCAGGTGTCTCATTGAAGGTGGGTCTGAGAATAGGTTTAAGGACCTAATTAAGGTCAAAGATTGTGTGTGTGTGTGTGTGTGGGGGGGGGGGGTAGTAGGTAAGAAGGGTTGGGATGAAAGGAGGGAGATATGAGGGAACATGAGTGGATCAGTAAGGCGTAACCAGGATGAAACCCTTGAGTATGTGGTGAGGTCGTGATGGTACAGACAAGTCTGATACCTAGAAGTCAGTGTGGTGTGGTGGAGAGGAGGGGTGGAGAGTGCAAAAGGTGAAAGGAAAGGACTTTGTATCAGTGGTGTGTGCCCAGGATAAAATCCTTTGAGTATGTAGTTGTGGTGGCGTAGACTAATCTACCACCTTGGTGTGTATGTGGTGTATAAAGCGGGTCCAAGAGGAAACATGGGTTGAAGAGGGAACAGAGAGCATATCCTGAGGCAGTGGGCTTATCATGAGAAAAGAGGAAGAGACGGGTGTTGTGGGGTGGGGTGGGGGTTTAGAAGAGTGATTCTGAATTAAACATGTGGGGATCCAATTTTAATTATTAAGAGGTAGGTTGTAATAAGAATGAAAACTTTTTTTATTTAAAAGAATCCATAAACCTTAAAGGTTGCATTTCCAAAGAAGTAAAAAGGATTAAGCCTAGTAATGGAGTAAGTCAAGAAGATCCCTTGTAGAAACAATTTTTACAAAAAGTTTTTATTCAAAGGAAGTATTATAAATAAAATTGGAAAAATTAGAATGGATGGTCTGGAGGGTCGTTTTAGGGATTCCTTTGCAAGTTGTTCGGTCCAGGAAGTGTGTAAACCAGACTTCTGGTGTTTCAGGGGTGCTTTGTCATTGATGATCCTTGTCGTTTAGTCCCTTGGGTGTTTTTGTTTGTAGACGTTGGATCCAATCCTTTCCTTTCAGGTTCCTTTCCACCTTGGTCCACTGTGGTCAAAGTCTCTGTAGTAGACGTTTTACCTTTGGTATTTGTTTTTGTGCGTCACTGGTGGCTGCAGCCAGAATCGATGTGGGTCCTTTGTTTGTGATGGTGCCGCGAATCGAAGGACGTGGTACAGGCGTGGAGTTGCCCTCATGGTCATTTAAATAAATGATGTTGGAAGTCGGGAAGAGTAGTCTCACCACGTCTAGAAGGGAGTTGCGTTTTTTCGTTCTTTGATCCATTGGAGGTTTATATATTTTCTTAGTTATTTTTTGTTTTTGTTTTTCATTTCATTTATTATTTTTGGTTAGAATTTTGAATTTGGTGTTGAGTAAATATTATCTGTCTATTTAAGTCAAAATAGTGAAGTCTGAGGAAATCCAAAAATCACTATAATGATAGCTAAGGATAAAGTACTAGATTGGTTGGAACTGATCTTCAGTGGAAATTCCAACGGGTCAACAGACGTTTCGGCCTTTATTCCAGACGCCCTCACCGTGGAGGCCCCACAGGTTGATCAATTCCTGTGGTCAGTTCCAAGTGTCCAATTTTGTGGTTGTTTCGAATTGAAATTTCTCTATTAAATTTTTATTATTTTATTTTATGGTTTTCGTGTGTCAAAGTAATGGTTTGATTAGATTGTTTTGGTTTATGGTATTATTAGAAATTGTATTAATTTATTGCACAATTTGATTGTTTTGTTATAGGTTTATATTATATCTTTGAAATGATTCCTCGGACGGTTAAACAAGAAGGTGTTCACGATGATTAGGACGAATGATAAGATGTTTTTGTTAATTTTATGGGTCAAAATGTAAAAGAAAAATGCTTTTGTAGACCTACCAAGAACAGACCTCTGTGATTAGTAGAGAGGAGTCTAAAAGACTACAAAAATGGCGATCTGAACTACAATTTTTTAATAAAACATAAATTTGTCCATTAATAGTTATACGTCTGTAACAAAGGGTCTTTAGATGTGAATTGGTATGTTTTTGATCAATTAGAAACGAGTTTCGTTGTTTAATGTGGTTTAAAAAACGTAAAAACCCCGTTACAATGATTCTATGAAGAACTACAAAGATGGCGGATAGGACTACAAAAAAACGATCTCTGAAACGGACTGAAAACTCTGATTCGTCGTTCAGTATGGCTTCTACATTTAATTAGGAACGTGTTTGTCCCTTTAAATTGAAAATTGGTCGGTTGGTTTGCTTTAAAAGTCTTCTAGAAATTTCGTCCGGATTCTAATGGAGTCCAAGCACTTCCGGTTCGGCGGGGTCACGTGTCAATTTGTTTTCATTCGTTTAAACGATTAGAAACGACTTTTACGGTTAGGGTTAGGGTTAGGGTTAGGGTTAGGGTTGGGTTAGGGTTAGGGTTAGGGTTAGGGTTAGGTTTTTGCGACAGTTTCGCGAAGCGAAACTGGAGCCCCAAAGAGGTCAGCCTGGCGGCCTTGAGATCTCTAGGGGGTGGGGGGTTGCACACTCACTCCTGTTCAGTCGAGGTAACGGACAGTTACAGGTGCCTCGTCAGTGGTGTATGGTGTCTGGTGGGATGAGATGTACTGTGTGGTGTCTGGGCCATGCATGTGCAAGTATCTCCCATATGTATGTACTTGGTCACTTTGTAAGTGACCTTGTGTGTGTAGGTAGCTAGTGGAGGAAATAAAGAAAGGAAGAGTTAGTAGAAAATAAAAAAAGGGGGGGGGTTGTTTGTTGCTTTGTAAAGGGGCGTGGGGTGTCTGTGCTTATAACAAGCTGGTATGGTATGAGGAAGGGTATTGGGCGAGGGGTTATCCTTGATAGTATATCAGAACCTTAGTTTTTTAGAATCTAATAAAGTTTCAGGTCCGGGGGGGAAAAATTTGTTGTAATGGGGGGTTGGGATTAGAGGAAGGTGTACTAGGTAGGCGTTCTGTAGAAGGTGGGTTCAAAAGTGGTATCAGAGTCCAATTAAGGTTAGGGCCGGTGGGGGATTTTGGTTATAATAAATGGTTAGGATTAGGAGAGGGGTACTGGGTAAGGTGTCATAAGGAAGGTAAGTTTGAGAGCAGGTTTTAGAATCTAATTAGGTTTAGGGCCGGGGGGGGGGGGGGGTTATAATGAGTGGTTAGGATTAGAAGAAGGTCCTGGGTCAGGTGTCTCATTGAAGGTGGGTCTGAGAATAGGTTTAAGGACCTAATTAAGGTCAAAGATTGTGTGTGTGTGTGGGGGGGGGGGGGTAGTAGGTAAGAAGGGTTGGGATGAAAGGAGGGAGATATGAGGGAACATGAGTGGATCAGTAAGGCGTAACCAGGATGAAACCCTTGAGTATGTGGTGAGGTCGTGATGGTACAGACAAGTCTGATACCTAGAAGTCAGTGTGGTGTGGTGGAGAGGAGGGGTGGAGAGTGCAAAAGGTGAAAGGAAAGGACTTTGTATCAGTGGTGTGTGCCCAGGATAAAATCCTTTGAGTATGTAGTTGTGGTGGCGTAGACTAATCTACCACCTTGGTGTGTATGTGGTGTATAAAGCGGGTCCAAGAGGAAACATGGGTTGAAGAGGGAACAGAGAGCATATCCTGAGGCAGTGGGCTTATCATGAGAAAAGAGGAAGAGACGGGTGTTGTGGGGTGGGGTGGGGGTTTAGAAGAGTGATTCTGAATTAAACATGTGGGGATCCAATTTTAATTATTAAGAGGTAGGTTGTAATAAGAATGAAAACTTTTTTTATTTAAAAGAATCCATAAACCTTAAAAGGTTGCATTTCCAAAGAAGTAAAAAGGATTAAGCCTAGTAATGGAGTAAGTCAAGAAGATCCCTTGTAGAAACAATTTTTACAAAAAGTTTTTATTCAAAGGAAGTATTATAAATAAAATTGGAAAAATTAGAATGGATGGTCTGGAGGGTCGTTTTAGGGATTCCTTTGCAAGTTGTTCGGTCCTGGAAGTGTGTAAACCAGACTTCTGGTGTTTCAGGGGTGCTTTGTCATTGATGATCCTTGTCGTTTAGTCCCTTGGGTGTTTTTGTTTGTAGACGTTGGATCCAATCCTTTCCTTTCAGGTTCCTTTCCACCTTGGTCCACTGTGGTCAAAGTCTCTGTAGTAGACGTTTTACCTTTGGTATTTGTTTTTGTGCGTCACTGGTGGCTGCAGCCAGAATCGATGTGGGTCCTTTGTTTGTGATGGTGCCGCGAATCGAAGGACGTGGTACAGGCGTGGAGTTGCCCTCATGGTCATTTAAATAAATGATGTTGGAAGTCGGGAAGAGTAGTCTCACCACGTCTAGAAGGGAGTTGCGTTTTTTCGTTCTTTGATCCATTGGAGGTTTATATATTTTCTTAGTTATTTTTTGTTTTTGTTTTTCATTTCATTTATTATTTTTGGTTAGAATTTTGAATTTGGTGTTGAGTAAATATTATCTGTCTATTTAAGTCAAAATAGTGAAGTCTGAGGAAATCCAAAAATCACTATAATGATAGCTAGGGTTAGGGTTAGGGTTAGGGTTAGGGTTAGGGTTAGGGTTAGGGGTTAGGGTTAGGGTTAGGGTTGGGGTTAGGGTTAGGGTTAGGGTTAGGGTTAGGGTTAGGGTTAGGGTTAGGGTTAGGGTTAGGTTAGGGTTAAGGGTTAGGGTTAGGGTTAAGGGTTAGGGTTAAGGGTTAGGGTTAGGGTTAGGGTTAGGGTTAGGGTTAGGGGTTAGGGTTAGGGTTAGGGTTAGGGTTAGGGGTTAGGGGTTAGGGTTAGGGTTAGGGTTAGGGTTGGGTTAGGGTTAGGGTTAGGGTTAGGGTTAGGGTTAGGGGTTAGGGTTAGGGTTAGGGTTAGGGTTAGGGTTAGGGGTTAGGGGTTAGGGTTAGGGTTAGGGTTAGGGTTAGGGTTAGGGGTTAGGGTTAGGGTTAGGGTTAGGGGTTAGGGGTTAGGGTTAGGGTTAGGGTTAGGGTTAGGGGTTAGGGTTAGGGTTAGGGTTAGGGTTAGGGGTTAGGGTTAGGGTTAGGGTTAGGGTTAGGGTTAGGTGTTAGGGTGAGGGCGAGAACTCCACGCTGCATGCCTAGAGTCCTCATATGCACAGGCCATGTCTGCCTCTACTGGATCCAGCTCTCTCCCCCGTGTAATGTGCCACTGAACCCAGGTCTACATCATCTAATTAGGGTTAGGGCCCTAAAGTGGAGTGGTTAAGATTAGGGCCAGAGACCTTTAGGGCAGGGCTATATGAGGATGGATTATGAACATCCTTAGTCTCCCTCTGCTGGACAAGAAATATTGGACTGTCTGGTGATGCAGAGGGGTTGTTAAGCATCTCCCTCTACTGGATGAAGGGAGGAACAGCGGTTGAGCATCCACTAAGAGAACATTGATGGCCTTCTCTCATTTAGGCCCCTGGGATAGAGGGTGTCTAATTTTAAAATCCACATCCTCTCATGTCTTCTTCTGTCTGCGGTTGACCATCTGGGATTAGTCTGCACAACTGTTGCTCTGACTGAATCCCATCCATGTGAAATAAAATGCTGAACCAAATGAGTGTCTGTGTTTTTCTGTTTTGTGATGTTGTGTCTATGTTGGGTGAATCTAACCAAAAGAGTGTTTCCAGTCTCACCAACATACTGTATGCCACAGATGGAGCAAGAAATTAAATAAATGCAATTTTTAGAGTGAGGGCTCCCTTTACATAAAGATGGAAAAGTATTTTTGTTGTGGTGGCTGCACAACCAATCCAAATGCTTAAAGAATGAAATGAGTGCTCTAGATTTGGGTTGTGTATGGGGAGGAAGCTTGGCTCTGACTAGGATGTCTTTGAGATTTTTATTTCTTCTGTATGCTGGCAGAAATCTGTGTTCCTTAAGAAGCCCCTGGTTCTGAAGCAGATCCTGAAAGTTTTTCCTGAGGACCCTCACCATCCTGCAAGTGGCTGCAGAATATGTTGTGATAATGGGCAAGAGGGGGGATAAATCTATGATATTATGCTGCTGAAATGACTTGAAGCATTTACGTAAAAAGGAGCGAGAATAGCCCCGTGTGTACAATGAGGAGAAAAGAATTTTGGTGGCCTCCTTAAAGTCTGACTGTTGGGTGCAGATCCTGTGGAAACGGAGCAGCTGGGATTTAACCAGACCTGCAAATGTGTGTTTGGGATGAAAGCTGGTTTTATGTAACAGTGCATGTGTGTCTGTGGGTTTAAAATATACCTTAATGTCTAATTTATGTGTGATGTGAAAGTCACTTCCCTTAAATGTGGTTGTGTCTAGAAAGTCGACTGAGGAGGCGTGGCATGTCGATTTGAGTTTGATGGAAGGGTTGTGACCGTTGAGGGTCCTCAGGAAAGCCCCAAACTCCTGCTCAGAGTGAGTCCACACACCCCAGATGTCGTCGAGGTATCTGTAATAACAGAGTGGCTTTAAAGCACATTTCTGCAATGCTGAGGATTCCCACTCTGCCATGAATATGTTGGCATAAGCGGGAGCAAATTTCTTACCCATAGCTGTGCCCTTAATTTGAATAAAAAATTCCCCATTGAATTCAAAATCATTTCTGCTCAGATTAATTTCTAATAACTCCAATAGTTCTTTATCTGGTCGTTTTTTATCTGGATACTTCTGAAAAATCCTCTTGATACTGGCAATACCCTCTGTGTGATCAATGTTTGTATACAAGCTATCTATGTCCATAGTAAAGAGTAAAGAATTTGTTGGGATTATTATCTGCTTAATTTTCTCAATGAAATCGTACGTGTCTTTCAGATAGCTGTCATGCTTGTTAGATAGCGGATTTAAAAAGAAGTCCAAATATTCAGCCGTGTAATATGTTTCACTTTCACAGTCTGAAACTATGGGTCTGCCAGGAGGAATTTTAAATGGAATGGTCCATTTTTGGGGATCTTTATGGATTTTGGGTAACATGTAAAAACGTCTGGGCCTCGGCTGCGAGGTGCCCTGAAGATATGTTTTTTGTTTTTGATTAATAAATTTCTTTTTCAATAAATTATTAATAATTTTATCAACTAAGGGGATTGTATCTAAATAAATGGGTTTATTGAGTTTATGATAATAAGTTACATCATTTAACTGTCTGTAACCTTCATGTAAATAATCTTTTTTATCCATAATTACTGTTAGACTGCCCTTATCAGCTGGTTTAATCACTATTTCTTTGTTTTGGATTAATTCTCTTAGAGCTCTAGTTTCCTCCCCACTCAAATTTGGTGTATTGTGAACGATTTTAAAATCATTCTCAAAATAGGAAACGTCCTGATTGATTAAAGTGTTAACTTGTGCTGGGAGGATTGTAGAAGGGGGTGTCCAATTAGATTTTTGTGTAAATGGCTGAGGTTGGATGCTGCCTTTATTCTCATAGTGAATGCTTAACTTAATCCTGCGATGGTACTCCTGTAAATCATGTCTGGATTGAAGGATCAAATTCTTACTGTTACATTTGGATGGGATGAAGGTAAGTCCTCTGCTCAGCAGGGAGAGCTGTGTAAGAGAAAGAACAAAGTTATCACATAGGTTCATAACTCCATCTTTCCCCTCCCTCTGTGTAAGGTTAAGAGGAAGATTCAGTTTAACCAGGCAGACCAGTGTTCCAGCATCCTCTTGGCCGTCGCAGCAGTCCAGTGGATATTGTCACTTTGTGTTTCAAAAAAGCCACTGAATTGGGGGATGTAATCTGTGAGTTCTTGCATGTGTTGATTCAGATGAATTAGGACGGCTTTTTCATCCGGTGGAAGGTGAGATGAAAAGCTGACGTGTGGGACGAGGATGGTGGCGTCTGGAAACCTTTGTCCTGCCACCGTCAGGGCTTTAATCATCTCTGTAACTGGGGCCTTTTTGTCCCTCTGTGACCTGTTATTCAGGCCAAAGGAAAGCAACAGGATCTCTGGTTCAGTCTGGAAGGTGGCTGTCTTCAGGAGGAATTCTGCGTGATGCCACCTGGCCCCAGGGAAACTGTCCATTTGTACATTTCCACCCTTGAAAGGTGGAAGGCGGCTGATGTTGGAGTCCCCCACGATGACTGTCTTCCGATGTATGTGTAGGTGCCAATCTGTGAATTTGCGGGGCGTGGTGCCGTGTCGTGTTGGAGCACACACCTGCATTTCTGCTGCAGAAGTTGTCGTCTCCTCTGCCGGTTCAATGGCTAGGCGAGACTGCACGCTGGATCGCAGTTTGGAAAGAGTGGCAGGGGTGAGTGTGTGGTACCCTCTGCTCTCCATGGTGGAGGTGCTGGTTCCTCTAGGAGGGGGGCTCCCTTCTCTTTGGGGGGAACACTGGCCTCCTCTTCTACGGCTCCGTGCTGTGGTCTGCACCTCATCTGGTTCTGGCTCCAGGATGATTTCCTCTTCTGAGTCAGAAACAGTCTTCTGCATGTCCAGAACTCGCACGACGCCTTCTCCTGTAGAACTTATTTGAGAGCGATTTATGCGTGGTGGAAGAGGGATTGTAGGAGAAAGACGCGGAGGAGATGTGGGAGGAGAAAGTTCAGTTTCACTAGTCTCTTCCAGGTCAAACATCGTCTCCCATTCCTCCTGAATGGGCTCCGTCATGGTCTCAACTGAGACCCGGGAAATTGACGTGGGTGGAGGCGGTGCATGAACCTGTGCGATCGTGGTGATCTGATGCCCGCTGCTCTGAGGTGGGATGGGTGGTCGTGTTACAGCTGGGCTCTGTGGTCTCGTGGAGAGAGGCTGGTTCGCTGGAGGTGGTGATGACGCCAACTCGATCACAGCATGTGGGTCCTCTCCTGATGTCTGATCAGCTGCCTGTGTAGAAAGAGGAGGAGGAGCAGCAGCAGGAGGAGGGGGGGCTGGTTCTGTCAGCCTGGCAATTATGACAGCCTGCGCACGGTCTAAAGTGTCCTGTCTTAGGCGTCTGCCTAAATTGCGTTTAGCCCATGTTGTGGCTATTTCAAAGGGACCCCTCCAGTCCGGTGATGGAAACTGCATGAGCTTATGAATCTCAGAGTCAATGTTTTTTTGGTAATGTTCTCTGAGGATGAGAATGGTAGTGAAGGCCCAATTCCTAGCATTGCCATCAATCAAAGTCTGTGTTTGCAGATTGGGGGCTGCCGGTTTAATAATTGTGGCCAGATTATGAGTTATTCTGTCCAAAGAGGGAGGATGATCCTCTCTGGACACATTGCTGAGGTGGTGTACAGCTTTAATCAGCCTGTTCATGACACGCACCTTATTTGTGAAGTCCGGGTCATCAGACTGTACCCTATGTGGGGGGGCTGCGTTCCGAGCATCCGCTGGTACAAAGACATAGCGTCCATTTTGATTTGAGGGTCCGCGTCTAGGTCTTGGTGCAGGTTGAGCGCCATCTTGGAATAGGTAGCGTTGCCCATCGTAGAATGGCTGCGGTGCGGGGCGACGTCTCACCTGCTGTCTACTGTAGAAGTTCGGCTCCAGAAATTGGGTCCCTTCTCTGGTAACCTCTGCATAGGAGCGGCGCTCGTCCCGGCGTGGGTAGCTGGAAAACCTCGCAGCCGCCCGTCTGTTCAATGGCCCGTATCGCTCGAAGATCCGTTCCCTCCGTCTGCCTCGTCTGGATTGGACCAAGGTCCATTCATCTTCGTCTTGCCACGGTGGCATGGCTAACTGTGGCCAGAATGTAATTCGGCCACTTGCAAAAAACACTTTCGTCACACGTAGCTGAGAGGCTATGCTAATTAATGAGCGAGGGAAACGGGTTTCACCGATCAACTTCGGTTTAATTCGGAGCGTTCAGGCTTACAAAAATGTAAAAACAAAAACAAGCCAATATTGCAACGTTTCGAACAAAACACGTCTTCGTCAGGCTGGCTTGTAAACAATAAACAAAGTAAGCATACGAACGGTGAACAGCTCCGAGCGTTCGGCTCCTCACGGTGATGAGAGAAAGTGTTTGTGAGCTGATGAAACATTTCCAACAATGCATTTGGGGTCCTCATCCAATCAGGAGGCGTTGCTAGGTAGAATGAGGCCTCCACCTGTCGCTGGAACTTGCAGGCTCGGAGCGTTACATTCAAATGCATACATCCATTTGTGTTTTCATATAAAAAAAGTAAACTATTTGTTTTTTTAAAAAAACTTGTAAAATCTTAGAACATAAACAATTTAAAATAATGTTAAACAGTGTCTTTTTTAAGGAACTCAATACAACCAACATACTGTAAACAAATATATAAAAAATAATAAATAACCCAGGGTGCTGTTGAAAATTGAACAGGATGAGCAGCTGGTTGTCCTGTAAATAAACAGCATCAAGGAATGTGCATTTATTGCATAATATTCTAAAAGTAAATTACTAAACAGACAAGTAATTGAATAACTATTATTTTTTCTATATTATGGAATTAAAACATTCCGTGTCAACGATGATGACCAACCCTTTAAAAGAGAAGAAGGAAAATAATAGAAGTTAGTCATAAATTTGCAAGCCATGGCAGTATGCATCTGTCAAAATGGGAATAAATGGAGGGAAGAAACAAAGAATCAGCAGAGGAACAGACGGCTCGGGCCGGTTAGATGTTAGGGTGAGGGCGAGAACTCCACGCTGCATGCCTAGAGTCCTCATATGCACAGGCCATGTCTGCCTCTACTGGATCCAGCTCTCTCCCCCGTGTAATGTGCCACTGAACCCAGGTCTACATCATCTAATTAGGGTTAGGGCCCTAAAGTGGAGTGGTTAAGATTAGGGCCAGAGACCTTTAGGGCAGGGCTATATGAGGATGGATTATGAACATCCTTAGTCTCCCTCTGCTGGACAAGAAATATTGGACTGTCTGGTGATGCAGAGGGGTTGTTAAGCATCTCCCTCTACTGGATGAAGGGAGGAACAGCGGTTGAGCATCCACTAAGAGAACATTGATGGCCTTCTCTCATTTAGGCCCCTGGGATAGAGGGTGTCTAATTTTAAAATCCACATCCTCTCATGTCTTCTTCTGTCTGCGGTTGACCATCTGGGATTAGTCTGCACAACTGTTGCTCTGACTGAATCCCATCCATGTGAAATAAAATGCTGAACCAAATGAGTGTCTGTGTTTTTCTGTTTTGTGATGTTGTGTCTATGTTGGGTGAATCTAACCAAAAGAGTGTTTCCAGTCTCACCAACATACTGTATGCCACAGATGGAGCAAGAAATTAAATAAATGCAATTTTTAGAGTGAGGGCTCCCTTTACATAAAGATGGAAAAGTATTTTTGTTGTGGTGGCTGCACAACCAATCCAAATGCTTAAAGAATGAAATGAGTGCTCTAGATTTGGGTTGTGTATGGGGAGGAAGCTTGGCTCTGACTAGGATGTCTTTGAGATTTTTATTTCTTCTGTATGCTGGCAGAAATCTGTGTTCCTTAAGAAGCCCCTGGTTCTGAAGCAGATCCTGAAAGTTTTTCCTGAGGACCCTCACCATCCTGCAAGTGGCTGCAGAATATGTTGTGATAATGGGCAAGAGGGGGGATAAATCTATGATATTATGCTGCTGAAATGACTTGAAGCATTTACGTAAAAAGGAGCGAGAATAGCCCCGTGTGTACAATGAGGAGAAAAGAATTTTCGTGGCCTCCTTAAAGTCTGACTGTTGGGTGCAGATCCTGTGGAAACGGAGCAGCTGGGATTTAACCAGACCTGCAAATGTGTGTTTGGGATGAAAGCTGGTTTTATGTAACAGTGCATGTGTGTCTGTGGGTTTAAAATATACCTTAATGTCTAATTTATGTGTGATGTGAAAGTCACTTCCCTTAAATGTGGTTGTGTCTAGAAAGTCGACTGAGGAGGCGTGGCATGTCGATTTGAGTTTGATGGAAGGGTTGTGACCGTTGAGGGTCCTCAGGAAAGCCCCAAACTCCTGCTCAGAGTGAGTCCACACACCCCAGATGTCGTCGAGGTATCTGTAATAACAGAGTGGCTTTAAAGCACATTTCTGCAATGCTGAGGATTCCCACTCTGCCATGAATATGTTGGCATAAGCGGGAGCAAATTTCTTACCCATAGCTGTGCCCTTAATTTGAATAAAAAATTCCCCATTGAATTCAAAATCATTTCTGCTCAGATTAATTTCTAATAACTCCAATAGTTCTTTATCTGGTCGTTTTTTATCTGGATACTTCTGAAAAATCCTCTTGATACTGGCAATACCCTCTGTGTGATCAATGTTTGTATACAAGCTATCTATGTCCATAGTAAAGAGTAAAGAATTTGTTGGGATTATTATCTGCTTAATTTTCTCAATGAAATCGTACGTGTCTTTCAGATAGCTGTCATGCTTGTTAGATAGCGGATTTAAAAAGAAGTCCAAATATTCAGCCGTGTAATATGTTTCACTTTCACAGTCTGAAACTATGGGTCTGCCAGGAGGAATTTTAAATGGAATGGTCCATTTTTGGGGATCTTTATGGATTTTGGGTAACATGTAAAAACGTCTGGGCCTCGGCTGCGAGGTGCCCTGAAGATATGTTTTTTGTTTTTGATTAATAAATTTCTTTTTCAATAAATTATTAATAATTTTATCAACTAAGGGGATTGTATCTAAATAAATGGGTTTATTGAGTTTATGATAATAAGTTACATCATTTAACTGTCTGTAACCTTCATGTAAATAATCTTTTTTATCCATAATTACTGTTAGACTGCCCTTATCAGCTGGTTTAATCACTATTTCTTTGTTTTGGATTAATTCTCTTAGAGCTCTAGTTTCCTCCCCACTCAAATTTGGTGTATTGTGAACGATTTTAAAATCATTCTCAAAATAGGAAACGTCCTGATTGATTAAAGTGTTAACTTGTGCTGGGAGGATTGTAGAAGGGGGTGTCCAATTAGATTTTTGTGTAAATGGCTGAGGTTGGATGCTGCCTTTATTCTCATAGTGAATGCTTAACTTAATCCTGCGATGGTACTCCTGTAAATCATGTCTGGATTGAAGGATCAAATTCTTACTGTTACATTTGGATGGGATGAAGGTAAGTCCTCTGCTCAGCAGGGAGAGCTGTGTAAGAGAAAGAACAAAGTTATCACATAGGTTCATAACTCCATCTTTCCCCTCCCTCTGTGTAAGGTTAAGAGGAAGATTCAGTTTAACCAGGCAGACCAGTGTTCCAGCATCCTCTTGGCCGTCGCAGCAGTCCAGTGGATATTGTCACTTTGTGTTTCAAAAAAGCCACTGAATTGGGGGATGTAATCTGTGAGTTCTTGCATGTGTTGATTCAGATGAATTAGGACGGCTTTTTCATCCGGTGGAAGGTGAGATGAAAAGCTGACGTGTGGGACGAGGATGGTGGCGTCTGGAAACCTTTGTCCTGCCACCGTCAGGGCTTTAATCATCTCTGTAACTGGGGCCTTTTTGTCCCTCTGTGACCTGTTATTCAGGCCAAAGGAAAGCAACAGGATCTCTGGTTCAGTCTGGAAGGTGGCTGTCTTCAGGAGGAATTCTGCGTGATGCCACCTGGCCCCAGGGAAACTGTCCATTTGTACATTTCCACCCTTGAAAGGTGGAAGGCGGCTGATGTTGGAGTCCCCCACGATGACTGTCTTCCGATGTATGTGTAGGTGCCAATCTGTGAATTTGCGGGGCGTGGTGCCGTGTCGTGTTGGAGCACACACCTGCATTTCTGCTGCAGAAGTTGTCGTCTCCTCTGCCGGTTCAATGGCTAGGCGAGACTGCACGCTGGATCGCAGTTTGGAAAGAGTGGCAGGGGTGAGTGTGTGGTACCCTCTGCTCTCCATGGTGGAGGTGCTGGTTCCTCTAGGAGGGGGGCTCCCTTCTCTTTGGGGGGAACACTGGCCTCCTCTTCTACGGCTCCGTGCTGTGGTCTGCACCTCATCTGGTTCTGGCTCCAGGATGATTTCCTCTTCTGAGTCAGAAACAGTCTTCTGCATGTCCAGAACTCGCACGACGCCTTCTCCTGTAGAACTTATTTGAGAGCGATTTATGCGTGGTGGAAGAGGGATTGTAGGAGAAAGACGCGGAGGAGATGTGGGAGGAGAAAGTTCAGTTTCACTAGTCTCTTCCAGGTCAAACATCGTCTCCCATTCCTCCTGAATGGGCTCCGTCATGGTCTCAACTGAGACCCGGGAAATTGACGTGGGTGGAGGCGGTGCATGAACCTGTGCGATCGTGGTGATCTGATGCCTGCTGCTCTGAGGTGGGATGGGTGGTCGTGTTACAGCTGGGCTCTGTGGTCTCGTGGAGAGAGGCTGGTTCGCTGGAGGTGGTGATGACGCCAACTCGATCACAGCATGTGGGTCCTCTCCTGATGTCTGATCAGCTGCCTGTGTAGAAAGAGGAGGAGGAGCAGCAGCAGGAGGAGGGGGGGCTGGTTCTGTCAGCCTGGCAATTATGACAGCCTGCGCACGGTCTAAAGTGTCCTGTCTTAGGCGTCTGCCTAAATTGCGTTTAGCCCATGTTGTGGCTATTTCAAAGGGACCCCTCCAGTCCGGTGATGGAAACTGCATGAGCTTATGAATCTCAGAGTCAATGTTTTTTTGGTAATGTTCTCTGAGGATGAGAATGGTAGTGAAGGCCCAATTCCTAGCATTGCCATCAATCAAAGTCTGTGTTTGCAGATTGGGGGCTGCCGGTTTAATAATTGTGGCCAGATTATGAGTTATTCTGTCCAAAGAGGGAGGATGATCCTCTCTGGACACATTGCTGAGGTGGTGTACAGCTTTAATCAGCCTGTTCATGACACGCACCTTATTTGTGAAGTCCGGGTCATCAGACTGTACCCTATGTGGGGGGGCTGCGTTCCGAGCATCCGCTGGTACAAAGACATAGCGTCCATTTTGATTTGAGGGTCCGCGTCTAGGTCTTGGTGCAGGTTGAGCGCCATCTTGGAATAGGTAGCGTTGCCCATCGTAGAATGGCTGCGGTGCGGGGCGACGTCTCACCTGCTGTCTACTGTAGAAGTTCGGCTCCAGAAATTGGGTCCCTTCTCTGGTAACCTCTGCATAGGAGCGGCGCTCGTCCCGGCGTGGGTAGCTGGAAAACCTCGCAGCCGCCCGTCTGTTCAATGGCCCGTATCGCTCGAAGATCCGTTCCCTCCGTCTGCCTCGTCTGGATTGGACCAAGGTCCATTCATCTTCGTCTTGCCACGGTGGCATGGCTAACTGTGGCCAGAATGTAATTCGGCCACTTGCAAAAAACACTTTCGTCACACGTAGCTGAGAGGCTATGCTAATTAATGAGCGAGGGAAACGGGTTTCACCGATCAACTTCGGTTTAATTCGGAGCGTTCAGGCTTACAAAAATGTAAAAACAAAAACAAGCCAATATTGCAACGTTTCGAACAAAACACGTCTTCGTCAGGCTGGCTTGTAAACAATAAACAAAGTAAGCATACGAACGGTGAACAGCTCCGAGCGTTCGGCTCCTCACGGTGATGAGAGAAAGTGTTTGTGAGCTGATGAAACATTTCCAACAATGCATTTGGGGTCCTCATCCAATCAGGAGGCGTTGCTAGGTAGAATGAGGCCTCCACCTGTCGCTGGAACTTGCAGGCTCGGAGCGTTACATTCAAATGCATACATCCATTTGTGTTTTCATATAAAAAAAGTAAACTATTTGTTTTTTTAAAAAAACTTGTAAAATCTTAGAACATAAACAATTTAAAATAATGTTAAACAGTGTCTTTTTTAAGGAACTCAATACAACCAACATACTGTAAACAAATATATAAAAAATAATAAATAACCCAGGGTGCTGTTGAAAATTGAACAGGATGAGCAGCTGGTTGTCCTGTAAATAAACAGCATCAAGGAATGTGCATTTATTGCATAATATTCTAAAAGTAAATTACTAAACAGACAAGTAATTGAATAACTATTATTTTTTCTATATTATGGAATTAAAACATTCCGTGTCAACGATGATGACCAACCCTTTAAAAGAGAAGAAGGAAAATAATAGAAGTTAGTCATAAATTTGCAAGCCATGGCAGTATGCATCTGTCAAAATGGGAATAAATGGAGGGAAGAAACAAAGAATCAGCAGAGGAACAGACGGCTCGGGCCGGTTAGATGTTAGGGTGAGGGCGAGAACTCCACGCTGCATGCCTAGAGTCCTCATATGCACAGGCCATGTCTGCCTCTACTGGATCCAGCTCTCTCCCCCGTGTAATGTGCCACTGAACCCAGGTCTACATCATCTAATTAGGGTTAGGGCCCTAAAGTGGAGTGGTTAAGATTAGGGCCAGAGACCTTTAGGGCAGGGCTATATGAGGATGGATTATGAACATCCTTAGTCTCCCTCTGCTGGACAAGAAATATTGGACTGTCTGGTGATGCAGAGGGGTTGTTAAGCATCTCCCTCTACTGGATGAAGGGAGGAACAGCGGTTGAGCATCCACTAAGAGAACATTGATGGCCTTCTCTCATTTAGGCCCCTGGGATAGAGGGTGTCTAATTTTAAAATCCACATCCTCTCATGTCTTCTTCTGTCTGCGGTTGACCATCTGGGATTAGTCTGCACAACTGTTGCTCTGACTGAATCCCATCCATGTGAAATAAAATGCTGAACCAAATGAGTGTCTGTGTTTTTCTGTTTTGTGATGTTGTGTCTATGTTGGGTGAATCTAACCAAAAGAGTGTTTCCAGTCTCACCAACATACTGTATGCCACAGATGGAGCAAGAAATTAAATAAATGCAATTTTTAGAGTGAGGGCTCCCTTTACATAAAGATGGAAAAGTATTTTTGTTGTGGTGGCTGCACAACCAATCCAAATGCTTAAAGAATGAAATGAGTGCTCTAGATTTGGGTTGTGTATGGGGAGGAAGCTTGGCTCTGACTAGGATGTCTTTGAGATTTTTATTTCTTCTGTATGCTGGCAGAAATCTGTGTTCCTTAAGAAGCCCCTGGTTCTGAAGCAGATCCTGAAAGTTTTTCCTGAGGACCCTCACCATCCTGCAAGTGGCTGCAGAATATGTTGTGATAATGGGCAAGAGGGGGGATAAATCTATGATATTATGCTGCTGAAATGACTTGAAGCATTTACGTAAAAAGGAGCGAGAATAGCCCCGTGTGTACAATGAGGAGAAAAGAATTTTGGTGGCCTCCTTAAAGTCTGACTGTTGGGTGCAGATCCTGTGGAAACGGAGCAGCTGGGATTTAACCAGACCTGCAAATGTGTGTTTGGGATGAAAGCTGGTTTTATGTAACAGTGCATGTGTGTCTGTGGGTTTAAAATATACCTTAATGTCTAATTTATGTGTGATGTGAAAGTCACTTCCCTTAAATGTGGTTGTGTCTAGAAAGTCGACTGAGGAGGCGTGGCATGTCGATTTGAGTTTGATGGAAGGGTTGTGACCGTTGAGGGTCCTCAGGAAAGCCCCAAACTCCTGCTCAGAGTGAGTCCACACACCCCAGATGTCGTCGAGGTATCTGTAATAACAGAGTGGCTTTAAAGCACATTTCTGCAATGCTGAGGATTCCCACTCTGCCATGAATATGTTGGCATAAGCGGGAGCAAATTTCTTACCCATAGCTGTGCCCTTAATTTGAATAAAAAATTCCCCATTGAATTCAAAATCATTTCTGCTCAGATTAATTTCTAATAACTCCAATAGTTCTTTATCTGGTCGTTTTTTATCTGGATACTTCTGAAAAATCCTCTTGATACTGGCAATACCCTCTGTGTGATCAATGTTTGTATACAAGCTATCTATGTCCATAGTAAAGAGTAAAGAATTTGTTGGGATTATGGGTTAGGGTTAGGGTTAGGGTTAGGGTTAGGGTTAGGGTTAGGGTTAGGGTTAGGGTTAGGGGTTAGGGTTAGGGGTTAGGGTTAGGGCGAATGGTTGTAGCCCCCCTTCCGCGGAAGTTGGGCGGTGCGCGGTCCATCTCAAAGCGGGTATCGCTGCTATGACCCCTCTGATATTTTGGGAAGGTTTGTTTCCTCCCCCTCCGCGGACGGACAAGTGTCCACTCCCCGTCCATTTGATAGATTTTTTTATTTTTTTTATATTTCCGGTTCGCCTTTGTTATTATAATTTAATAAGGCGTGTGTGGAAATGTTCTTTTTGTTTGTTTTTATGTTATTTAAGTGTTTTTGGTTTTTTATATTTTTTGTGAAATAAAATAATCCAATTTGAAAAGAAATGTTTTTTTAAAAAAAAAAGAAAGAAAAAACACAAGTGTTCAAAAGAAACACGTGTTCAAAAGAAAAAGAGCAAAAAAGCAAAAAAATGCGTGCTACAGTGGCAACGTTTCGACCTCTAATAAGGTCTTCTTCAGGCCTATACAGCACGCAAATCACTGTGGCTAAATTGGCTGGCACTTGTGGAGATGTTGTCCCTACGAAGAGCAGAGCAGAAATGAGCTCTGTTCAGCCTGTCCCAATATATAGCCTCCTGGCTCCACCCCCTTGTATTTTCCCCATTTTCTTTTTTCCAGTTTCTTTTTATTTATACCCTTTATTTTAAAGTTGTTTTTTAAGTTATTTAATGCATAAATCAATTGCCAAATTCAATTTTAACCATTTAAAACATAAATTTACCTAATATTTATTACTTTTAGTGAAAATTCATAATGATTTTAATTATATTTTAAAAAATGTTTCTTATGCCAACTTTTATAGCCCTATGCATTTATATGTGTTTTATTTTTGGATGTTACTTTTGTATTGTGTATAATGAATTTACTTAAAATAACATATTTTGAAATTATGATGTTTTTAATAAGAATACATTTATGCAATGATATGATGTTTTTATGATTAGGTTAGGGCTAAATTCTAAATTTGGTTTAATATTTCAACAGTTTGGTTAGGGTTAGGGCTGAATTCTAAATTTGATTTAATATTTCAACCATTTGATTAGGGTTAGGGCTACATACTCAATTTGGTTAGGGTTAGGGCTAAATACTTTGGTTAGGGTTAGAATTCGATTAAAGGGCCAGGTTAGGGTTAGGGTTAGGGTTAGGGTTAGGGTTAGGGTTAGGGTTAGGGTTAGGGTTAGGGTTAGGGTTAGGGGTTAGGGTTAGGGTTAGGGTTAGGGTTAGGGTTAGGGTTAGGGTTAGGGTTAGGGTTAGGGTTAGGGTTAGGGTTAGGGTTAGGGTTAGGGTTAGGGTTAGGGTTAGGGTTAGGGGTTAGGGGTTAGGGGTTAGGGTTAGGGTTAGGGTTAGGGTTAGGGTTAGGGTTAGGTGGAAGGACAGGGCCCCACCTCCTTGCAGAGGCAGGGGGTGCACGGTCCATCCCCTCGTGGAACCCAGCACCCTGCTCCCAGTGAGGCTGAAAGGCCTGGCGTGCGTCATTGCGACGTTTACGACGGGAGCCAACCAGCGTCCAGCCGCCGTCTGCCATGTTGTATTGTTGCCTTGGTTATTTTAATTTAATAAGTGTTGTGTGTATGTTGTGTTGTATAAATGATGTTAAATTGAATGAACTGAAAAAAAATAGTCAAATGGTTATTTTTATTTAAAACGAAAAGAAAAAAAATGTTTTTAATACGAAGAAAAAAGTCAAATCAAAAAGTGCCTCAGTCGCGACGTTTCGACCTTAAAAGGTCTTCCTCAGGCAATTGAGGCACAGTGAAAATGGTCTGGTTAGTGGCTGAAGTCTCTAAGAGCTGTTGGCCTTACGAGAGTCAAGCTGGAAATAGGGTTAGGGTTAGGGTTAGGGTTAGGGTTAGGGTTAGGGTTAGGGTTAGGGTTAGGGTTAGGGTTAGGGTTAGGGTTAGGGTTAGGGTTAGGGTTAGGGTTAGGGTTAGGGTTAGGGTTAGGGTTAGGGTTAGGGTTAGGGTTAGGGTTAGGGTTAGGGTTAGGGTTAGGGTTAGGGGTTAGGGTTAGGGTTAGGGTTAGGGTTAGGGTTAGGGTTAGGGTTAGGGTTAGGGTTAGGGTTAGGGTTAGGGTTAGGGTTAGGGTTAGGGTTAGGGTTAGGGTTAGGGTTAGGGTTAGGGTTAGGGTTAGGGTTAGGGTTAGGGTTAGGGTTAGGGTTAGGGTTAGGGTTAGGGTTAGGGTTAGGGTTAGGGTTAGGGTTAGGGTTAGGGTTAGGGTTAGGGTTAGGGTTAGGGTTAGGGTTAGGGTTAGGGTTAGGGTTAGGGTTAGGGTTAGGGTTAGGGTTAGGGTTAGGGTTAGGGTTAGGGTTAGGGTTAGGGTTAGGGTTAGGGTTAGGGTTAGGGTTAGGGTTAGGGTTAGGGTTAGGGTTAGGGTTAGGGTTAGGGTTAGGGTTAGGGTTAGGGTTAGGGTTAGGGTTAGGGTTAGGGTTAGGGTTAGGGTTAGGGTTAGGGTTAGGGTTAGGGTTAGGGTTAGGGTTAGGGGTTAGGGTTAGGGTTAGGGTTAGGGTTAGGGTTAGGGTTAGGGTTAGGGTTAGGGTTAGGGTTAGGGTTAGGGTTAGGGTTAGGGTTAGGGTTAGGGTTAGGGTTAGGGTTAGGGTTAGGGTTAGGGTTAGGGTTAGGGTTAGGGTTAGGGTTAGGGTTAGGGTTAGGGTTAGGGTTAGGGTTAGGGTTAGGGTTAGGGTTAGGGTTAGGGTTAGGGTTAGGGTTAGGGTTAGGGTTAGGGTTAGGGTTAGGGTTAGGGTTAGGGTTAGGGTTAGGGTTAGGGTTAGGGTTAGGGTTAGGGTTAGGGTTAGGGTTAGGGTTAGGGTTAGGGTTAGGGTTAGGGTTAGGGTTAGGGTTAGGGTTAGGGTTAGGGTTAGGGTTAGGGTTAGGGTTAGGGTTAGGGTTAGGGTTAGGGTTAGGGTTAGGGTTAGGGTTAGGGTTAGGGTTAGGGTTAGGGTTAGGGTTAGGGTTAGGGTTAGGGTTAGGGTTAGGGTTAGGGTTAGGGTTAGGGTTAGGGTTAGGGTTAGGGTTAGGGTTAGGGTTAGGGTTAGGGTTAGGGTTAGGGTTAGGGTTAGGGTTAGGGTTAGGGTTAGGGTTAGGGTTAGGGTTAGGGTTAGGGTTAGGGTTAGGGTTAGGGTTAGGGTTAGGGTTAGGGTTAGGGTTAGGGTTAGGGTTAGGGTTAGGGTTAGGGTTAGGGTTAGGGTTAGGGTTAGGGTTAGGGTTAGGGTTAGGGTTAGGGTTAGGGTTAGGGTTAGGGTTAGGGTTAGGGTTAGGGTTAGGGTTAGGGTTAGGGTTAGGGTTAGGGTTAGGGTTAGGGTTAGGGTTAGGGTTAGGGTTAGGGTTAGGGTTAGGGTTAGGGTTAGGGTTAGGGTTAGGGTTAGGGTTAGGGTTAGGGTTAGGGTTAGGGTTAGGGTTAGGGTTAGGGTTAGGGTTAGGGTTAGGGTTAGGGTTAGGGTTAGGGTTAGGGTTAGGGTTAGGGTTAGGGTTAGGGTTAGGGTTAGGGTTAGGGTTAGGGTTAGGGTTAGGGTTAGGGTTAGGGTTAGGGTTAGGGTTAGGGTTAGGGTTAGGGTTAGGGTTAGGGTTAGGGTTAGGGTTAGGGTTAGGGTTAGGGTTAGGGTTAGGGTTAGGGTTAGGGTTAGGGTTAGGGTTAGGGTTAGGGTTAGGGTTAGGGTTAGGGTTAGGGTTAGGGTTAGGGTTAGGGTTAGGGTTAGGGTTAGGGTTAGGGTTAGGGTTAGGGTTAGGGTTAGGGTTAGGGTTAGGGTTAGGGTTAGGGTTAGGGTTAGGGTTAGGGTTAGGGTTAGGGTTAGGGTTAGGGTTAGGGTTAGGGTTAGGGTTAGGGTTAGGGTTAGGGTTAGGGTTAGGGTTAGGGTTAGGGTTAGGGTTAGGGTTAGGGTTAGGGTTAGGGTTAGGGTTAGGGTTAGGGTTAGGGTTAGGGTTAGGGTTAGGGTTAGGGTTAGGGTTAGGGTTAGGGTTAGGGTTAGGGTTAGGGTTAGGGTTAGGGTTAGGGTTAGGGTTAGGGTTAGGGTTAGGGTTAGGGTTAGGGTTAGGGTTAGGGTTAGGGTTAGGGTTAGGGTTAGGGTTAGGGTTAGGGTTAGGGTTAGGGTTAGGGTTAGGGTTAGGGTTAGGGTTAGGGTTAGGGTTAGGGTTAGGGTTAGGGTTAGGGTTAGGGTTAGGGTTAGGGTTAGGGTTAGGGTTAGGGTTAGGGTTAGGGTTAGGGTTAGGGTTAGGGTTAGGGTTAGGGTTAGGGTTAGGGTTAGGGTTAGGGTTAGGGTTAGGGTTAGGGTTAGGGTTAGGGTTAGGGTTAGGGTTAGGGTTAGGGTTAGGGTTAGGGTTAGGGTTAGGGTTAGGGTTAGGGTTAGGGTTAGGGTTAGGGTTAGGGTTAGGGTTAGGGTTAGGGTTAGGGTTAGGGTTAGGGTTAGGGTTAGGGTTAGGGTTAGGGTTAGGGTTAGGGTTAGGGTTAGGGTTAGGGTTAGGGTTAGGGTTAGGGTTAGGGTTAGGGTTAGGGTTAGGGTTAGGGTTAGGGTTAGGGTTAGGGTTAGGGTTAGGGTTAGGGTTAGGGTTAGGGTTAGGGTTAGGGTTAGGGTTAGGGTTAGGGTTAGGGTTAGGGTTAGGGTTAGGGTTAGGGTTAGGGTTAGGGTTAGGGTTAGGGTTAGGGTTAGGGTTAGGGTTAGGGTTAGGGTTAGGGTTAGGGTTAGGGTTAGGGTTAGGGTTAGGGTTAGGGTTAGGGTTAGGGTTAGGGTTAGGGTTAGGGTTAGGGTTAGGGTTAGGGTTAGGGTTAGGGTTAGGGTTAGGGTTAGGGTTAGGGTTAGGGTTAGGGTTAGGGTTAGGGTTAGGGTTAGGGTTAGGGTTAGGGTTAGGGTTAGGGTTAGGGTTAGGGTTAGGGTTAGGGTTAGGGTTAGGGTTAGGGTTAGGGTTAGGGTTAGGGTTAGGGTTAGGGTTAGGGTTAGGGTTAGGGTTAGGGTTAGGGTTAGGGTTAGGGTTAGGGTTAGGGTTAGGGTTAGGGTTAGGGTTAGGGTTAGGGTTAGGGTTAGGGTTAGGGTTAGGGTTAGGGTTAGGGTTAGGGTTAGGGTTAGGGTTAGGGTTAGGGTTAGGGTTAGGGTTAGGGTGGGGGTTAGGGTTAGGGTTAGGGTTAGGGTTAGGGTTAGGGTTAGGGTTAGGGTTAGGGTTAGGGTTAGGGTTAGGGTTAGGGTTAGGGTTAGGGTTAGGGTTAGGGTTAGGGTTAGGGTTAGGGTTAGGGTTAGGGTTAGGGTTAGGGTTAGGGTTAGGGTTAGGGTTAGGGTTAGGGTTAGGGTTAGGGTTAGGGTTAGGGTTAGGGTTAGGGTTAGGGTTAGGGTTAGGGTTAGGGTTAGGGTTAGGGTTAGGGTTAGGGTTAGGGTTAGGGTTAGGGTTAGGGTTAGGGTTAGGGTTAGGGTTAGGGTTAGGGTTAGGGTTAGGGTTAGGGTTAGGGTTAGGGTTAGGGTTAGGGTTAGGGTTAGGGTTAGGGTTAGGGTTAGGGTTAGGGTTAGGGTTAGGGTTAGGGTTAGGGTTAGGGTTAGGGTTAGGGTTAGGGTTAGGGTTAGGGTTAGGGTTAGGGTTAGGGTTAGGGTTAGGGTTAGGGTTAGGGTTAGGGTTAGGGTTAGGGTTAGGGTTAGGGTTAGGGTTAGGGTTAGGGTTAGGGTTAGGGTTAGGGTTAGGGTTAGGGTTAGGGTTAGGGTTAGGGTTAGGGTTAGGGTTAGGGTTAGGGTTAGGGTTAGGGTTAGGGTTAGGGTTAGGGTTAGGGTTAGGGTTAGGGTTAGGGTTAGGGTTAGGGTTAGGGTTAGGGTTAGGGTTAGGGTTAGGGTTAGGGTTAGGGTTAGGGTTAGGGTTAGGGTTAGGGTTAGGGTTAGGGTTAGGGTTAGGGTTAGGGTTAGGGTTAGGGTTAGGGTTAGGGTTAGGGTTAGGGTTAGGGTTAGGGTTAGGGTTAGGGTTAGGGTTAGGGTTAGGGTTAGGGTTAGGGTTAGGGTTAGGGTTAGGGTTAGGGTTAGGGTTAGGGTTAGGGTTAGGGTTAGGGTTAGGGTTAGGGTTAGGGTTAGGGTTAGGGTTAGGGTTAGGGTTAGGGTTAGGGTTAGGGTTAGGGTTAGGGTTAGGGTTAGGGTTAGGGTTAGGGTTAGGGTTAGGGTTAGGGTTAGGGTTAGGGTTAGGGTTAGGGTTAGGGTTAGGGTTAGGGTTAGGGTTAGGGTTAGGGTTAGGGTTAGGGTTAGGGTTAGGGTTAGGGTTAGGGTTAGGGTTAGGGTTAGGGTTAGGGTTAGGGTTAGGGTTAGGGTTAGGGTTAGGGTTAGGGTTAGGGTTAGGGTTAGGGTTAGGGTTAGGGTTAGGGTTAGGGTTAGGGTTAGGGTTAGGGTTAGGGTTAGGGTTAGGGTTAGGGTTAGGGTTAGGGTTAGGGTTAGGGTTAGGGTTAGGGTTAGGGTTAGGGTTAGGGTTAGGGTTAGGGTTAGGGTTAGGGTTAGGGTTAGGGTTAGGGTTAGGGTTAGGGTTAGGGTTAGGGTTAGGGTTAGGGTTAGGGTTAGGGTTAGGGTTAGGGTTAGGGTTAGGGTTAGGGTTAGGGTTAGGGTTAGGGTTAGGGTTAGGGTTAGGGTTAGGGTTAGGGTTAGGGTTAGGGTTAGGGTTAGGGTTAGGGTTAGGGTTAGGGTTAGGGTTAGGGTTAGGGTTAGGGTTAGGGTTAGGGTTAGGGTTAGGGTTAGGGTTAGGGTTAGGGTTAGGGTTAGGGTTAGGGTTAGGGTTAGGGTTAGGGTTAGGGTTAGGGTTAGGGTTAGGGTTAGGGTTAGGGTTAGGGTTAGGGTTAGGGTTAGGGTTAGGGTTAGGGTTAGGGTTAGGGTTAGGGTTAGGGTTAGGGTTAGGGTTAGGGTTAGGGTTAGGGTTAGGGTTAGGGTTAGGGTTAGGGTTAGGGTTAGGGTTAGGGTTAGGGTTAGGGTTAGGGTTAGGGTTAGGGTTAGGGTTAGGGTTAGGGTTAGGGTTAG